>NW_027141112.1:3193181-3512500 GCF_036365525.1 Heterodontus francisci | reverse complement strand
GGAAGAGGGTGCAGAAGGGTGGGTTAGTAAATTTGCGGATGACACTAAGGTCGGTGGAGTTGTGGATGGTGCCGAAGGATGTTGTAGGGTACAGAGGGACATAGATAGGCTGCAGAGCTGGGCTGAGAGAGGGCAAATGGAGTGTAATGCGGAAAAGTGCGAGGTGGTTCACTTTGGAAGGAGTAATAGGAATGCAGAGTACTGGGCTAATGGGAAGATTCTTGGTAGTGTAGATGAACAGAGAGATCTTGGTGTCCAGGTGCATAAATCCCTGAAGGTTGCTACCCAGGTTAATAGGGCTGTTAAGAAGGCATATGGTGTGTTAGCTTTTATTAGTAGGGGGATCGAGTTTCGGAGCCACGATGTCATGCTGCAGCTGTACAAAACTCTGGTGAGACTGCACCTGGAGTATTGCGTGCAGTTCTGGTCACCGCATTAAGGGAAGGATGTGGAAGCTTTGGAAAGGGTGCAGAGGAGATTTACTAGGATGTTGCCTGGTATGGAGGGAAGGTCTTACGAGGAAAGGCTGAGGGACTTGAGGTTGTTTTCGTTGGAGAGAAGGAGGAGGAGAGGTGACTTAATATAGACATATAAGATAATCAGAGGGTTAGATAGGGTGGATAGTGCGAGTCGTTTTCCTCGGATGGTGATTGCAAACACGAGGGGACATAGCTTTAAGTTGAGGGGTGATAGATATAGGACAGATGTCAGAGGTAGTTTCTTTACTCAGAGAGTAGTAGGGGCGTGGAACGCCCTGCCTGCAAAAATAGTAGACTCGCCAACTTTAAGGGCATTTAAGTGGTCAATGGATAGACATATGGATGAAAATGGAATAGTGTAGGTCAGATGGTTTCACAGGTCGGCGCAACATCAAGGGCCAAAGGGCCTGTACTGCGCTGTAATGTTCTAAATCTAAAAACCGTGGCATTGTTACGGGGTTACTCACATCAGGCGCTTCAGGTAAGATCAACAATCAGGAAATCAGGAGCTTTTAATAGTTTAATGATGTGCATTTAACCGGTCTTGGAATATTTTTATGAATTTTATTTTCAGTGATTGATAATGATACACCTCACAGTCTCAGTGTTACAAGGGGACAGTATAATGTCCTCCCTCCCCAATCACATGGCTCAGTTTAACTGGGATTTCAATGTCTTTATTGTTGATCACTGGTTCAAATATTATTTCATTCAGTGTGTGTTTGACACTGCTACAGAGTACTGCTACTGATCTGAGTTTGCTGCTGACACTTTCACTTCTCCTTATCTGCTTCACTGTGGCGTCTTCACTGTCACTGGACTACATTGTAAACTAGAAAGCGTTGATGCGATGTTTTATTGGTTTCCACTCTATCAGTTGGAATCAAGAGTCTTTCCATTTATCTGTAGATTATCAGATGCAGCGCTGATGTTGATGTTTTATTAATTAAACATTCTAACGGTATACTTTATAATTCAAGGAGAAGGAACTTCTATGATTGTGAGGGTTGTTTGGAAGAATCTTTGGAACATGTTTATTCCATGCATTGTAGATGAAGGGAAGAGTGTAGGTGAACAGGTGGTCACTTGTGTGTTCTTGAGATACATTAAATTATTCACAGAGGTTTCACCGTTGAACAACCTGACTCTGAGAATAGAATCATTGATCCTGGGGCTGGTGAACAGAACACAGGCGCAGAATGTGAAAAAAAATCAGTTGCAAAAAGTAGCATTAAGTAACAGATTGCAGGATGTGAGCCCTCCAGAGAGATAGAGAAGGAGAAAAGAAACAGGAAGAACGAAACTGAGAGAAAGAGATAAGCAGAAGTAAAGAGAAAGAGAAAAAAGCAGCAGTGTGAATAATTCACTGTCATAAAGTGCTGGAATATCCAGAACAATTAGTGAGAGAAACCAGGAGTTGAAGTTGCCTTTTGCCAGATTATGTTCATTTTCCTGTTGGACTTGATCCTCTGTGTTGATTTCAGTCAGGTCCTCATCTTTCTTTTTGGAGGAAATTCCTGTTCGTTACTTAGTGACTGAATAAACAGAATAGAATCAGTTCTTCACTGACGGTAATTATGTAAATTCATTATTTAAATAATGCAGTTTAAAATCTCTGTGACTGTTGAATTCAATGAACAGCGAGGCTGATATCAGAAATATATTTAAAGTTATATTTAATTGCATGTACAAAATTAAATATATTGACTATATTGTATAAACAATCAGCTCTTCTCCAACACCAATAACCACAGAGATTATTCTTTTGCAAAGATGTAAAGGTAACAGGGTTGGAGTGGTGGGTGATTTTAACTTCCCCTATATTGACTGGGACTCACTTAGTGCTGGGGGCTTGGATGGGGCAGAATTTGTAAGGAGCATCCAGGAGGGTTACTTGGTTTCTTGGAACAATAAGTAGATTGTCCAACTAGGTCTGGGGCTGTACTGGACCTGGTATTGGGGAATGAACCCGGTCAGGTGTTCGATGTTTCAGTAGGGGGAGCATTTCGTGAACAGTGACCAGAATTCCATAAGTTTTAAGGTAATTGCGGCTAAGGATAAGAGTAGTCCTCGGGTGAAGGTGTTAAATTGGGGGAAGGCTAATTATAACAATATTCGGCAGGAACTGAAGAATTTAGATTGGGGGCGGCTGTTTGAGGGTAAATCAACATCTGACATGAGGGAGTCTTTCAAACGTCAGTTGATTAGAATCCAGGGCCAGCATGTTCCTGTGAGGAAGAAGGATAAGTTTGGCAAGTTTCGGGAACCTTGGATAACGCGGGATATTGTGAGCTTGGTCCAAAAGAAAAAGGAAGCATTCGTAAGGTCTGGAAGGCTAGGAAGAGACAAAACCCTTGAGGAATATAAAGACAGTAGGAAGGAACTTAAGAAAGGAGTCAGGAGGGCTAAATGGGGTCATGAAAAGTCATTGGCAAACTGGATTCAGGAAAATCCCAAGGCTTTTGATACGTATATAAAGAGCAAGAGGGTAACGAGGGAAAGGGTTGGCCCACTCAAGGACAGAGAAGGGAATCTATGTGCGGAGCCAGATGAAATGGGCGAGGTACTAAATGAGTACTTTGCATCAGTATTCACCAAAGAGAAGAACTTGGTGGATGATCAGGCTAGGGAAGGGTGTGCAGATCGTCTCAGTCATTTCATTATCAAAAAGGAGGAGGTGTTGGGTGTCTTACAAAGCATTAAGGTAGATAACTCCGCACGGCCTGATGGGATCTAGCCCAGAATACTAAGACAGGCAAGGAAAGAATTTGCTGGGACCTTGACAGAAATCTTTGCATCCTCATTGGCTATAGGTGAGGTCCCAGAGGACTGAAGATCAGCCAATGTTGTTCCTTTGTTTACGAAGGGTGGCAAGGATAATCCAGGAAATTATAGGCCGGTGAGCCTTACGTCAGTGGTAGGGAAATTATTAGAGAGGATTCTTCGGGACAGGATTAACTCCCATTTGGAAACAAACGAACTTATTAACGAGAGGCAGCATGGTTTTGTGAAGTGGGGGTCGTGTCTCACTAATTTGATTGAGTTTTTTGAGGAAGTGACGAAGATGATTGATGAGGGAAGGGCAGTGGATGTTATCTATATGTATCTATATGACTTCAGTAAGGCCTTTGACAAGGTCCCTAATGGCAGACTGGTACAAAAGGTGAAGTCACACGGGATCAGAGGTGAGCTGGCAAGATGGATACAGAACTGGTTCTGTCATAGAAGACAGAGGGTAGCAGTGGAAGGCTGTTTTTCAGAATGGAGCGATGTGACTAGTGGTGTTCCACAGGGATTAGTGCTAAGACCTTTGCTGTTTGCAGTATATATAAATGATTAGGAGTAAAATGTAGCTGGTCTGATTAGTAATTTTGCGGACGACACAATGGTTGGTGGAGTTGCGGATAGTGATGAGGATTGTCAAAGGATACAGCAGGATATAGATTGTTTGGAGACTTGGGCAGAGAAATGGCAGATGGAGTTTAATCCGGACAAATATGAGGTAATGCATTTCGGAAGGTCTAATACACGTGGGAGGTATACAGTAAATGGCAGAACCCTCAGGAGTATTGACCGGCAGAGAGATCTGGGCGTACAGGTCCACAGGTCACTGAAAGTGGCAACGCAGGTGGATAAGGTAGACAAGAAGGCATACGGCATGCTTGCCTCCATCTGTCGGGGCATAGAGTATAAATATTGGCGAGTCATGCTGCAGCTGTACAGAACTTTAGTTATGCCACATTTAGAATATTGCGTGCAATTCTGGTCGCCACACTGCCAGAAGGACTTGGCGGTGTTGGAAATGGTACAGAAGAGGTTTCCCAGGATGTTGCCTGGTCTGGAGGGCATTAGCTATGAGGAGAGGTTGGATAAACTCGGATTGTTTTCACTGGAACGACGGAGGTGAAGGGGCGACATGATAGAGGTTTACAAAGTTATGAGCGGCATGGCCAGAGTGGATCGTCAGGCATCAAGATCGGCACAGGTTTGGAGGGCCAAATGGCCTGTTCCTGTGCTGTACTGTTCTTTGTTCTTTGAATGCATTAATTGAGTTGTATTACTGGGATCTACCGATGAGATTTCCTCCAACACTCTTCAGCTGTCTCTCCCTGTGAGTCTTAGCCTCTCCTCTCACTGTATTGAATCCTCAGTCTCCTCATCCATTGCTTCAGTTTATCTACTGTCCCAAACCATCTTCTCCAGTGTACCTTCCTGCTCCAACATGCCTTTTCCCTTCTCTACCTCCCAAACTCACTCACTGGCTCCACTGGCAGCTGCCTCATCCAACCTGATAGGAATACAGGATCACAGGAGTAGGAGGAGGCCATTCAGCCCTTCGAGCCTGCTCCACCATTTTAGATCACGGCTGATACTCAAACTCAACGCTGCAGTTTTCAGCCTTTTCCCATTTGGTAACATTGCTGTCGGTTCCCTGAACCCAGAGCAACAAACTAGCTGTACATCCCGCTCTCCCCAAACCTTCCCAACCAACAGTCTGGAGACAATTTCACAGTAAGCCCTTTAGATTCCACATCTACAAGACCCCTTCTCATTTCTTCACTTGCACTGCATCCTCACTCAGTACTTCCAGTAATTCCTGTGCTGACTTTATTCACTTTCTGTATCAATTTCACATTTCATTATTAATAATTGTGTTTTCAAACATTTCACTGTGACAAAGCACTGCCCAGGTCAATGAATCAGTTTTCACTGCTCGGTGCAGCAACAAAGCTGGAAATTTCAGCCCAGATCCTGTCAAACCGCTGCTTTGTCTCCAGTTCTGATCAGTAATTTCTCTGCTTCCATTGCTTTCTCTTCCAGTTAACTTGGTGGCGATTGTGATCCTGTCCCGAGGAAAGTGTGGTCTCTCCAAATGTATCACTCTGTACCTGGTGGGAATGGCAGTGTCTGATCTCCTGGTCGTTATAACTAATGCCATATTGAACTGGATTGCTTTATTTTATTTCCCACATTCATTCCTGAGAATTGCTCCTGTGTGTTCTCTCATTATCGTTCTGCTTTCTGCAACCACAGTTATTTCTGTCTGGCTCACAGTCACTTTCACCTTTGATCGATTTGTGGCCATTTGTTGTGAGAAGCTGAAAACAAAATACTGCAGCGAGAAAACGGCGGCTGTGGTTGTCGGAACAGTGAGTGTCCTGGGCTGTTTAGAGTCTGTCCCCTGGTACTTTACACTGGAACAACGTTATATTATTGATCATGTTCCCATGGGATGTATTTATAAACTGAGCTACTATACATCCCCCATATGGGGAGTATTTGAATTGTTTGACCTCAGTTTAACCCCTTGTATCCCGGTCTTTCTGGTTTTGCTGCTCAATGTTCTGACTGTCAGACGGATTGTATTCTCCAGTAAAAGCCGCAGGGGATTCCGGCGCCACAGCAATGGAGAGAATCACAAGGACTCAGAGATGGAGAATCGCAGAAAATCAATTATTTTACTTTTCACTATATCCGGCAGTTTTATACTGTTATGGGCGACCCGGGTTTTGTATAACATTTATGCGCGAATCGCCGATATTCAGTATTATTCTTCCTACACTGATCCATTCTTTATCACAGATCAAACATCAAAGATGCTGCAGCTTCTCAGTTCCTGCACCAACACATTTATTTACACTGTGACCCAGACAAAATTCAGACAGGAGCTGAAGAAGGCAGTGAAATACCCTCTAAATATAATTGTTAAATTAGTGAAGTCATAGAAAGAGCTGAAGGGTTTCAAACACTGAAATGGTGAGAGGGGACACTAACGGCAATGAGAAAGGAACACTGGCAGATGGGGATGGTGGGAGGGGAACAGTAACTGCAGTGAGAAATGGACACCAGCAGATGGAGATGGTGAGAGGTGCAGTAAATGCAGTGAGAAAGGGACACCAGCAGATGGAGATCCTGAGCCTTAGTGGAAGGGAGATTCTCTGTTGCTGAGAGTTTGGAAGTTTCCACGATTGGATGAATTTTCTTTATTGTAAACTTGAACTGCTGAATAAAGTAATTTCAATGCAACTTTTGTTAAATGGCTATGATTCTACTATGTGAACACTTGTAATCTGAAACTCGTTCCTGTTTGGAAAATTATTTTGAGTGAGTAAAAGTAATGCATAAATAAAACAACAGCATCAAATAAAACTCAAACAATCATTTATAAATATAAACTGTCTAAATGAGTTGCATTGAGTTCTTCATCACTAACGTTATGCCATCTCTCTCTCACTTCTCTTTCTATGCTGGTATGTTCTCTACCATAACTAAGAGTAACAGAAGTTTTGATCCAATTGTCTTTTGAAAGTTAAAATTGAATCTGCTTTCTGAAACCTGTCAGACAGTGAATTCCAGACCATAACAACTCCCTGCCTATTTGTTTCTCCCCTCTACTAGTGTAAACAGTCTCTTCTCATGTCTCCAAATTGAGAGAACGATTTTGAATACAATTAATTTCTCCAGGACAGCAGCTGCAGAGGAGCTGGTACCTCCTGAATTTGGAGAGGTGATGAACAAAAATCCCTCTGAATCCCCCAGGAGAGCAGAGGAACGAAATAGTCAGTAAGTAAAGGGAAACAAGTGACACTTTACTGCAGCAGCAAAAACTCTTTGTAAGAATGTGGAGGTCGTTATCTCTGAACTTTATATAAACAGCAGGTGAAAAATGGAATATCTTTCACACAATTTGTGCTAAATGGACATATTCCCGATTTGTAAACCCTTGTAATATTAACGTGGTAAAGATTAAGCAAGTTTTTTTTGTTTCCAATGATTGCAGGGTAATACATAAATACAGCAGCATTAAATCAAGTACAAACAATCATTGAGAAATACAACTGTTAATATGGGTCAGAATTGTTGTGTGAAATGTCACCAGTTGTAAAAGTTCTCTTGGCGGCATCATTAACCCGACTCTAGTTTCAGGCTTTGTCACACAGTGGAATTGAAAAGCAGAATAAAAACTGCCTGTTTATACTGCATTCAAACAGGCCTCTCCAGCAAAAACTCTTTGCCAGAATTTCAAGGTAACTGCATTGAGACATTGTCAGTCTTTTTCTGAACTTTCTGTAAACTGGAGGTGAAAAGTGACAGATATTTAATAAAATTTATATTCAATGGCCATTATCCAAACCAACTACTCCTTGTTATAAAATGACAGCAGCTTTTCTGCACTGTTAATGAGGCTTTGGGGGAGGGAAAGTGTGAGAAAGAGAGGTAGGTTTCTTTCGGGAATGGTCCTTTTGGGATATGGCTGGAATATCCCTCCCTCCTCCATTCCCTGTTTACACAGAGACTCACCTTGGACTGTCCCATACCTGGGGCAGATAGTGTGTCCAGATAGAGGAAGCTTGGTGCTGGTTGGATGAGCTGGACTTTGGCTGGACTGGCTGTTTGAGTGACAGGTTCTGGGATATATTAGGACAGCATCAGCCACCATTCCTTCTTTCCATGCGGCTGGTATGTGAAGGTGAGCTTCAGTGTCTCAGTCTCTGTCTCTGTGCCCAGTTGAATTGAAGCTGATTACAGTGTGTGTGTGAGAGAGTCCCGTCTGAATCCCCCCTCTCTCTGTATCACTCTAACAGTTTAACCCAATTCACACCCCAATGCCCCTGTCCAGGATATTTCCCCATGGGCGAGTTGATAGAGGGATGTTGTTAGAGTCCAACGATGGAGCGCAGACCATGTGGGATGGTGAGTATCACATCTTTATTGTCTCTCTCTGCCATTCTCCCTTATTCTGATCATCTATCTCACTCTCAATCTCTCTCTCATACTCTCTCTCCCCCTCAATCTCTCTCTCTCTCCCTCAATCTCTTTCTCACCCACAATCACACTCTCTCCCTAAATCTCTCTCCCTCAATTTCTCTCCCTCAATCTTTCTCCTTCGGTCTCTCTGTGTCTCTCTCTCTCTGTCTCTCTCTGTGTTTCTCTCCGTCTCTCTCTGTGTTTCTCTCTGTGTGTCTCTATCTGTGTTTCCCCGCATTTCTCTGTCTGTCGTTCTCTGTGTTTATCTCTCTGCGTTTCTCTCTCTCTGTGGCTCTCTCTGTTACTTTCTCTCTCTGCTTCCCTTTGTGTTCCTTTCTCTTTGTATTCCCCTCTCTTTCTGTCTCTCTCTATGTTCCACTCTCTCTCTCTCTCTCTCTCTCCCCCACTCACTTTGTGTTACTCTCTTTCTCTCTCTCTCTGCTTCTCTCTGAGAGATTGTGTGCCTTTCTTTCTCATTGGCTTTCTCTGTCCATTTCTCCCTCTTAATCTCTCTCAATCTTTCTCCATCTCTCTTTCTCGCACTCTCTCTCTCTCACTGTCTCTCTCTCTCTGTTTCTCTGTGTTTCTTTGGTGCCTGCAATTTGTTTGTGTTTCCGTTCTTTCCCTCCGCTTTTATACCTCCACATTGTTTTCTGTCTTTCCTCTTTATTTCTCTTTTTTCTGTCTTTACTGTTTCTTGCAGTGTTTTCTCCAATTTCTCTGACATTTTCGTTTTCTTTGGCTCTATCCAACTTTCTCTCCCTCACTAAATTTGTCTCTTTCTCTGCGTTCTCTTTCTTTCCCTCACTACCTTTGTCTCTTTCTCTCTTTCTCTGCGTTCTCTTTCTTTGTTTGCCTCTTTCTGACTTTCTCTTTCTTTATTTGTCTCGTTCTGACTTTATCTATCTTTCTTTTTCTCTTTCTCTGCTTTCTCTCTATTTCTTTGCCTCTTTCTGACTTTCACTTTGTTACTCTCTATTTTTCCCTTTCTATGCTTTTATCTCTTTCTTTGCCTCTTTCTCTCATTCTCTCACCCCATTCTCTTTGTCTGCTGTGTCTCGCTCATTCTTTGCCCCCGCCCCTTTTCCCCGGGCAAATATTTCCCTCACCCCCCTGCAAATATTTCAGTAAAATATTACCACCATAAAATATCCGACCCCAACCCCCCGCACCCCGCCACGCAAAGACCCCTCCAGAAAATTCCACATGCCACAAAATTCCCACCCTGCAGAATATTGCCCCCGTGCAAAATTCCCCTGGAAAAATCCCCCCACCACAAAATTCCCCTGCCGCAAAATGTCCCCTCCCGCCTAATAACCCCATCGTAAAAAAATTCCCCTCCGCCGCAAAACATCCCCCGCTGCAAAATTTCCCCGCCTTGCAAAATTTCCCCCAACATAATTACACCCCCCGCAAAATACCCCTAATACCTGTGAACAGACCCCCATCGAATACTCATCCTGTAAACAGACTCCCATCTAATACCCTCCCGTGAACAGACCACCATCGAATAACCCTCCTGTGAACAGATACCCATCTAATCCCACTCTTATGAACAGACCCCCATCGAATACCACTCCTGCGAAATGACCCCCATCTAATACTCCTCCTATGAACAGACTCCCATCTAATTCCCCTCCTGTGAACAGACTCCCTTCCAATACCTCTCCCACGAACAGAACCCATTCGTATACTCCTCCTGTTTACAGACACCCCATCTAATACCCCTCCTGTGAACAGAACTCCATTGAATACCTCTTCTGTGAACAGATCCCGATCTAAATACCCCTCCTGTGAACAGACTCCCATCTAATTGCCCTCCTGTGAACTGATCCCCATCTAAATACCCCTTCTGTGAACAGACCCGCATCTAATACCCTTCCTGTGATCAGACTCCCATCGAAAAAACCTCCTGTGAACAGACTCCCATCGATAAACGTCCGGCAAACAGACCCCCATTTATTACCTCTCCTGTGAACAGACCGCTATCTAATACGCCTCCTGTGAACATTCTTCTTCTTCTTTTGGGCCTCCTTATCTCGAGAGACAATGGATACGCGCCTGGAGGTGGTCAGTGGTTTGTGAAGCAGCGCCTGGAGTGGCTATAAAGGCCAATTCTGGAGTGACAGGCTCTTCCACAGGTGCTGCAGAGAAATTTGTTTGTTGGGGCTGTTGCACAGTTGGCTCTCCCCTTGCGCCTCTGTCTTTTTTCCTGCCAACTACTAAGTCTCTTCGACTCGCCACAATTTAGCCCTGTCTTTATGGCTGCCCGCCAGCTCTGGCGAATGCTCTGGTGAACATACCTTCATCTAATACCCCTACTATGAATAGACCTCCATCTAATACCACTCCGGTAAAGAAGCCACCATCCAATGCCCCTCCTATGAACAGATCCCCAACTAATACACCTCCTGTGATCAGAACCCAATCTAATATCCTTCTTGTGAACAGACCTCCATCTAATAGCCCTCCTTTGAACAGACCCCCATTTAATACCGCTCCTGTGAACAAGCCCCCATCTAATACCTCTCCTGTGAACAGATCCCCATCTAATAGCCCTCCTGTGAACATACCCCCATCTAATACCCCTCCTATGAACAGACGCCCATGTAATTAGCCCCCTACCCTCGCCTGAACTGTCCCACATCTAAAACCCGCATTAACAGACTGGAGAATCCTTTCCCCTCCGATTTTAAGCCTGGAGAATCCTTCCCCCTCCCATCTCAAACCTGGAGAATCCTCCCGCTCCCAATTTAAAACAGGAGACTCCTCCCTGCTTCCTATTTTAAAGCTGGAGAACCATCGCCCCCCTGCCATTTTAAATCTGGATAATCCTCCCTCCTCTCATTTTAAACCTGAAGAATCACCCCCACCCATTTTAAACCTAGATAATCCTCCCCCTCCCATTTTAAACCTGGAGAGTCCTCCCTGCTCCCATATTAAAATGTAAGAATCCTCCCCCTCTCATTTTTAACATAACTAATTCCATCTGTGAATATCACCCTTTAAATCTCCCGCACCCCCACTGTAAGCACTCCCCACTTTTTCAATACCCTCCCTTTCCTGTAGAAGCTCCCCATCCTACTAATTCCCACTATCTATCACCTGTGAAGAGCACCCTCGTGTGTAACTCCATTTCCAGTCAACATCCTCCCCCCACCACCCCGCACCCCCCACCCCGCCCTTGTGTAATTCCAACCTCCATCGCTCTGCTTGGTGTGGCTCCATCTCCCGAAAATCTTTTATTCACTTTAATTCCAGTCCGGAAAATCCACTGGAATTCTCTCAAATGGCACCCAGACCCCGGCACCTTTACCTCATGTCCGGCCAATGGTACGGTTGGGCACAGAGCAAGGACCTACAAAGGCTCACTGGCATTCTGAGCCTTTAATGTACAGCAAGATATCAGCAACAGACACATCTCTCCCTGCAGAAAGGCTTTCCACCTGCTCTCCTCATCGGCTTCAGGGAATCAAACAGAGGGAGACACACAGACGCACATGCACACTGACTCGCACAAGGACGGGAGGAGGCCATTCAGCCTTTTGAGTCTGTCCCACCAATGTTAGATCCTGGCAGAACTGTGCCTTCCCCCATTGAGCCACAAGAAGACAGGCAGAGACAGGCGGGCAGAAGTTACACAGACAGGCAAAGACACACTGGGCTGGACATTGACTTAGTTGGTGCGAATCGTGCAAAGCGGAGTGGAGGGAACTGGAGGTGTACAGAGAGAGAATGCAGCACGATGCAGATATTGAGAAAGATCCCAAACAAAGAGAGATGGAAAGACAGAAATATGTGTAAGGGCAGAGGTGCAAAGTAAGGTGTCTTTTCCGAATAAAGAGGGGTATCCTGGCGTTGGGGGTGGGGGAAATGCAGAGAAAAATCTTGCAGGAAAGGAGAAGCAGAGATGGAAAGATTCAGGGATTTTGATGTGAGTGAGAGAAGAAATGGACTGAGAGAGACAGATGAAGATGCAGAGAGTCGCAGAAAGAGAATGAAAAGGGAAACTTGTGAAACTCTAGAGAGAGGCAGAGATATAAAGGATGTTGAGAGGTACAGAGATAGGGATTTAAAGATGTGAAGAAACCGAGCTAGGAACAAGGATGAAGGTGCAGGGAACAAGTTGCAACCAGAGATGGAGAGAGGGAAATCTACAGGATTACATTGACTGTTCTGGAACTTCCCAAACTATTTGATTCACAGCCCTCTCCCTTGTGGTTAAAAATTCACAGACCCCGGAAAACACAACATTAAAATACTGCGGATGCTGGAAATCGGAAATAAAAACCGTGCTGGAAGAGCATGTCCAGCACTTTGTTTTTCTATCAGTTCTGAAAACACACAGTCTTCCTTTCTGTATATAGAAATGAATTTGGCAATGACACATAGATATTTATTATTATGTTCCTCTCTGCTTAAAGCTCTTGTCTGAGAATTCCACGTGCCAAAACAAATTCTCCCTCAGCAGCATCACAGCTGCAGCTTCCGAAAAGATTCTCCTTTGGAATAAGAGAAATAAAATTGATTCAAACAAAGCAAAGCATTCTTGAACATCAATAAAATACATCAAGAGCCCAGGGCTCTTTATCTCACACACTGACATAAAACAATCTCTCAGTGACTCCCCACATTACAAACACATCCCCCGATACAGAGCCAGAGAATGGGAAGTGATTGGAATGTGAGACAGGGTTTTAGGAGCTGAGTACCTGCCCATTGACCTGTTCATCCAGGTAACAGAGCCATCTCTGAGCAGAGACATGACAAGGAGCTGCTTCCTGATGACCTGCAAACCTTTCACTCCGAACCCCATTGTGGACAACATTGCTGCAATTTACAGACAGACATTTGCAGCAATAAGCTCTCTTCTGTTCTCAGATACAGTGAAATTCTCCCTTTAAACTGAGATGAATGTGTCAACACTTAATCACTGCCCCAGCATTTAATTTAACTAAAAATCAAGACACCCTCAAGGGTGCGAGACGTGATTGAGCAGGTGGGGAGTTTCACTGTAGGGGTTGGGAGCTGGCAGTGACTAAATATTGTAGACACTGCAGAGCCTGTCTGTCTCCCTCTGTGTTTACCCTGTCATTTCCAGCGCTCTCTCTCTCTCTATCTATCTATCTATCTATCTATCTATCTATCTATCTATCTATCTATCTATCTATCTATCTATCTATCTATCTATCTATCTATCAATTTCTCTATCTATCTCTTTCTCTGTGTCTCTCTACCTGTGTTTCTGCCTCATTGTAAAAACACACAAACACTGGTGTCCCCCGTCCCCTCTCCCGTAGAAAGGATAGAGAGAGGAATCACATATCGATCTCTGAAAATCGGTCTTCAAATCGATCCCCACAGCCGCTTCCTTGCACTGTCAAATTCAGCCCACAGCCTCAAACTCCAGTATTTGTCAGGATTTATACCGTCTTCAAGCTCAGGACTCTAATTCAAGGCCTTCAGGCGAGTTTTACACACAATGAATTCATTTCTAAAATGTAGTCAGTTACAATGCAACGAATTCTGCTGGCACGATGTGCACAGCAAGATCCCATCAATGGTGACGCTTCAAAATTCAGTTTACCATGGTTTTGAGTGTGGATTTCTTTCTCTCTATCTATCCCCCTGTCTTTCTCCATATTTCTCTGCCTTCCCTACCTCACCCACACTCCGTCTCTCTCTCTCTCTATGCGTTTAAACTGCCACTTTCAGCTGTTTCTCACTCTCCCTCTTTTTTCTCCCTCTCTGTTTCTGCATCAGTGTTGTAATGTGGGAATTGATGCAGGGATTGTATGCACAACAGGGTCCCACAGTGTGATAATAGCCCGTAACAATCCTCAGAAAATGCTAAACACCATCTTTAAACTTATAACAAGCCTGTATACAGTTACACGTATAGCTCTTGTAATTATTGGCCCTCGGGAAAAGTTGACACTAAATGAAGTAAATTTAAAAGTGGTCGTCTCGGTTATAATGCAGGAAACATGCAGGCAATTTGTGCACAGCAAGATCCCACGGGCAGCAATATGATAATGTGCAGAAAATCTTTTCTTAGTGATATATGTTTCGACAACCCAGAGAGAAGAACATTCCTACAGTTTGAAGATCTCAAACACCCACTCCCTGACTTTCTCCTACTCCCTTCCCCACCCCATCCACATCTGTTTCTTTTTCTCTAGATCTGGGATTTAATCTGAATTGAAATGTCCTCTCAAGTGTTTCTGTCACCGTTTAAAATAACCACACGTCACATTGTGCCTGCTATTGATTAATGGTTAAAATAGAGAAAGTGCGCGGGTGAAAAAGCAGAGGAAGAGGGAGAGAAAACACAGAGAAATCCACACTCAGACCCTCAGAGAGCTGAATTTTAAAGTGTCCTAATTGTTGTCATGTAGTAAATGCTGCAGGGCAATTGATGCACCGCAAGATCCCACAAGTAGCAATGTGATCATAGCCAGATTTCTCCTCAGTCCCCATCAAGGGCTAAACTTCCTCTTTAAACTGGGAAGAAGCTGCTGATACTGTCTCACCATATCAAATAACGACAAACCGCATTGCTGTGTGTGATATGTTTATTTATTTATTTATTAAAGGGTTCAATGGAGAAGGAGAGTGTGAAACCGAAACAGAGAAGAGATAGCATGGTGGGGTGATAGAGACACAGCGAAAGAATGTGGAGACAGAGAGAGACTTAACCTCAGAACGACAGTAAAACGAATTAAAATGGGCACCGTGCATCTTATTTAACTGTTAGCTTCATAGCATTGCCCAAAACACCAGCAAACCTCACAGACAGGACCAGAAGGAACAAATGGCAAATAGGGCTCCCTCCTGTGGCTGCTCCTTTAACCCCAGGCTTTCAACCTGATTAAAACACCAGGGCCCCAATCCGACAGGAAATGGTTAACACTGGGCTCCAGAGAGGAAACTGAACCTCGGGCTCAATAACAGGCACAACTCACGTGGGCTCACTGTGTGCAGCCTGTGGACAAGGCCTAAGTCCGTCCCCTCCGGAGGAAGCTCGTGTCCAAGGATTCCTCGTCCCAGAGTTCCCCTCTTTTAAACTTCACGATGCAGTTTTCAGAATGAAAATTCCTAAGGCAAGGGGGGGAGTTAGAAAATTTAATAAAAAGCCTAGTTAAGCAAAATGGCACAGCAGGAATTCCCCTCGGTGACACAGACAGTTTCTCAGCAACATCAAAATACAAGCAAATCAGTTAATAAACCCAGAGGCTAAAAGGGTTCAGACAGTTCCCTGTCTGTAACAAAAATAGACATTTGGTTAATAAATGCCCCACAGGGAAGAAATCTGCTTCCCTTACCTGATTAGTCTGTATTAAAAAAAAATCTCTAAACTGTGAATCTAAAAGCAAAAGTCTGGTCTAATTCCATTACAACATGGGTACAAATCCCACCACGTCAGTTGGTACAATTTACTTCTATTAATTAACAAGGAACCGGAATTAAAAGTAGTCAAAGTTAACGACTGGCTAACCGATCCGAACCTGACAAGACGCAGCAACACGTGTCCGGTTCATGTCAGGATGGGCCTCTCTTCTGAGTCCAGCGCTCGGGTCGGGTCGTGTTGGACAGTGCAGCCTCTGGGAAGTGATCTTCAATTCAACATTCAAGTCAAGGTGGGAAACGTGCAGTCCCGACTCCAGACTCTGCAGTGAGTGAGTCAGCATCTCTATCACGTCATCACGCTCATGCTACAGCTTTCATACATCCAAAGGTGATTCTGCACTACAGTACACTATAGATGTAAAACGAATGCTGTCTACTGGAGGATGCTTAGTAGTGGAAAATCCTATAGCCCGTAAGGTAAATCTTGCACTTGGAAACATTCCAATGTTGTTGCTTTCTGCAATAGTAAAAGTTCAAGTGGAATTGTTAAATGCAAATCGTGGAAACTTCTACTAAAATTTGACAGCAAAAAGATGGGAAATTCATTTTTCAACAGCACATTGAAAAAGGTTGTACTCGACCCACAGCAGGGCCAAATCAGTCGGATCTAACTTCATTTGTACAGATGAGGGAAGAAAAACATACCCGCTCACAAGAAATCAGAAATTAAAGACAAATGTGTGAGTCTCTGTTGCAAAGATATTCGAACTTTCCGAAATGTCTCTGGTGAAGGGTTTGCTGAGCTAGCACAAGTGCATATCAATGTGGGTGCTACACTAGGTCCTGTATCAGCATCAAATGTGTGACCAAATCCAAGTACAGTTTCAAGAAGGTGTCGTGATGTGGCCAAAGAAAAGAGAAAACAACTAATTTCTCAAATTACTGACATACTAAAGGATGTGAATCTGGGAATGACAACTGACATGTGGACGGACGACTACCGTAAAATCCATTATATGTCCATAACTTGTCATTACATCACAGTAGATTTTAAACTTCATGCCAACGTTTTAACGACAGCATTGTTTCCACTGGAGGATGCGAAAACTGGCGAAAACGTCAGGTGTGAGATTTTAAAGCTGCTAGTGAATACTGTTGGATACGACCCAGCAAATTTAAATAAATTAGTCTGGGTGACAGATCAAGGCGTTAACATAGTGCTTGCTCTTAGACCATATCGACGTCTGGATTGTCAGGACCACATATATAACACGATCCTTCCACGTTCACTTGATCCAAAGGAATTAGCTTCCGAAGCTCCGGATGTTGTAGAAACTATACATCATGCCAATGCCTTGGTGACATATATTGAACAGTCTCGTCTTGCTGCACAGTTGTCTGAATCTGTAAATCCAATGGGACAAACGAGGTATAGTACTGTGTATCTGGCACTGAATTCAATTCAGAATATTTATCATGAGCTGCCCGAGAAACTGGAACAGTGTGGGGAAAAATACAGGCTGGGAAACATCGGCCCTAATGTCTTGTTTTTGGTTGATTTCCTCCGAGCACTTTATGAAGCTCAGAGGGAACTCAAGGGAGACCAGTATCCAACACTGAGCCTGGTAATTCCATGGTTTGACAAACCTACACGACTCTGTATGCCACTTTCTTCAGATACTCCAATAAAAGCAGTTGTCACACTACAGCACAGAGAGTGGCTTCTGAAGAAAGTTGAAGTAAATGACGAGCACAAGATAGTAACATTTCTCTGGCCTAAATTTAACCAGCTGCGTAAGTTGTCCAGCCTAATAGGGAAGAAGTTTATTCTGAAGTGTGCAGACTTATCAACAAATTTAAAACAGAAGACCCTGTGAAGGAAACGACAGTGGTTGATGATGAACCTACAGCTGCCAAAAAAGCGCTGACCGGATTTGCTGAATGGGAGAATGTTCATGAATAAATGGACAAAAGATGATGAAGTGCAGTGACACACAGCACAGAGGCCTACTGTGTTGGCGATGGAAAACAAGCGTGATCTGTTGGAAGGAACATAGTGTTCCATACCCTAAACTGGCCCGGCTGGCTTGAAGTATACTTTGCATTCCGGCGAGCTGTAGAAGCAGTGAGAGGAACTTTAACGTAGCTGGAAGGACGATCGACCAGCGCAGGACTGCTCTTACGCCTTCCACTGTTGACTCCAATTTTTTTTTACATGACAATTTACAACACCTTTTGTTCTTCTTTTTGCTATGTCTGTAAAAGACTGATAAGACTTAGTTGCTATTTCTGTAACTGAAACTACTTACCTGCTATGTCTGTAACTGAGACTACTTACTTACCATATCTGTAACTGTCTGAGACTACTTACTTGCTATGTCTGGAACAGGGGCTACTTACTTGCTAGGTCTAAAACTGAGACTACTTACTTGCTATGTATGTAACTGAGACGACTAAATATTCATCTAACAGCCTATTGGGTGTTTCGGTGGAGTTGGCTATTTGAATTCTTTTTAATCTATGGTTTGACACGATTTGTTTGTGCTTTATCTGGTTATTATCACAGTGCTATTTGTGGGAGCTTGCTGTTGGCCATGGCTGCTGCGTTTCCTATTTTACAAAAGTGACTACAATTCACAAAGACCTTCATTGGGTGGAAAATGGTGTGGAACGTCCTGAGCTTGTGAAAGGTAGTAAAGAAGAGCAAGTCTTTCTTTGTAGACAGAAAATGGATAATCTCATGAGAAGACTGCTTCGAAATCATGAGGGAGTCAAGACGTTGTTTGAAAGTCTCAGAAGAAACAGGCTGATATTTCTGGCAGAAAATAGAAACACTGTGTGTATTTGAAAGTTATCTATAAAAGCTTAGTTCGGTTCCTAGAGTTTAATTTTATGTACTCAAGGGGCTGGAAGAAAGATGTTCAATAAATGCACAACTGTATTTGATCGCTGTTAGATTATTTGTTTTGCATTTTAATACTTCAAATCAGGGTTTCTGGGATGCTTGATCTCTTCTAAGACTGAACTGTAATCTTATAGAGGAACAAGACAGTCCAGTGTATAAAAACAATTAACAAGCAGCACTTGCTGATTGTTTATCTGGCAGTGCTACAAAAACTTACAAAGATCTAAAACATAGATGGACACTCTGAAAGCTTTGGAGGATTGAGATTCACCCATGACATCAAATAATCTAGGGTAAGAATATTTGTTTTTTTAAAAAGGTGATACGAGCCTTTACGTAAAACTGTATTAAATGTGAATATTAGAAATTGTTCAACGTACTTTGTCAACTTAAACATATCTGGGTTTTTTTTTTGCTTTGTAGTTTTTTCGCGGTGCTGGCCGTTATTTGTATGCTGATCAACTAGACGTCTTCAAACCGTACTGCAGATGTGCAGTACTGTAGACTAATGATCAGACAGCACCGGGAATCTGTAGTACTGTGGACTAATGATCAGACAGCACCGGGAATCTGCAGTACTGTAGACTAATGATCAGACAGCACCGGGAATCTGCAGTACTGTAGACTAATGATCAGACAGCACCGGGAATCTGTAGTACTGTACATTAACAATCGAACAGCACTTTGAAAACCTGCTATCTGATCTGTGATTTTTCCAATAAATCGATCTTTCCTTTCACTGACATTTAGCTTCTAGTCCAATCTCCCTGAATTGAATTCACTGAGCTTAGGAATAGCAGTAAGAAAATGACCATTGGCCTCTGTGTTCCTCATGTTCAAATCTTCATGGCCTTGCACACAAGCATCTCATCCCCACCACTCCAAATGACTACAGCGGTACAACCCTCCAAAAACTGTGTTGAGTAAAAGTAAGGAAATCACTAGGTTTGTATCCTTGATCACTCAGCCACAAAATTCTCTAAAGTGAAAGGAAGGGGCGGGGCATGGGGGCTTTGGTTCCTGGTGACGAGATCAGGCTCAGATTCCCCACAGCTCCATCTGCAGGAATAAACTGCTACCGGAACGGATGAACCGGAACACAACATTTGGACAAGGTAGAGCACAATAACTTGTCTGATATCATAAACTTTATTATGATAGTCGGATAGGGTAGAGTTGGGTCGGCCGTGAAAAATAATTTAAGGACTCGGGCCCGGGTCAGGTTCGGGTTCCATGTCGTCGGGTAGGGTTTCAATTTTATACCCGAGCACGCCTTTATAGACAGGGATAGCAATCCATTTACACATAGAATGGTATCTCCCTCCATTTTATATGTAGCAGGGGAGCTTCCCCCGTTTTATACCTAGAGGAGGAGCTCCCTCCATTTTATATATAGATGGGGAGGTCCCTCCATTTTATATCTAGAGGGGGAGCTCGCTCAATTTTATACATGGAGGGGGAGCTCCATCCATTTTATACATAGAAGGAGAGGTCCATCCATTTCATATGTAGAGAGGAAGGGTGCGTGCCTCTGTCAGTGGTCCGATAACGTTACTCAGGAGTTTCCAAACTGCCTGTCTGCCCGCCCCTCTACTTCTGAAGTGTCTTAGGGGCTCCTGGCACTTTCCATCTCCCTGTTTCTGTCTCTATCCCTCACTATCCCTCTGTTCTTGTTCCATTTCTATCTCTCCGTATCTCTCTGTTACTCTACTATAATAAAAGCAAAATACAGCGGATGCTGGAAATCTGAAATAAAAACAAGAAATGCTGGAACCACTCAGCAGGTCTGGCAGCATCTGTGGAGAGAGAAGCAGAGTTAACGTTACGGGTCAGTGAAAAAATAACTAAAAATGAAAGTAAAATGGGGGGCTGTCATGCTCTGAAATTATTGAACTCAATGTTCAATCCGGCAGGCTGTAGTGTGCCGAATCGGTAAATGAGATGCTGTTCCTGGAGCTTGCGTTGATGTTCACTAGAACATTGCAGCAATCCCAGGACAGAGATGTGAGCATGAGAGCGGGGGAAGTGTTGAAATGGCAAGCAACCGGAAGCTCAGGGTCCTGCTTGCGGACTGAGCGGAGATGTTCCGCAAAGCGGTCACCCAGTCTGCGTTTGGTCTCCCCAATGTAGAGGAAACCACACTGTGAGCAGCGAATACAGTATACTACATTGAAAGAAGTACAAGTAAATCGCTGCTTCACCTGAAAGGAGTGTTTGGGGCCAGGGATAGTGAGGATAGAGGAGGTAAATGGGCAGGTATTACACCTCCTGCGATAGCAGGGGAAGGTGCCATGGGACGGGGACGAGGTGGTGGGGTAATGGAGGAGTGGACAAGGGTGTCGCGGAGGGAACGATACTTTCATTTTTAGTTATTTTTTCTTCCTTTTTTTTACATTCTTTTTTACATTTTTTACAATTTTTTTTTGCATTTATTTCATTTCATCTTAGTCTGTTCAGTTTGCTTACCCATTGTTTTTTTTTCAGGTTTGCACTTGCTGCTGTTCAATATTCAGTATATTAACACCTAATCAGTACTTATGCTTTGTCTTTCAATACACCATTAACATATTGTTTGCCTTTGCTCCAAGACCTTTTGGTCAGCTATGTGGCCTGGTCCAATCTCGACCTCCTTTGTTATCTCTTGCCCCACCCCCACCTCACTTGCTTATAACCTGTGACTTTTCTAATATTTGTCAGTTCCGAAGAAGGGTCACTGACCCGAAACGTTAACTCTGCTTCTCTCTGCACAGATGCTGCCTGACCTGCTGAGTGGTTCCAGCATTTCTTGTTTTTATCTCTGTTACTCTACCTCTGTCTCTCTCTGGCTATCACTCTCTCCAGCCATGTTGGTTATCATTAGGCGTCGAGATAAACACAGACAAAATAAACACTTCACCTGTCTGCCTTGGCATAACAAGCTCATTTTAAGTCCGTATTCAGACAATATTGACAACAAAGTACATTATATGAGTGGAATCTGTAAACATTACACTCATACAGTCATGGAGTCAGAGAGCAATACAGCAGAGAAACAAGCCCTTAGGCTCATCGTGTCTGTGCCGGCCATCAAGCATCTAACTATTCTAATCGGTGCACACAGTTACCTTAATGTTGCAATAAGCTAAAATAGATTCTATTCAACCCACTGAGGCAAAACTGCAGTGGCTCAACATTCTCATCAAATTCTAAAGCATTCCACAATGCAAACCTTAAAATTGGACACAAGCTTCCTTTTTTTATTTCTCCCTGGTCTCTCCGTCTCTCTCACACTCTCTTCCTCTCTTCGTCCCTCTCTCCCTCCCTTTCTCTGTCCTTCTATGCCTTGCTCTCTTCGTCTTTCTCTCCCTTCCTCTCTCTCTGTCCCTCCCTCTGTCTTTCCCTCGCTCCCTGTCCCTCCCTCTCTTTCCTTCTACCTCTGTCCTTGTCTTTGTCTCAGCAGGATGCGTGTGGGAGCAAGAAAGGGAGATAATGTTGCAGAGAGATTGTTCAGAAAGATTGGAATGGAGAATGTAAAATACAATCTTAATTTGATTTAATTCTTCACTCCTGTGTAAAAAGAAATACAAGCAATAGGGTATAGAGTGTGAAACATCAGGAGAGAGGGAGAAATATAAATGGAGAGAGAGTAACAGAGGAAAGGAGTGAAAGACAAGACAAAAAGAGTGCTCGAGATTTACTCCTACTGGTAATCTCTCCATCTCTATCTCTCATTCCTCTGTCTTTTATTCTCCGAAGCCCTATTTCACATCTCTGTTCCTCTTGATCCATGTGTTATGAACGCTGGGCTGTGTCTCTCTTCTTTCTTCTCTCTTCATCTATATTTCTGCCTCTGTTTTCCTCTGAATCCCAGTCTCTCCCTCTCTGTTACACTCTCAATCACAGTCTCTCCCTATTGCTTTCCAGACGTGGTGAGAGAGAAAGAGAGCCAGAGACAGGGTGACACAGATTGTGAGAGATAGGGAGAGGTATAGACATAGGAGGAGAGAAGGTGGTATATGTAGACAGAGCTTCACTCCATTTAACCCCTGCTCTGGGAGTTTTAGGGACAGGGTGAACGGAGCTTTACTCTGAATTTATTATGTGCTGCAGCTGCCCTGTGCATGTTTGATGGGACACTGTAGAGACAGCTTTACTCGATACTACAACCCGTGCTATATCGGCCTTCGGGATGTTGATGGTGTCGTGTAAATGTCGAGGTGTGGGACCAATTAACTCATGGGAGGTACTATTGCTGCCTCATAATTGACGAGTTCACAAAATTAATGCTCACGGAGTGAAGGGGACAGTGACAGAGTGGATACGACATTTGCTATGGGACAGAACACAGAGAGTAGTGGTGAAAGGTTGTTTCGGAATAGAGGGCGTTATCTAGGGATGACATAATCTTGTATATTTCTATTCAATATTCCCTCAATCTCCTTTGTTCTAAGGGGAACTAACCCAGCTTTTCCAACCTCACCTTGTAACTAAAATCCCCCATGCCTGGAATCACTCTGGTAAATCTCATTCTGCACCCTCTCAAGGACCCTGAACTTCTTCCTAAAGTGTAGCGACAAGAACTGGACACAATTCTCCAGATGGGGCCTAACCATAGCTTTATAAAGGTTCAGCATAACCCTCCCTGCTTTTGTACATTGAGGTACAGTGGTATTCCCCAGGGGTTTGCATTAGGACCACTGATCTTTTTGATATATTTTGATGACTTGGACTTGGGATTACTGGGCATAACTTCAACATTATGCCATCTGCAATGTAATAAACAGGGAAGGGATTAGTAGCAGACTTCAGGAGGATAGAGGTGAAATGGTCAGACACATGGCAGGTTAACTTCAATGCTGATAAATGCAAAATTATGCATTTTGGAAAGAACGCTGAGGAGAAGCGATATAAACTAAATGGTACAATGTTAAAATGGGTGCAGCGACAGAGAGACCTGGGATTTAAATTTGGTTACTTTTTATAGCTTAAAGATTTAATTTGGAGCTTTGAATCTGTCAGTCGAATCTAGCTTCAGCCTGATACGTCTTAGCAAACGTCTTTGAAAATGTGTCAAAAGCTGTTTCCAATCAGACATTCCTGCATTGTGGAAGTGTGAGCTATCTTTGCAAAGACAGGAATTCGGGGTGTTTGAATGGACCTGCAGGTTTTTGTTGATGCGATAAGGTGAGAATTTGATTTGTGTCCCTTGCAGATAGACAGAATTGAAGGTATGTACAGAACACCACATGAAGTAGTTTACCAATGTCTGACAAACTGCAAATAATTCAATCACATGGAAGAAGAGGAGAAGGGAACAATATGCAAAACCTGAGGCAGTCAGACAACAGCAGTAGGAAAATGAATCTCTTTTTAATGGTTTCAATTTGAAGGCCTGAGCAGATGAATGAAAAGCAGGAGTTCAAATCCCACGCTGGGTTATTGTGAATTTGAATTCTTTTTTTTTAAAGGAAACATAAATCTAGAATTTAAAAAAAAAACTCTAGGATGGAATGATTCACTCCTGTCTACTAGTGCAAACCCGTGTGTGTGTGTCAGTGTTGCTCTATTTATTAAAAAATTAAGGTGATTGGGTAGAATGCCACATACACAAGTTTTCTAATGACACAAAAATAGGCAAAATTGTAAGCAGTGTAGCTGGAAGCATCACATTTACAAAGACACATTAATATTGTAAGTGAATGGGCAAAACTGTGGTGGATGGGTTTCAATGTCAGCAAAAGGGACTGGAACAGAGTACTTTATAAATGGTGAAAAGCTAGAAACACTGGAGATCCAAAGAGACTTGTGGGTCCATGTCCATTTGAGTTCACCGTGGATTTACCAGAATGATAACTGGACACCAAGAGTTAAATTACTAGGTGATATTACACAAACTCGGGATTCATTCCCTGGAATTTATGAGGATCAAGGTGATTTGATCAAAGTTGTTGAGATATTAAGGGGACCTGATGGGGTAGTTTGGGAGAAACTATTTTGGCAACTTTGGAACATAGGAACAGGTATATGCCATTCAACCCATCGACCGTGCTCCGCCATTCAATGCAATCATGGCTGAACATCCACTTCAATGACTTTTCCCCATACGATCTTCATATCCCTTTATGTCATTGGTATTTAGAAATCTGTCAATCTCTGCTTTAAACATGCTCAATGACTGAGCTTCCACAGTCCTCTGGGGTACAGAATTCCAAAGATTCACAACCATCTCAGTAAAGAAATTTCTCCTCATCTCTGTCCTATGTGGCTTCCCCTTTATTTTGAAATTGTGTCCCCTGGTTCTAAGCTCCCCAACAAGGAGAAACAGCTTACCTGCATCTACCCTTTTTATCCGTATAAGTATTTCGTCGTTTTCAATGAGATCACCCCTCATTCCTGTTTTCACTCACCCTCCCTTCTGAAATAGTGGGGTGACATTTGATGCGCTCCAATCTGCAGGACCCGTTCCAGAAACTATAGAATTTTGGAAGGTGATCACCAATGCATCCACTATCTCCATAGCAACCTCTTTCAACACTCTGGGATGTAGAATAT
Source organism: Heterodontus francisci (assembly GCF_036365525.1). Taxonomy (NCBI): domain Eukaryota; kingdom Metazoa; phylum Chordata; class Chondrichthyes; order Heterodontiformes; family Heterodontidae; genus Heterodontus; species Heterodontus francisci. The sequence continues at coordinate 3,487,486 of NW_027141112.1, read as the reverse complement.
CAGGTCCCGATACTTATCAACCTTCAGCCCCATTCATTTCTCTAACACAATCGTTTTATGATTACTGATTTCCTTCAATTCCTCATTCCCCCTAATCCCTTAGATCTCTAATTCTGGAGATTTCTTGTACCTTCCTCGGTGAAGACAGACACACGGTAATCATTTAGTTTCACTGCCATTTCTCTATTCCCCATTATAAATTCTCCTGACTCTGCCTGTAATGGACCCACATTTGTCTGAGCCAAACGATTCATTTATGTACCTATAGAAACGTTTACAGTCCGTTTTTATGGTTTTATGTTTGGGGACTCTGGGACTAGTGAGCATAGTCTAAAAATTAGAGGCAGTCCTTTCAAGATTGCAGTTAGGAAACACCTCTACACGCAATAGGTGGTATTAGTTAGGAACTACCTGCTGTAAACGCCATTGATGCTAAATCAGTTGTTCATATTTAAATCGAAGATTGACCTCATCGAATGCCTTTTGGAAATTGAAATATTCTTCTGTCACTCTTTGTCCCCAAGTCACTTGGTTTCTGTTTGTATGTCTGTGTTTTTCTGTGTGTGTGTGTGTGTTTCTGCGTGTCTGTGTTTGTGTATGTCTACGTCTCTTTCTCTCTGCTTCCTCAGAACCTCAGTAAAACAAAACATACAACAGTTTGCCAGTTTAAGTCGGCTACGTTTGGTGACGCCATAACTGCAGAGGGTGCACTTCCTTATGCAAGCTGGTCAGAAACCTGTATCCGCACCTGGCTCCAATGTTCCTGTGAAAATTTAGTTGCTGTTCGTGAGCAGTTTTTTGTTTTCGTGAGCAGTCCCTTGAAATATTTGAAGAATCTTTGCAGATGTGTGTGATTTATCACAGAACAGGACCTGCGTGGTATCTTGCAGGCTGCTGCATACAGCTTTTCAGGAACACTGATCAACACTCTCCATCCCAATCACTTCCTCTTTCTCTCTGTTACTCCCTCCCCATTGCTATCCTTCCCTCTCTCTGTGATTCTTTCTCCATCACTGTCCCTGTTCCTTCTCACTATTACTCTCTCCATCTGGATGGAGGAGGAGAAAGAGAGGTATATATAGAGGCAGATTTACTCTGTATGTAACCCCACACTGTACCTGCCCTGGGAATGTCAGATAGAACAGAGAAGACAGAGATTTACTCTGTAGCTGACTCCAGGCTGTACTCGGCTTGGCAGCATTTGATGGGACAGTGTAGGCGCAGCTTTATTCTGCATCCCTGGAATTTAGACTGTTAAGGGGGTGATTTGATCAAAGTTTACAAGACAATACTGGAAACTGATGGTGTAGATAGAGAAAAACTATTCTCATTGGTTGGGGGAGTCTCGGACGAGGGGTGCATTTCTGTTGAGTGTTTACTTGTGTAAGTGAATTGACCAAAGAATATTTTTAAGTTACTTTACCCTTGTGTTCCCACAAAGTTCAAGCTAGCAAATTCAACTGTGGCCATTTTGACTGAATCCCATCATATCTATTGCACATTCTCACAGGATAACAGGTATAACTGTAGTCACAGTAAGCAGCCGAAAATTGATCAGTTGCATTGTTACTTCAGTCATTTCAGTCCATATTTACAGTACAAAGAAGAACAAAGAACAAATAACAAAGATAATTACAGCACAGGAACAGGCCCTTCGGCTCTCCAAGCCTGCGCCGATCCAGATCCTCTCTCTAAACATGTCGCCTATTTTCTAAGCTTCTGTATCTCTTTTCTTCCTGCCCATTCATGTATCTGTCCAGATACATCTTAAAAGACTCCATCGTGCCCGCATCTACCACCTCCACTGGCAATGCATTCCAGGTGCCCACCACCCTCTGCGTAAAGAACTTTCCACGCATATCCCCCCTAAACTTTTCCCCTTTCACTTTGAACTCGTGTCCTCTAGTAATTGAAACCCCCACTCTGGGAAAAAGCTTCTTGCTATCCACCCTGTCTATACCTCTCATGATTTTGTACACCTCAATCAGGTCCCCCCTCAACCTCCGTCTTTCTAATGAAAATAATCCTAATCTACTCAACCTCTCTTCATAGCTAGCGCCCTCCATACCAGGCAACATCCTGGTGAACCTCCTCTGCACCCTCTCCAAAGCATCCACATCCTTTTGATAATGTGGCGACCAGAACTGTACGCAGTATTCCAAATGTGGCCGAACCAAAGTCCTATACAACTGTAACATGACCTGTCAACTCTTGTACTCAATGCCCCGTCCGATGAAGGAAAGCATGCCGTATGCCTTCTTGAAGACTCTATTTACCTGCGTTGCCACCTTCAGGGAACAGTGGACCTGAACACCCAAATCTCTCTGGACATCAATTTTCCCCAGGACTTTTCCACTCGGTACCTCACTGTTCTAATAATGATGTCATATATATCTATTCATGGTACTGCGGCAAACGCTCCCTCGGTCAACATTATCACGAACCACTGAAACATTCCAGAAATCCAGGCTCACAAGTTCAACACAAGTTTTTTTTTTATGAGTCTCGCTGGTCTGGTCTGATTGTCTGAGGGATTACTGATGATTATTCTTCACATGAGTGGTCGTCCTAATCCAGTGTGTTGTCCTGCTCCCAAACCTATCATCCGCTTACATGAAGGAAAGTGAGACAGGAGCATCTCATTGACTGAGGCAGGTGAGTCTTGAGCTTGAGCCGGGCACAGTGAGTGACCGGGGTTAATCCAACACTCCAGGGATAGTTTAAATGGAGCTTTACTCTGTAGCTAACCAGTGCTGTACCTTCTCTGAGCGTGTTCGATGGGAAAGGTTGGACGTAGAGAAGTTCTCCCTTCAAGTGCATATCCAAGTGTTTTTTATTTGTGATGAGGGTTTCTTTCTCTACCACCCTTTCTGGCTGTGAGTTCCAGTCCCCGACCTGGGTGAAAAAAAAGTACCCGTCAGCTCTCTTCTAATCCTTCTACCAATTACTTTAACTCTATGCTCCCTGCTCAGGTAATAAGCCATTTCCTCAGTTCCCACCATCGACGCCTGGAAAGCACATCCGCGTCCCTCAGGTGGTGAGCGACAGCCTCGGGCGCCGGTACCAGCATTGCCGACATTGCACTGCAGATGCTCTCCGAGCCATCTCCCGCGGGCGCTTTGAAGTTGCAGCCGAGGAGCCGTTCGTTGCTTTTTGCGTGCTGGGGGCACCTTTTCACAAGGCTTCCCCTCTGTGATAGGCTTATTTCCCTAGGGTCCCGCTGCTCATTCTTCTCTACAATGGACTTACCACACGCCGTGGACGCGGACACTCCAGACGGTGTAGAAAGCAGGATCGGAGATCAAAGTATCACCTGCTGTACTTTGCAATTTCGTCCGGATTACTTTCAATTTCATCGAGAAAACAAAGAGCAGGTATGGCTGGGGGAGGGCAAAGGGCCCAGGTAACATAAACTAGCTGTTAGCTTGTAGTTAGGGCTAAAATGAACTGATTAAAGAGCCAGGGGAGTTTCAACAGTTTAAGAGAATAGATTGGGGGCGAAAACACTAAGAATGGGAGCAGATGGCCATGGATAGAGTGGAACAGCAAGGGAGCTTCCTAGGGAGCTTACAGCCCAGGACCCGGAAGTAAACCCTAACAGAAAATCTGTAGCGGAACCCCATAGCCGGTCATGTGCCACCTTTGGCATGTTTCCGGCAGTTCCTTTAGCCATATCGGTGCAAACGTCGTGCTCTGCATTCCTTTGGACCTCACCAGAAAGGCCGAGAGGGGGGTTTTGACGTTTGGGCAACTCTCAACCTCCATACATTCGCCCAGGCATGCGCCATGGAGAGGTCACTCCATAGTTGCCTCACAGCGACTGAAACAACATGGAAGGCAGCAGTTACGGATTATAAATCCAGCTCAATTGGCGTAGAGATTGGGCGCCACGGGTTGCCTTTGTCGGTGGGAGAGGTCATCGCACCTCACTGGACAGCTGCCGCCCGCCTCAAACCGGGCAGCCACCCGGTCAAAAAGGTTCTGTCCCGCAGTCCACCTGCTTCAATGGGTGCTTGGAGCTCAGGGTCATTGCCCGCAAAGTGGACTGCAACACCGCACCAAACAACATGACAAAAGGAAGAAGGTACCAACCCTTCGCTTTGCAAGCTGGAACGTCAGAGCTATGTGTCCTGGCCTGTCGGAAGACCTTACACAAATCAACGATTCTCAGAAGACTGCCATCATTAACAACGAGCTCAGTAGACTCAATGTAGACATTGCAGCACTTCATGAGACTCGCCTCCCCGCAAGTGGATCTCTAACAGAGCAAGGGCGGCACAGTGGCGCAGTGGGTAGCACCGCAGCCTCACAGCTCCAGCGACCCGCGTTCAATTCTGGGTACTGCCTATGTGGAGTTTGCAAGTTCTCCCTGTGTCTGCGTGGGTTTCCTCCGGGTGCTCCGGTTTCCTCCCATATGCCAAAGACTTGCAGGTTGATAGGTAAATTGGCCATTAGCAATTGCCCCTAGTATAGGTAGGTGGTAGGGAAATAAAGGGGGACAGGTGGGGATGTGGTAGGAATATGGAATTAGTGTAGGATTAGTATAAATGGGTGACTGATGGTCGGCACAGACTAGGTGGGCTGAAGGGCCTGTTTCAGTGCTGTATCTCTAAATAAAAATAAAAATAAAGATTACTCCTTCTTCTGGCAGGGTAGCGATCCTGAAGAACCAAGACAGCATGGAGTGGGCTTCGCCAACATAAACTCAGCATGATAGAGCCTCCCTCAAATGGCTCGGAACGCATACTGTCCATCCGACTACTCACTACCACTGGTCCAGTACACCTACTCAGCATCTATGCTCCAACACTCTGCCCCCCACCTGAAGCTAATGACCAACCCATGACACACATGATCTTGTTTTGAATAAACCTTCAAGAGTTATCTCATCTTTAGCAAGCATTAGCCATTTAGCCACGTGGGCAGAAGTCCAGATTTGTTCAGAATAGCCACTATTCGTTCCCCTATTATTCGTTCCTCTTTTATCTATTCTTGTTCAACACTCTAGTCTAATGGTCACATGTCCCGAACCACAAGCTTCGACATGTCTGTTAGCTTACTTCAGCAAGTTCTGCGTATCTCCAGCTGCCTTACAGCATGCTGGGTATAAAGCGTTACTTGACAAACTTTTCAGGGCCTACAGTGTTATGACATTGATAGCGGTGATGCAGGTCTGCATCTCAGCAGCTGTCATTGGGAAGACACTATGGGAAATGTGATTACTTCCTGACATTTCATTCATTTCCTTTCGGTCTTGAAGGTTACAATAGTGCACACAGCACTCCAGCTGGTCCCAGGAAAATATTCTATTGCATATTAACATTACTTCTAGATTTCTTTCAGTTATCCACCCAATTCCTCAAATGTGGCATCGGAACATAAGAGGACGCAATCCAACACCCCACGCTGGTTCTCCCATTCAGGCCCAGCATGACTGCTGTTTACCTTCTCTCCATTTAAATTTCTTGCTTCCATATGATTTAATCCCCTTGCCTAAGAGCAATCTATCAAACACAAGCCTGAAATTTTCAATTGACCTAGTCTGGAAAGTGTTTTGAAGGACGGAGTGCCAAACTCAAACTCCTTCCCCTGTGAAGTTTAGCTTCCCAACATCACTCCTGAACGCCACGCTCTAAATGTGAGGTCATCTCCCTTTTGTTCTGGAGTCTGACATCAGAAGAGACAGTTTCTCTCTACCTAGCTGGTAGGGAGAGGTTGGCATAGAGATGATGTCACTTAGCTGGTAATCCAGAGATCTGGGGTAATGCCCTAGGGTTCCTGGTGCAGAGACCACCACGGCAGTGGGTGGAATTTAAATTCAATTAATTAAAATAAATCGAGAATTAGAACCTCGTATCAGTAATAATGCCAGGGAACTGTCATGGATTGTTGTAAAACGCTATCTGGTTCTCTGATGTCCTCTAGGGAAGGACATCTGCCGTCCTCACCTGGTCTGACCTCCATATGCCTCCAGACCTACAGAAATATGGTTGACCCTGAACTTCCCTCTGAAATGGCCCTAGCAAGCCATTCATCTCAAGGGCATTTAGGGATGGACACATATGCAGGCCTTGTCAGCGGCGCCAAAGCTTGTAAGAATGAAAAGAAAATACTTCATTACTCTCATCAATTCAGTTGCATCATGCATGACTCTTCTATATGTTCTCCTAATTTAACCCATGTATCATACTGGTGAATCTGTGCTGCACCCAGGTTCGGCACAACATCGTGGGCCGAAGGGCCTGTACTGTGCTGAACTGTTCTATGTTCTATGTTCTATGTTCTATGTTCACCCGCTAATTGGACAATATATCATCACTGAGCCGTTTCCCCCAGCACTGAATGTGGCCTTCCAGCTTTGGACTAACCACAGCTACATATAAGGACAGCATAACTCCAACCAGCCTAGTTGAAATATCAATCCAATATTGCTTTCGCAGTTTTCATTTGTGATGGATATTTACACTGCATTTTTAAAGTACTTCTTCCTGCAGATCTATAAATGTCTTTGATCTTACAATCTCCCTCGCTTCTTTATTTCCTTAATTGCAGCAGTGACTGTAGTTCAGATCCACTTCATTGGATGTGAAGTGGTTTGGCACGACCTGAATTACTGAAAGGTGGTACGGAAATGCAAATTTTACTTTCCCTTTTTAATAAAATTCCGAAATCTCTCTTTTTTAATATTTAATCTGTCTTCCCTTCAAGACAGAGCAATCAGTATTGAGTTATCAATCTGCTACTGGACATGAATTTCTGCGAGGCCATTTATAACTGCTCTCCCTTTATTTTTACCACAGATACACTAACAACACCAGCGATATTTCTTGATCAACCGACCGAGGTGTATGTTGTTGGAGAGACGGTCACTATTACCTGCAACGTAACTGGAGATAGTCGCAGTGAAACCGTCTACATTTACAGAGATGAGTGACTGCTGTACACCAATCAAATCATCACAAAGGGCAACATTGGAACATTCCAGGTTACTGGTGCAAACCAAGGAAAACGATACCAATGTCGATATGGAATCTCCCTCCAGTTATTATCCACACCAAGCGAGGCTCTGACGGTTACTGTAGCAGGTCAGTGACAGGGAATAGACTTTGTTAATATCTCCATTGAACACACTTCGTTGTTTCTCAAATCCACGTTTCATTCACTAACAAAATTAAATGTTTAACATTAAGAGAAAAGTGTACAAGCCGATGTCAATCCAACTCTGAGTCAGCAGGATGTAGGTTCAAGTCCCACTCCAGGACTGAAATAGACAAATCTAGGCTCACACTTCAGTGCAGTTTTGAGGGAGTGCGGCACTGTCAGAGGTACACTCTTTCAGAGGAAATGATATACAGAGGATCTGTCTGCCCTTGCAGTTGGAAATCAAAGTTCCCATGGACACTCATAGAACCATTGAAAATAGGAGCAGGGGTAGGCCATTCGACCCTTCGAGCCTTCTCTGCCATTCAGTATGATCATGGCTGATCATCCAACTCAGTAACCTGTTCCCAATCTTTGGAGAAAGAGCAGGGGAGTTCTCCACAGTGTCTGGGGGACAATATCTATCCCTCAATCAGCATCACAGGAACAAATTATTGTGGGATCTTGCTGTGTGCAAATTGGCTGACACACTTCCTAGATTAGAACAGTGCCTGCATTTCAAATAGTACATCATTGACTACAAAGTGCTTTGGGAGTGGTCGTGAAAGGCGCTAAATGAACGCAGTAGTCAACACTTGACTGATACACCCGCTTTGCATCTACTGCCAGCAAAAGTATTATTTAGATATAATGGGTTAAAAATATGTTTCCGGCACTGGAGGTGAATTAGACGCCTGCTTTTCCAACTGCTGTTCAATTGGAGGCAAAATAAATGAGAATCTGGCGGTATGCAATATGAACTGGTGATGAGATATTGTCGGGTTTTTGCTGTTGCCCGAAGGGAACATATATCCCATTGAGTCTGAATTTGAGGACTTAAACTCGGCCCAACGAACGAGCTCACTCAGCATGGTGACATTGATGCCGAATTTTAACCAAATCCACTAAGTGTAAAGAAAGGGATTTGGATCGGCCTCACGATTTACACTCCGCCCTATTTTAACCTCCATTCACTTTCATGCACCATAAAATCGGGATTGGCTGATCACTTCACAACTTGCTGTAATTTACTTTAATTTGACTTCGAGGAACGTAAGTTCAGCTGCAGTGAAAAGCACGTGGTGATCATGCTCCCAGCCAGCGGGTTCTTGTGTTTAACATAAATGTGTTGCTTTGCTCTCCTTATAGATTACCCTCAAAAACTATTAGTAAGCCTGGACAATCCAGATGGAATATTTGTGAAAGGAGAGTCAGTCAGGTTTGCCTGTGGAGCACCGTCCTCATATTCAGGAAGCAGTTTCTCTTTGTACAGAGGAAGCCAGAAAGAACCAATTAAAGCAGACACAGTCCATCCATCTGTATATTGGGCCATTTTTAACATCATAGACCTTGTGTCTCCCGGGTCAGTAGATTACTCCTGTGTTGACAGAAAGACAGTGTCAGAGAGGGAGATCATCTCAAATCTAAGTGACACCGTGGGGGTAACTGTTGTGAGTAAGTTTTAATCTCTTTCACGGTAAGAAAATAGAATACCATGAACATAAAAAAGATAAGAATTGGAGCAGGAGGAGGTCATTCGGCCCTTAGAGCTTGCTCTGTCATTCAATAAGATCACGTCTGATCTTCTACCTCAACACCAGCGCTCACTCTGTGACTCCATGTGTTATTTCCTTCAGTAGCCAAAAATCTATCGACATCTGTTTGAATATAGTCAATGACTGAGCATCCATAAACCTCTGGAGCAGAGAATTACAAAGATTCACAACACTCTGGGTGAAGAAAATTCTCCTCATCTCAGTGTGTAATGGCTGATCATGTATTCTGTGATTGTAAGCCTGTCTCCAGATTCTCCAGCCTGGGAAAGCACTTCCTCAGCACCTACCATGCGAAGCAGCTTAAGAAGTTTCGGTTTCAGGGATATCACCTCTCATTCTCCTAAACGCCTGTCCAGTCTACTCAATCTCTGCACATTGGACGATCTCCTCACCCAGAACCAGTCTAGTGGACCTTCATTGTCCACCCACTCGGGCAAGTCTATCCCTTCTTAGATAAATAGGCCAAGAATGCACACAGTAATCCAAGTATGGCCGCACCAGTGTCCTGTATAATTGCAGTAAGATTCCTTTATTCTTGTACTCCAATCCCTTTATACCAAATGCCAACATACCATTGGGCTTCATAATTGCTTGTTCTGACATATCTCCTCAGTGTATTGCTAAATGGGTGGCATTGCTTCGGCCGTTTATTTTATGCCGCACATGATTGTGTTTCTAATTTAAATAGGAATTAAAACCCAATTATTACTATCCATTCCAAATTGGCCCAAGGCCAGTTTTGCCCCCACACGACTGAACTATCAACATTTAATGTCACACTGACAGTGCGGTAACAGGGATAAAACTCCTTTGTGTGCAGTTCCAGCTCAGGAGGCACTGTCAGCCTGCATGACCTTGTCACATTACAGGTTTCTCTGTTGGAGAACAGAATCTGTACACCGAGATTTTCAAAATGATCCCGTTGTGCACGATATTTGACTTCACTACATTGAGAGGGCTTTCATATCTCCTATGGGTTAGCATTTTGACAGCATCTCTAAAACGTGTGCTCCAACACCGAGAGGGACAAGGGCAGCAGTTCCATGGGAACACCATCACCTACAGGTTCCCCTCCAAGTAACAGACCATCCTGACTTGGACATATATCATTTATTCCTTCATCGTCGCTGGGTCAAAATCTCAGAACCCGTGACAAAACGACCTAACTGCCAAAAATGGCTGGACAGGTCTTGAGGACCTCCTGAGTTCATGGCAGGCGCTATATAAATTCAGGACTCTGCTTCATTGTTCCTTTCAATTGAAGTAAATCCCGAAAACTCTTCCTGTGGAATCTCAGTCCTTGATGCCAACACTTCCCTTCCAGACTGTGCAATTGGCACTGAGTTACTAACATGTATCTTGCAGGCAAAGTCACACATCCAATTCTAAATTTTATTTCCATTTATTTTGCTGCAGATTAATCAATGGACTCGGGTGTATGCAACAGGAGAGGAGGTTATCATTACCTGCATCGTGTCTGGCGATGATCGTGACAAAACATTCCACTTTTACAGAGAGAGTGGGGAACAGTACCATTCTCCAATTGCCACAGTGGGCAACATTGGAAGTTTCAGGGTTTACAATAAAACTCAAGGAGGGCAGTACCAATCCAAATATAGCACTTTGGTGCAAACAAGGGAGATATGGTCAGAGTTCAGCAAGGCTGTAAAGATCACTATAGAAGGTGAATGACAGGGAATGGAGATTGTGAATATGTTTTATCAACACTCTTGGTGGGAGAAGAGGTGGGGTGGATTTAATGTTATCCAACCTGGTGGATTTGTTGCATGTGGGGTGATATAATTAGGCGTGAGTTGTCTTTTCGGATTCTTGACGGCGGGATATTTTTGAGGAATTAAGTCAATGGCCCGTATGTGGCATTCCAGGGTTCCTTCAGCGCGGTGGCAGATTGCAGCATTGCATTCATTTAAATAACATGAATCCTCAATACCCTACACATAGTTACAACTGTCAGATTTGGTGAACAATGAGCAAGAACCCCATGCCACCCAGTTCACGAATGTTTCAACATGGCGTGCAACAGTCGGATTTGTGCAGTTGAGCCTCAGGACTGTGCTCTTCCCTCTTTCACTCATCCGCTAAACTAACGCTGGCATTAGAATGGATGTTTTGCTGCAGGCCAGCATTGCAATGGTTGCTTATCTCCAGGCTTACATTCCAATGGATATTTATCTCCAGGTCAACATTGCAATGGATGTTCATGTCTAGTCCAGCACTGCAATGAATGTTTAACCCAGTCCAGCATTACAATGTATATTTACCTCCAGACCAGCATTGCAATGGATGTTTAACCCCAGGCCAGCATTGAAATGGATGTTTAACCAGAGGCTAGCATTGCAAAGCACGTTTGCCTTTACTCAAGCATTGCAATGAATGTTAACCCCAGGCCTACATTGCAATGGATGGTTAACCATAAACCAGCATTGCAACGCATGTGTACCTTTACCCAATGGCTGTTTAACCCCAATGCAGCATTTCAGTCAATATTTAACCCCAAGCCAGCATTTCAATCGTTATTTAACCCTATGCCGGCATTGAAATGGACGTTGGCCTCCAGATCAGCATTGCAATGATTGTCTAACCTCAGCCCAGCATTGCGATGAATGTTTACCTTCAGGCCGGCATTGCAATGAATATTTACCTCCACACCAGCATTGGAATGGATTTTTAACCCCAGGCCAGCATTGCAATGGATGCTTAACCACAGCCCAACATTACAATGGATGTTCACCTTTAGTCCAGCATTGCAATGACTGTGTAACCACAGGCCAAAATTGGAATGGATGTTTAACTCCAGACTAACATTGCAATGGCTATTTACCTTCCGGCCAGCATTGCAATGGATGTTTAACCCCAGGCCAGCATTGCACTGGATGTTCAACCACAGCCCAGCATTGCAATGTATATTTACCTCTAGTCCAGCATTTCAATTACTGTTGAACCACAGGCCAAAGTTGCAATGGATGTTTACATCCAGACCAGCATTGCAAAGCACATTTAACCCCAAGCCAGCATTGCAATGGATATTTAACCCGAGGTCAGCATTGCGATGGATGTTTACCTTAAGGCCAGCATTGCAATGGATATTTACCTCCACACCAACATTGGAATGGATTTTTAACCCAAGGCCAGCAATGCAATGGATATTCATCTTTAGTCCAGCATTGCAATGACTATTTAACCACAGGCCAAAATTGGAATGGATCTTTAACGCCAGGCCAGCAATGCAATGGATGTTTACCTTCAGGCCAGCATTACAATGGCTATTTGCATCTAGGCCAGCATTGCAATGGATATTTTACCCCAGGCCAGCAGTGCAATGGATGTTTAAGTCCATGCTTTGGACCAGCAAAAATGAATCATCCCTGGGAATGGCAGCGAAGGCATGGAGGGGGTTACATAGAGAAGGAGGGCAGGGTAGTCGGGGAGGACCGGGTTGGGGCCCAAAACCCATTTCACACCCAGCTTCATTTAACCATCCATTAATATTATTGCGAGTGCATGCAAAAAGAGCATAACATGTGAATGTCTGTACCTTCCTGGAGAAAGGAAGCACATATTCCACCGATCCATTCCTAACTGTGCTGTCCAATTATTCTGTAACAGATTGGCCGTCAGCGTCAGGCACATCTCTTGATAAATCGACTGGCGTGTATGTAGTAGGGGTAAACGTCACCATTACCTGCACTGTGACTGGAGATGAGCGTGGGAAGACCTTCCACTTTTACAGGGAGAGCCGAAGACAGTACTATACTCAATTCATCGCAAAAGGCAACATTGGAACATTCACAGTGGCCAGTACAAACCAAGGAGGGTGGTACAAATGCACATATACAGCCTTCATTCATGGTAACCAGTTAGAATCCCAGTTCTGTGAATCTGTGACAGTAACTATAGCAGGTGAGTGAAGGGGAAGAGAGATTGTTAATATCTCTGTGCAACACCCTTTATTTCCAGAAATTCATATTTGTTTCAATATAACAGTGTTTAGATATTGCAGAGTGTGTCTGTGTGCTCAGCATCTGACTGTCACTGTAACAGAGCAGCACATGCTCATTTGTTATGTTGAAAGAGGAAAGTGTTGATCTACAAATAATTACATGTAATTTACAGCACAGAAAGAGATAATTCCACCTGCCGCTGGTGTTTGTTCTCCAAACAATCCTCACCTCACGTTACTTCATCTCACCCAATCTGTATATCCATCTATTGCTCACTCACTCATAAATATCTATCAGCTCCTTAAATGCATCTAAACTGTTCTCCTCAATCTCTCCCTGTGGTAAGACGGGCCACATTGTCCCCAGTCTCTGGGTATGGATGTTTCTCCTGAATTCCCACATTGGATTTATTAGCGACTATATTCTATCGATGGCCCCAAGTTTGGGTCTGGCAAGTAATGCTTGTATCAGACAAGGACTGGAGAACAGAGAACTAGCTATGAAAATTAGTCACAACTTGACGGATGAGGCTACCAGATATATGTAGATGTCAAAACCAGTGAAACGTTGACCGACTGTGACTGACGTATCACACTGGTGGCATTACCAACAACTGACTGACCAATCACTGTACATCGGGTAGTCAGGTCGGGCCCATCTCGAGCTGATCATGCAGGTAGCATGCACGAAAAAGGGGTTAAGAAAGTGTGCTCTGAAGTGCTGTCTAGTTAGCTCAGGACTAAGTAGTCTGATCAACTACTCGGAGAATCATAAGGGGAGGACTGATCACCTGCTCTATTCTGACTCTCGGATGAACCTAAGTAACGTTGCTTACGTGCACTTAAGAGTATAATCTCTGTTTAAGATAAGATTTTGAAACGCTGAATAAATGTGCTACGTATGAACAAAAAGTCTGGTGTGCATTTTATACCAATTGCCACTAATTCAACTTTACCAATTGCAGATCTCCACAAACCAAATCTATCAGGGGAATTTAGTGTTACTACTAAGGGTGGAGAATTCATAATTAACTGTACAAGCCCCCGGGATCTTCCTGTCATCATATTTCACCAGTACAGACAAGGAGAAGCCAATTACTCAGATGTCTAGTCTGCTGCTGCAGGAACTAATTCTGTCACCTTTACCATTATGGTGAAGGAGGAAATTATACCTGTCGGTATGAAGCGGAAGTAGGGGGAAGGAGGATAACATCAGCTCTGAGTGGTCCTGCACACATTACTGTAAGAGGTCAGTGACATTCTCAAATTCACTGTGTTCATCAGACCTCAGAAAAAGCTGCATCTGTTTGATTTTCAGTCAGTGCCAGTTCGGTAAGGACAGGTTTACCAGGGCATGAAATGAGAGCCAGATGTAAAAACTTCTTGAACTGAATCGCACCTGCCTCCCGCTTTACAACCAATATTCACTTGTATTGTCTTCAATGGAGCGGAATACCGGGCGGATCCTAAAACAGGCGGTCCATACGACACCGCCCATTTTGCTCCATTGCCCCAAGACCCTTCAATCCCTATTCCATTGTGTTCTCTGTTTATCGTGCTATAGTCTTCCATTTATAATTTGCGCCCTGTATTAAGCATCAGATTATTTAACTTGTGTAGAAGATGTTTATGATTTTGGTGCCACAGTGTCCCCTTTCTCTGATTTAGTGAAATCCATTGCGCTGGAGGCTGGTGTTGGCTCTGCTGTGATTCTGTTAGTCATCATTACTCTGTTGGGTGTGTGGCTCTGGAGGAAAGGTAAGTTAAACCCGATGTCGTAACCGTTTATTACAAACGCGTAAACTAAGGTAACTGTCAGCAATTCATCACCACTACCAAACAAATCTCTAAAACATTTAGCACATGACCCCTAACCTCTGATATTCAAATGTGGGGCGATCACAACTTGAAAAGTGAAATAGCCAGTGGCGAAGCTGCAATTGACCTGGGTAGAAATTCACCTTGGGCAGAATGTCAAGAGAGGCACTATCACAATGGCCGCCTATTACCCTGCACACCAGGTATTCAGTTCCATGATTTTCACTAGGTATGAATAAATGGTTGGCTTTAAAAGGTGCGATCTCAGCCATAATATTACTTTTGTTCCATATGGCCAGGTTAGAAATTTACCTGGTTGGTGAATAAACAGAGGAGCCATATCTAACAAGGCAATCCAACAAAGACAATTCCCTGCCCCAACCATGCCAGTTTCTGAGGAATGAGTGGAAAATCTCAGGCTTATCTCTCTGGAGGGAGATCACGGAGAGGTGATTATATAAATGTTGTTATGATGGTATGGAAGGGGGAAAGCTGGAACATGGCAGGAAATGAGGCTGAGACAAAAGGATGCAAACTCAAACTGGTGAGATGTAAGCCTGAACAGATAGAAGGGAATTCTCCTTCAATGAGTAATGGTGCTCGGAAAGGACTCCCAACTACAGTTCTGGATGTGAATATTTTGGAATCATTGACAGAATGTTTAGATACTGCAATGTGGGAGGGGTAACTTTAGAGACTTTCTGGAAGATTTTTAAGATGCAGTGTCCTTGTCTATAAGACTCTTGTCTTTCAAATTCAAAGATAACCCAGTTTTCCGCATGACTCCTTCCCGCCAGTCTGCTTCCAAGTCGCCTGCCCCTTCCCGTTAGGTAAATCTTTCCAACTCCACTGCGTATTTTTTGATATCCCCTCACACATCATAGTTAACCTGCCCCGTCCATGAGACCCACCAACTGGTCAATGGAACCACACGCTTCTGAACGTCTCCCCATTCGAATTCCTCACCTGAATTCTCTCAACGCAGAACCTATTTTGGCTCAGTCGATGCATCCCTCGAAACTGCTGCCATCAAGTGGCTATCTCCAGTCCTTTCCAGATCCTCACATCGTGATCATCTCTCAAAACCTGCACAGACAACCTCCCTGGAGCTGTTTAGTCCCATTGCTACTTCAATGCATCATAAACGAGTCATAACATTACCTGCTATAACTTCATCTCCCTTGTCTGCATTGCATTTCAACTGTAACCTAGGTTCTGTCCTTCAACATATTCATCATCATATAATACACATTAACACTGTTGAAAATTATGTACTAGATGTCCAACTCTAGTATGACCATTTCACAATTGGTAATGTTTGGGCCTCTCCATATCAACATTTTATGCTTATTACTACGGTTACTTCATGGGATATGGGTTTCACTGGCAAAATCAGCTTTTATTGCCCTTGAGAGCATTCCAGAGGTAACGTATGAGTCGACCTCATTTTTGTGGGAACAGGAATCACATATCAGCCTCACTGGGTAAGTGTGGTGAACTTATATCTACAAAGGGCATTCGTGAGCCAGATGTGTTATTTTTTCACAACAAACCGGAATTGTTTTTAAACGGTCACCATTGCTACCTTTATTATCCTAAACGTATTGAATTAACTGACTTTAAATTCTCCAGCTGCCATGATGGGATTTGTACTCTCGTTTACAGATCATTAGTCTAACCATCTGGATGACATGTCTCATCACTTAGCCACAAAGCAACTCTGCCTGTTGTCATGGGCATTGGGGCTTGAAGAACTTCTCCACTCTTTGACTTTTCTCATGCTCCTATTCTGTCGACCAGTAACTGACACGCAATTCCTAACACATTTTTCTTTCCTTCTCAGGGAAATGCAGAAGCAGTGGAGAAATAAGGTGGGAAAATTAAACCTTCAATCACACCGACTATCATAATTCTCAGAAGCAAATGTTAAGAACATTGTGTCCTCTCTGTCCGCATTGTGTCTCTTTCATTTAAGGTATGAGCTCCCCCATTGCACACATATACTTGAAAGAAAACTACAATAGACAATGAGACATAAGTTGGACTTCAAAAGCACTTGGGTGTCTTTGTTCATGAGTCACTGAAAACTAACATTTGTTTTCATTCATTCACGAGATGTGAGCATCGCTGGTTAGGCCAGCATTTATTGCCCATCCCGAATTGCCCTTGAGTCGATGGTGGTGAGCTGCCTTCTTGAACCGCTGCAGTTCATGTGATGTAGGTCCACCCACAGTGCTGTTAGGAAGGGAGTTACAAAGTCAATAAACAAGAGTGGAGCCGGACAGACGACCTGGCATCGACCTCAGCACCTAAAGAAACAACGGCAAACCCAACCCTGCCGACTTGCAAACTCCTCCTTACTAACATCTTGGGGCCTGTGCCAAAGTTGGGAGAGCTGTCCCACAGACTAGTCAAGAAACAGCCTGACACAGTCGTGCTCACGGAATCATATCTTGCAGACAATGTCCCAGATACTGCGATCACCATCCCTGGGTATGTCCTGTGCCACTGGCAGGACAGACATTGTAGAGGTGGTGGCACAGTGGCATGCAGTCTGGAGGGAATTGCCCTCGGAGTCCTCAACATCAACTCCAGACACCATGAATTCCCATGACATCAGGTCATACATGGGCAAGGAAACCTGCGATTAACTGCTACCGCCCGCCATCAGGTGATAAGTCAGTACTCCTCCATGTTGAAAACAACTTGAAGGAAGCACTGAGGGTGGGAAGAGCACATAATGTACTCTGGGTGGGGGACTTCAATGTTCATCACCAAGAGTTGTTCGGTAACAGCACTACTGACCAAGCTGGCCGGGTCCTGAAGGGCATAGCTGCTAGACTGGGTCTGTAGCAGGTGATGAGGGAACCAACACGAAGGAAAAACATGCTTCATCTTGTCCTCGTCAATCTGACAGCCATAGATGTCTATGACAGTAATGGAAGGAGTGACAATCGCACAGTCCTTGTAGAGACAAAGTCCTGCTTTCACATTGAGGATACCATCCATCGTGTTGCGTGGCACTACCACCGTGCTAAATGGGATATATTTCGAACAGACCAAGCAATGCAAAACTGGGCATCCATGAGGCTCTGTGGGCCGTCAGCAGCAGCAGAATTGAACTCAACTACAATCTGTCACCTCATGGCCCGGCATATCGCTCACTCTACCATTCCATCAACTCAGTAGGTCAACCCTAGTTCAATGAAAAGTGCAGGAGGGCATGCCAGGAGCAGTACCAGGCATACATCAAAATGAGATGTCATCCTGGTGAAGCTACAACATAGGACTATTTGCGTGCCAAACTGCGGAAGGAGAATGTGATAGACAGAGCTAAGCGATCCAAAGCGAAAGTGCTGATATAGTTTCAAGTCAGCAACTGTATTTCAATGGTAGGGGGAATGAATATTAGAATTTGGGGTGTCAATCGAGTGGACGGCTTTGTCTTGGATGTTTTCGAGCTTCTTCAGTGTCGTTGAAGCTGCACTCATCCAGGCAACTGGAGAGTATTCCAACACACTCCTGACATGCATGTGCAGCACGTAAGTAAGAAGGCAAATGAAGGCCTTTATTGCAAGAGGATTTGAGTGCAGGAGTAAAGATGGCTTACTGAAATTATATGGAGCCTTGGTGAGACCTCACCTGGAGTATTGTGTGCAGTTTGGTCTCCTCACCTAAGAAAAGATATACTTGCCATCGAGGGAGTGTACTGCAGGTTCACTAGATTGATGTCTGGGATGGAGGGATTATTCTTGGAAGAAAGATTAAGTAGATTGTGCCTTTATTCTCTGGAGTTTATAAGAATGAGCAGTGATCCCATTCAAGCATGCAACATTCTTACAGAGCGTGACAGGGTAGATGTAGGGAGGATGATTCCCCTGGCTGGGGAGTCTAGAATAGGGGGCACCATCTCAGAATAAGCGGTAGGCCATTTCGGACTGAGATAAGGTGGAAGGCCTTCACTCAGGAGGTGGTTAATCTTCGAAATTCTCTGCCACAGAGAGCGGTTGAATCTCAGCAATTGAGTACATTCAAGGCTGAAATCGATAGATTTCTACATATGAAAAAAACCACGGGATACAGGGATAGTGTAGGAAGGTGGTGTTGAAGTAGAATTTCAGCCCTGATCTACTTTAATGGCGGAGCAGGCTCGAAGGGCTGAATGGCCTACTCCTGCCACTATTTCATATGATCTTATATATACATATTCATACACACGCGAACACACAATCACAAACTGACACATACTTATACGCGCAGGGAAACGTACACACCCATTCACACTCTAATAAACACACACACACACACACACACACACACACTCACTCATCCAAACATTTGCAGAGTTTATTCAACTCAATAATTTGCTTTCCATCTAAGGAATATATCTGGACTTTGAACAGTTGAATAGACACATGTGTTCCTGGCCATGCAAACATGGGCACTACGACACATCACGCATAAACCTCGCCCGCAACATATTCAGTACCTGCCTTAATAAGTTCATAACCAGAGTCATGAAAGTTACTGTGAATACTTGATGAATGTTTTTTTGTTTTAAGGACCGCCGAACCTCCTCGCGACTGAACCAGCGAACTGCTTACATGTAAGTTCTGTTTTGCATTCCTGCTTCTAGAATTGTCATTTACGTTTAGAATTTTCTCAGCATTTAATGAATTAGAATAGGTTATTACAACATTCCTATTAATTGTCTGTTGATAATTCCGGTTGTGACCTAACCAGAGCTTTATAGAGGCTCAGCATAACTTTCGTGCTTTTGTCCTCAATGCCTCTATTTGTGAAGCCCAAGATCCCATATGCTTTACTAACCACTCTCTCAACATGTCATGCCACCTTCAAAGATCGTTACACTTGCACCCCCAGGTCCCTCTGTTCCTGCACACTCGTCAGAGCTGTACCATTAAGTAAATATTGTCTCTCAAGATAATTCTGCCAAAAACATCACCTCACACTTGTCAATATTAAATTCCATCTGCCACCTCTCTGCCCATTCTGCCAAGCTATCTATATCCGGTTGCAGGCAATTCATATCATCCTTAGTATTTGCCACACCTCCAGGTTTTTTTTTGTCGCCAGAAAATTTTGAGTTTCTACTCTGTTTCCCAATATGCGAGTGATTTATATATCGTAAAAAAGTAGTCCCACCACTGACCCTTGGGGGCACCACTGTCAACCATCCTCCAGTCTGAAATGCAACCATTTACTGTGACTCATAGTTTCTGTCCTTCATCCTTTTTTATCCAATTGGACACTGGCCCTGCTATTCTATTTACATAGACAGTTTCCAGTGGCAGAGATGTGGTGGCCATAGGATGTTATAATGGGAAGAGAGTGACACGTAGGTAGGATATGAAACATGACAACAGCTAGTAAGAATGTGACGACAGGTAAAAAGATCAAAAATGGAAGCTCTTCAAATATGTCAACGTTAATGCATTTCTTTGTAGAAATTCGTCGGACAAGAGCACATGGTTATATGTACATTCACAGTCCAAGTGGAAAGTTATATAGTTGAACAATCATTGTGACCATTGGTCAGCTCTAGACTAGACACTCCAAAGCTGCATTAGTGAGGACGATAACAAGTCACACACTGAAAATCCTCTCATCATCCCCAGGGAAATCTTGGCCATCCCATCCACCTTTTACAGTAAGAGTTGAAATGGGAAAGGAAAGGTCAGCCAAGGAGGTACATTCACCTCTTCAGAAACAATCAAAGAGCTATTAGGGTTTGTCAAGGATTAGCTGCTCAAAGAACAAAGAACAAAGAACAAAGAAAATTACAGCACAGGAACAGGCCCTTCGGCCCTCCAAGCCTGCGCCGATCCAGATCCTCTATCTAAACATGACGCCTATTTTCGAAGGGTCCGTATCTCTTTTCTTCCTGCCCATTCATGTATCTGTCTAGATACATCTTAAAAGACGCCATCGTGCCCGCATCTACCACCTCCGCTGGCACCGCATTCCAGGCACCCACCACCCTCTGCGTAAAGAACTTTCCACGCAAATCCCCCCTAAACTTTTCCCCTTTCACTTTGAACTCGTGTCCTCTAGTAACTCTGGGAATTACTATTACTAGAGTGGGAATTACAGTAACTCTGCCACTTTGGGAAAAAGCCTCTTGCTATCCACCCTGTCTATACCTCTCATGATTTTGTACACCTCAATCAGGTCCCCCCTCAACCTCCGTCTTTCTAATGAAAATAATCCTAATCTACTCAACCTCTTTTCATAGCTAGCGCCCTCCATACCAGGCAACATCCTGGTGAACCTCCTCTGCACCCTCTCCAAAGCATCCACATCCTTTTGGTAATGTGGCGACCAGAACTGCATGCAGTATTCCAAATGTGGCCGAACCAAAGTCCTATACAACTGTAACATGACCTGCCAACTCTTGTACTCAATGCCCCGTCCGATGAAGGAAAGCATGCCGTATGCCTTCTTGACCACTCTATTTACCTGCGTTCCCACCTTCAGGGAACAGTGGACCTGAACACCCAAATCTCTCTGGACATCAATTTTCCCCAGGACTTTTCCATTTACTGTATAGTTCACTCTTGAATTGAATCTTCCAAAATGCATCGCCTCGCATTTGCCCTGATTGAACACCATCTGCCATTTCTCTGCCCAACTCTCCAATCTATCTATATTCTGCTGTATTCTCTGACAGTCCCCTTCACTATCTGCTACTCCACCAATCTTAGTGTCGTCTGCAAACATGCTAATCAGTCCACCTATCCTAACACTTGGCAGTAGAGTCAGTATCCCGTCCATATGATACAGCACCGACCTATGAATATATAACGCCTGTAAAGAGTTAACACAATCCAAAGAACTTCACAAAAGGGTTATCCAGCTAAATTAGACATTGAGCCACATAATGCAGTAATAGGGCAGACAACCGAAGGCGTGGTCAAAGAGATACCACTTTAAGGAGCAGCTTAAAGCAAGGAAGAGTGGTCGGGAGTTGGAGAGGTTTGGCGAGGGAATTCGGGAGTTTGGGGACCAGGCAGCTCTAGTCACGGCTGCAAAGCTGGAGTGAATAATATCGGAAATGCACAATAGGTTCGATGATTTACTGAAGTGAAAATGAGGATGATCTAACAATCCACATAGAGCTCTTCAAGGAATGGGCAAATATTTTAAGGATTGGCATATCTATGATTTATTGCTTTGTTTTGTTTCATTTGGACACTGTCCTTAAAATGAAAGTACACCCGAATAGAAACAACATAAGTTACAAATGGCTCTGGGGGTTATATCCATCCTTTGATGTTGCCTCTTATTTCACTTATTCATGCTCTAGACAAGCAGTGCCCTAATATATTGTTATTTTCTCTCACTGAGTCCAAGTTGTTTTTAATATCTCAGCTCACTTGTTCCATTCGTAAATATACATGTGCCCAAATAGTTTTTCGTTCACATTTCAAACTGTCGTAAAATGGCCATAGAATTGCACACAGGCAATGGAAGTGAACAGTTTGTGTTTGTCTCAGTGGATTGATCCTCAATTGAAGGTGAATCTTTGAGCAGTGAAGGGCAGAGCTGCTTCCTCTATAAGAAATGTCGGGCAGTGACAATTAAGTTAGGACAATTTCAGTGTACATGTTACATATACCGCTACATAACCAGATGTAAGCATTGTACAGCAGTTACTTTTTCACTGCTGGTTAATATGTGGACGAAGAAGAGTATTGTCTGGTCTAAACAAGGCAATTTTCTATTTTTGCTTCCTTTTGCTGCCGTCCACTGGTGAAAGAATTTTACTGAACTTTTATCAGATTTTAAGACAATGGGTTGATTTTTCTTACCAATTTCATCATGTACTTCAGAGTCAGCCGGAGACCACCCAACCCTCGGTGAAGACTCCGTCCTCCACGCAGCGATGAAGACATAAAACATTTAAAGATCTCCTGGGTACAAGGCGTGGCCTCCTCAACAAGAAGCCCAGTGCTAAGCAGCATGATGATTATTAACACTCCATTCAATGTTATCCAGAGAGAGGATGAGTTTGCAAACAGCCAACCTGAGAAATAGAATCTACAAGAGAAACCCTACCCCACTCCATGTATGGAGTTTCCTTCACATGTCAATCAAACAATCCTTTTGAAACATAACAAACAGGAATGGGCCATTCAGCCCTGCTAGCCTGCTACCATTCAATTATAACATAGTTGTTCTGCACCTCAGCTCTCTTTAACTACCTTTGTTCCATCAATCATGCCGCCTGTAAGTAAGAAAAAGACGTCACAGTCTCGAAAGCCACAACTCTTCAACACCATGCATCGCCCTTTGGGGGAAAGAGTATCAACTTTCTGCTGACTGCGGTGTGTAAAGTTTCTTCCTGATTTTGCTCCTCAGCTACCTCGCTCGAATATGGGATCAGGAGTAGGCCATTTGGCCCTTCTGTGCCATTCGACTAGATCATGGCTGATCTTCTACCTCAGCACCATTTTGCTGCACTATCCCCATATCCCTTGATATCTCTAATATCTAGAAATCTATCCATCTCTGTCTTGAACATACTCAATAATTGAGCTTGCACAGTTTTCCAGGCGAGAAAATTCCAAAGATTCACCACCCTGTCAGTGAAGAAATTCCTCCTCATCTCAGTCTTAAATGGTCTGTCCCTTATTTTGAGACTGCGCCCATTGCTTTTAGACTCATAAGCCAGGAGAAACATCCTCCCTGCATCCACCCAGTCAAGCGCTGTAAGAGTTTTGTATGTTTGAATGCGATCAACTCTCAATTTTTTTTTTACAGAGAGACAGCAATATTCATACCACATCCCCACCTCTCCCTACATTCCCCTCCCACCTACCTATACTGGGGGAAATTTATAATGGCCAATTTACCTATCAACTTGCCAGTCGTTGACAGGAAACCAGAGCACCCGAGGTAAACCCACACAGACACAGGGAGAGGTTGAAAACTCCACACAACAGCACCCAGAGTTGAACCGGGGTCGCTGGAGCTGTGAAGCTGCGGTGCTAACGACTGCACAACTGTGCCACCGTTCAAAAGTCTAGAGAATATCGGCCTAGTCTCCTCAATCTCTCCTCATAGGGCAATTCCGCCATCCCGGGAATCAGACTGATGAACCTCCGTTGCACTCCCTCTGTGACAAGCATATCCTTCCTTAGTTAAGGAGACCAAACTGCACACAATACTCCAGGTGCAGCCTCACCGAAGCTCTATACAATGTCAGCAAGGCATCCTTACTCCTATACTCAAATCCTCTTGTAATAGAGGCCAAAACATCGTTTATCGCCCCAGTTGGTTGCTGCATCTGCATGTCAGCTTTCAGTGACTCATGAACAAGGACACCCAGGTCCCTTTAGACATGAAACTTCCCGACCTCTCGACATTGAAGAAAATCTCTGAATGTATTTTTCCTACCAATGTGAATCACTTCGCATTTTTAATTATTATATTCCATCTCCCATGTTCTTTCCCACTCACTCAGCCTGTACAAATCCCCTTTAAGCCTTCTTGCATCCTCCTCACAACCCATAATCCCACCTAGTTTTATGTCACTTGCAAACAAGCCTCGCCTATGTAACCTGCCGTCATAATGTGCCATTCTGAGCACAGTACCTGTCTGGTAAATCTATGCTGCACCTTCTCCAAGGCTAATAGGTCCTTGCTGAGGTCTGGTGACTAGAACTGAAAACAGCAACTCCAGAAGGGGTTCAACTATCAATACGTAAAACTGAAGTAACTGGGTTAGCAAGTTTGCTGATGACACGAAGGTTGCTGGATTTGTGGATAGTGTGGAAGACTGTTGTAGGTTGCAACGGGACATTGGCAGAATGCAGAGCTGGGCTGAGAAGTGGCAGATGGAGTTCAACCTGGAAAAGTGTGAAGTGATTCATTTTGGAAGGTCGAATTTGAATGCAGAATACAGGCTTAAAGACAGGATTCTTGGTAGTGTGGAGGAACAGAGGGATCTTGGGGTCCATGTCCATTGATCGCTCAAAGTTGCCACCCAAGTTGATAGAGTTGTTAAGAAGGCGTATGTTGTGTTGGCTTTCATTAACAGGGGGATTGAGTTTAAGAGCCGTGAGGTTATGCTGGAGCTCTATAAGGCCCTGGTTCGACCACACTTGGAATATTGTGTTCAGTTCTGGTCGCCTCATTATAGGAAGGATGTGGAAGATTTAGAGAGGGTGCAAAGGAGATTTACCAGGATGCTGCCTGGACTGGAGGGCATGTCTTATGAAGAAAGGTTGAGGGAGCTAGGGCTTTTCTCATTGGAGCGAAGAAGGATGAGAGGTGACTTGATAGAGGGGTACAAGATGATGAGAGGCATAGATAGAGTGGATAGCAAGAGACTTTTTCCCAGGGTGGAAAGGGCTATCACCAGGGGGCATAATTTTAAGGTGATTGGAGGAAGGTTTCGGGGAGATGTCAGAGGTATGTTCTTTGCACAGATAGTTGTGGGTGCGTGGAATGCGCTGCCAGCAGTGGTAGTGGAAGCAGATACATTCGGAGCATTTACGCGACTCTTGGATAGGTACATGGGTGATAGTAGAATGAAGGGTAGGTAGTTAGTTTTATCTTAGAGTAGGTTAAAGTTTTGGCACAACATCATGGGCCGAAGGGCCTGTACTGTGCAGTACTGTTCGATGTTCTATTTTCTATGAAGTATAGTTTCCATCCATTTGTATTCCAAATCGTCTTGAGATAACTGCATACTGCATCGCTGTTTCTGCGCAGTGTGGGTGTATAACAGAAACATGGCCCGCATTCCAAAAAATTCTATAATGGTTAACCCGGTGAATGGGGATGTGCAATTTCACAAAGGTTAACAGCACCCACCTTGTGCTGGGTGCGTCGAGGCGGGAGTCATAGAGTCTTGGAGTCACAGACGTGTTCACAGCACGGAAGGCGGCCATTCGCCCATCGAGTCCATGCAGGCTCTCCATGGAGCTATTCAGTCAGTCCCACTTTCCAACTTTATCTCTGTAACCATCCACATCTATTGCTTTAAGGTGGGCATCCAGCTTCCCCTTGAAGTCAGTGACCATCTCCACTTCCACAACCCTTGTGGGCAGCGAGTTACAGGTCATTACCACCCACTGCGTAAAAAGGTTCTTCCTTATATTCCACCTGCATCTCTTGGCAAAACTAGCAATCTGTGCCTCTAGACATTGTACCATTTGTTAATGGGAATATTTTTTCCCTTGCCCGACTTATCTGAAACATCTCTAATAAATCTCCCCTCAATCTCCTTTGTTAGAGGTATAACAAACAAGGCTTTTCCAAACTAAACTTGCGGCTAAAATCCCCCATCCCCGTAACCATTCTGGTAAATCTCCTCTGCACCAAATCAAGGATCCTCACCTCATTCCGAAAGTGTACTGACCAGAACTGGACACAATACTCCAGATGCGCCGAACCAGATCTTGATAAACCTTCAGCAAAACCTCCCTGCTTTTGTACTCAATGCCTCTATTCATAAAGCCTAAGATCCCATATGCTTTTCGCACCATTCCCTCAATATGGGACTTGTGACAACATCGACCTGCTTCATATCCTGGCACATTAAAAACGGGATATTGACCGTGTGAAATTAAAATACAATAGGAAGATGCATGAGCATCAGTTTCCCTCCTTCATTGATGCATTCCCTCACCCAAGTCATGAATTAGCTCTTATTCGCTTGCTATGAAAGAAGGCAGATTTTATTCTTAACCTCCGGAACCTGAAGGAAAACCTGAGCCATGCACCGGAAGAAAAACCTGTCAGGAATGACAATGTGCCACTGATGGAATGTGCCAGATGCCTTTACATTGCTATTAAAGATGTTCTGACCTGTTATTGCTGTGGGATTTCTCTCTTGTTCTACCTGCCTTTCAACGAAAAAAGAACAAAAAACAGTACAGCACAGTTCGGCCCTCCAAGCCTGCGCCAATCTTGATGTCTGTCGAAACTAAAACCTTATGCACTTCCAGTGTCCGTATCCCTATATTCCCATCCTATTCATGTATTTGTCAAGATGTCTCTTAAGCGTCACTATCATACCTGCTTCCAGCACCTCCGCCGGCAGAAAGTTCCAGGCACTCACCACCCTCTGTGTAAAACACTTGCCTCGAACATCCCTCAAAACTTTGCCCCTCGCACCTTAAACCTATGTCCCCTCGTAACTGACTCTTCCAACCTGGGTAAAAGCTTCTGACTATCCACTCTGTCTATGCCACTCATAACTTTGTTGACCTCTATCATGTCACCCCTCCACCTCCGTCGTTCCAGTGAAAACAATCCGAGTTTATCCAACCTCTCCTCATAGCTAATACACTCCAGACCAGGCAACATCCTGGCAAACATATTCTCTACCGTCTCCAAAGCGTCCACTTCCGTCTGGTAGTGTGGCAACCAGAATTGCACGTAATACTCCAAATGTGGCCTAACTAAGGTTCTGTACAGCTGCAGCATGACTTGCCAATTTTTATATTCTATGCCTCGACCGATGAAGGCAAGCATACCGTATGCCTTCCTGACTAACTTATCCACCTGCGTTGCCACTTTCATGACCTGTGGACCTGCACGCCCAGATCTCTCTGCCTGTCAATACTCCTCAGGGTTCTACCATTTACTGTCTACTTCCCACCTGTATAAGACCTTCCGAAATGCATTGCCTCACATTTGTCCGGATTAAGCTCCATCAGCCATTTCTCCGCCCAAGTCTTCAACCGATCGATATCCTGCTGTATCCTTTGACAATCCTCATCACTATCCACAACACGTCCAAACTTTGCATCATCCGCAAACTTACTAATCAGACCTGCTACATTTTCCTCCCAATGATTCATATATACTACAAACAGCAAAGGTCCCAGCACTGATCCCTGCGGAACACCACGAGTCGCAACCCTGCATTCAGAAAAGCACCCTTCCACTGCTACCCTCTGTCATCCATGACCGAGCCAGTTCCTTATCCATCTTGCCAGCTCACCTCTGATCCCGTGTGACTTCACCTTTTGTACCAGTCTGCCAGGAGGGACCTTGTAAAAGGCTTTACTGAAGTCCATGTAGACAACATCCACTGCCCTTCCTTCATCAATCATCTTCGGCACTTCCTCAAAAAACTCAATCAAGTTCGTGAAACACGACCACCCCCTCACAAAACCATCCTGCCTCTCGCTAAAAAGGTCATTTGTTTCCAAATAGGAGTACATCCTGTCCCCAAGAATCCTGTCCATTAATTTCCCTACCGCTGATGTAAGGCTCACCGGCCGGTAATTTCCTGGATTATTCTTGCTACTCTTCTGAAAAAAAGGATCAACATTGGCTGTTCTCCAGTCCCCTGGGGCCTAACCTGTAGCCAA
Source organism: Heterodontus francisci (assembly GCF_036365525.1). NCBI lineage: Eukaryota > Metazoa > Chordata > Chondrichthyes > Heterodontiformes > Heterodontidae > Heterodontus > Heterodontus francisci. The sequence continues at coordinate 3,459,659 of NW_027141112.1, read as the reverse complement.
TGAGGATAGAAAGATTTCTGTCAAGGCCCCAGCAATGTCCTTCCTTGCCTCCCTCAGTATTCTGGGGCAGATCCAATCAGGCCCTGGGGACTTATCTACCTTAATGTTTTTCAAGACACACAACACCACCTCCTTTTTGATAACAACATGACCGAGACTATCTACACACCCTTCCCTGAACTCATCATCCACCAGGTCCTTCTCTTTCGTGAATCCTGATGCAAAGTAATCATTTAGTACATCGCCCATTTCCTGTGGGTCCATTGTGCTCTGTCCTCCTCTGTCCTCGAGCGGGCCAACCCTTTCCCTGGATACCCTCTTGCAATTCATATACATATAAAAAGCCTTGGGATTCTCCTTAATCCTGTTTGCCAATGACAATTCATGACCCATTTTAGCCCTCGTGACTCCTTGCTTAAGTTCCTTCCCACTTACTTTATATTCCTCAAGGGCTTCGCCTGTTCCCTGCCTACTCGTCCTTACGAATATTTCTTTTTTCTTTTCAAAGAACAAAGAATAAAGAACCGTACAGCACAGGAACAGGCCATTCGGCCCTACAAGCCTACTCCGATCTTGATGCCTGCCTTAACTAACACCTTCTGCACTTACGGGGCCCATATACCTCCATTCCCTTCCTATTCATGTATTTGTCAAGATGTCTCTTAAACGTCGCTATCGTATCTGCTTCCACCACCTCCCCTGGCAGCAAGGTGCAGGCACTCACCACCCTCTGCAAAAAACTTGCCTCGCACATCCCCTCTAAACTTTGCCCCTCTTATCTTAAACCTATGTCCCCCTGCAACTGAATCTTTCACCCTGGAAAAAAGCTTCTGACTATCCACTCTTTCCATGCCGCTCATAACTTTGTAAACCTCTATCATGTCACCCCTCCACCTGCGTCGTTCCACTGAAAACAATCCGAGTTTTTCTAACCTCTCCTCATAGCTAATGCCCTCCAGATGAGGCAACATCCTGGTAGACCTCCTCTGTACCCTCTCCAAAGCCTCCACGTCCTTCTGGTACTGTGGAGACCAGAATTGCACGCAATATTCTCAGTGTGGTTCTGCACAGCTGCAACATGACTTGCCGATTTTTATACTCTATGCCGCGACCAATGAAGGCAAGAATGCTGTATGCCTCCTTGACTACCTTATCCACCTGCGTTGCCACTTTCAGTGACCTGTGGACCTGTACGCCCAGATCTCTCTGCCTGTCACTACTCCGAAGGGTACTGCCATTTTCTGTATACCTCCCACCTGCATTAGTCCTTCCAAAATGCATCACCTCATTTTTTCCGGATTAAACTCCATCCACCATTTCTCCGTCCAAGTCTCCAACCGATCTATATCCTGCTGTATCCTCTGACAATCCTCATCATTATCCGCAACTCCACCAACCTTTGTGTCGTCCACAAACTTCCTAATCAGACCAGCTACATTTTCCTCCAAATCATTTATATATACTACAAACAGCAAAGGTCCCAGCACTGATCCCTGTGGAACACCACTAGTCACATCCCTCCATTCATAAAAATACCCATCCACTGTTACCCTCTGTCTTCTGTGACCGAGCCAGTTCTGTATCCATCTTCCCAGCTCAACTCTGATCCCGTGTGACTTCACCTCATGGACAAAGACGAGAGTGGTCCCAAAGGAGGAGTGCTAAATTGGGGGAAGGCCAACTATACCAAAATTCGGTAGGAGCTGGGGAATGTAGACTGGGAGCAGTTGGTTGAAGGTAAATCCACATTTGATATGTGGGAGGCTTTTAAAGAGAGGTTGATTAGCGTGCAGGAGAGACATGTTCCGGTGAAAATGAGGGATAGAAATGGCAAGATTAGGGAACCATGGATGACAGGTGAAATTTTGAGACTAGCTCAGAGGTAAAAGGAAGCATACATAAGGTCTAGGAGGCTGATGAAAGACGAAGCTTTGAAAGAATATCGGGAATGTAGGACCAATCTGAACGAAGAATTAAGAGGGCTAAAAGGGGTCATGAAATATCTTTCGCAAACAGGGTTAAGGAAAATCCCAAAGCCTTTAATTCATATATAAGGAGCAAGAGGGTAACTAGAGAAAGGATTGGCCCACTCAAGGACAAAGGAGGAAAGTTATGCGTGGAGTCAGAGAAAATGGGTGAGATTCTAAACGAGTACTTTGCATCAGTACTCACCGAGGAGAGGGACATGACGGATGTTGAGGTTAGGGCCCGATGTTTGATTACTCTAGGTCAAGTCGGCATAAGGAGGGAGGAAGCGTTGGGTATTCTAAAAGGCATTAAGGTTGACAAGTCGCCAGGTCCGGATGGGATCTATCCCAGGTTACTGAGGGAAGCGAGAGAGGAAATAGCTGGGGCCTTAACAGATAACTTTGCAGCATCCTTAAACACGGGTGAGGTCCCGGAGGACTGGAGAATTGCTAATGTTGTCCCCTTGTTTAAGAAGGGTAGCAGGGATAATCCAGGTAATTATAGACCGGTGAGCCTGACGTCAGTGGTAGGAAAGCTGCTGGAGAAGATACTGAGGGATAGGATCTATTCCCATTTGGAAGAAAATGGGCTCATCAGTGATAGGCAACATGGTTTTGTGCAGGGAAGGTCATGTCTTGCCAACTTAATAGAATTCTTTGAGGAAGTGACAAAGTTGATTGATGAGGGAAGGGCTGTAGATGTCATATACATGGACTTCAGTAATGCATATGATAAGGTTCCCCATGGTAGGCTGTTGGAGAAAGTGAAGTCGCATGGGGTCCAGGGTGTACTAGCTAGGTGAATAAAGAACTGGCTGGGCAACAGGAGACAGAGAGTAGCAGTGGAAGGGAGTTTCTCAAAATGGAGACGTGTGACCAGTGGTGTTCCACAGGGCTCCGTGCTGGGACCACTGTTGTTTGTGATATACATAAATGATTTGGAGGAAAGTATAGGTGGTCTGATTAGCAAGTTTGCAGACGACACTAAGATTGGTGGAGTAGCAGATAGTGAAGGGGACTGTCAGAGAATACAGCAGAATATAGATAGATTGGAGAGTTGGGCAGAGAAATGGCAGATGGTGTTCAATCAGGGCAAATGCGAGGCGATGCATTTTGGAAGATCCAATTCAAGAGTGAACTATACAGTAAATGGAAAAGTCCTGGGGAAAATTGATGTCCAGAGAGATTTGGGTGTTCAGGTCCACTGTTCCCTGAAGGTGGGAACGCAGGTAAATAGAGTGGTCAAGAAGGCATACGGCATGCTTTCCTTCATCGGGCGGGGTATTGAGTACAAGAGGCAGGTCATGTTACAGTTTCATAAGACTTTGGTTCGGCCACATTTCGAATACTGCGTGCAGTTCTGGTCGCCACATTACCAAAAGGATGTCGATGCTTTGGAGAGGGTGCAGAGGAAGTTCACCAGGATGTTGCCTGGTATGGAGGGCGCTCGCTATGAAGAGAGGTTGAGCAGATAAGGATTATTTTCATTAGAAAGACGGAGGTTGAGGGGGGAACTGATTGAGGTGTACAAAATCATGAGAGGTATGGACGGGTGGATAGCAAGAAGCGTTTTCCCAGAGTGGGGGATTCAATTACAAGGGGACACGAGTTCAAAGTGAAAGGGGAAAAGGTTAGGGGGGATATGCGTCTAAAGTTCTTTACACAGAGGGTGGTGGGTGCCTGGAACGCGTTGCTAGCGGAGGTGGTAGAAGCGGGCACGATAGCGTCTTTAAAGATGTATCTAGACAGATACATGAATGGGCAGGAAGCAAAGAGATGCAGATCTTTAGAAAATAGGCGACATGTTTAGATCGAGGATCTGGATCGGCGCAGGCTTGGAGAGCCCAAGGGCCTGTTCCTGTGCTGTAATATTCTTTTTTCTCTTTGTTCTTTTGCACCTGTCTGCCATGCCGGAAGTTGTCAAAGGCTTTACTGAAGTCAACATAGATAACATCCACCTCCCTTCCCTCATCAATCATCTTCGTCACTTCCTCAAAAAACACAGTCAAATTAGTAAGACACGACCTCCGCTTTACAAAACCATGCTGTCTCTCGCTCACATGTTCGTTTGCTTCCAAATGGGAGTAAATCCTGTCCCGAAGAAGCCTCTCTAATAGTTTCCCTACCACTGACGTAAAGCTCACCGGCCTATAATTTCCTAGATTATCTTTGGCACCCTTCTTAAACAAAGGCACAACATTGGCTATTCTCCTGTCCTCTGGGACCTCACCTGTAGCCAATGAGGATGCAAAGATTTCTGTCAAGGCCCCAGCAATTTCTTCCCTTGCCTTCCTAATTATTCTATTGTAGATCCCATCAGGCACTGGGGACTTATCTCCCTTAATGCTTTGCAAGACACCCAACACCTCCTCCGTTTTGAGAATGAGCTGACTGAGACTATCTGCACTCCCTTACCCAGGCTCTCTCGTCCACCAAGTCCTTCTCCTTGGTTGAATACTGATGTAAAGTACTCATTTAGCACCTCACCCATTTCCTCTGGCTCCACGCATAGATTCCCATCTCTGTCCTTGAGTTGTCCAACCCTTTCCCTCGTTACCCTCTTGCTCTTTATATATATATATAAGCCTTGGGATTTTCCTTAATCCTGTTTGCCAATGACTTTTCATGACCTCTTTTAGCCCTCCTAACTCCTTGCTTAAGTTCCTTCCTACTGTCTTTATATTCCTCAATTGCTTCACCTGTTCCTAGCCTCCCAGCCCTTTCAAATGCTTCCTTTTTCTTTTTAACTAGGCTCACAATATCCCGTGTTATCCAAGCTTCCCGAAACTTGCCAAACTTGTCTTTGTTTCTCACAGGAACATGCTGGTCCTGGATTCTGATCAGCTGACGTTTGAATGACTCCCACATATCAGATGTTGATTTACCCTCAAACAGTCGCCCCCGATCTAAATTCTTCAGTTCCTTTCTAATATTGTTATAATTAGCCTTCCCCCAATTTAGCACCTTCACCCGAGGACTACTCTTTTCCTTATCCACAAGTACCTTAAAACTTATGGAATTATGGTCACTGCTCCCGAAATGCTCCCCCACTGAAACTTCGACCACCTGGCCGGGCTCATTCCCCAATACCAGGTCCAGAATGGCCCCATCCCTAGTTGGACTATCTACATATTGTTTCAAAAGCCCTCCTGGATGCTCCTCACAAACTGTGCCTCATGCAAGCCCCTAGCACGAAGTGAGTCCCAATCAATATTGGGGAAGTTACAATCACCCACCACCACAATCCCGTTACATTTGCAACTTTCCAAAATCTGTCTATATGACCCCTCTGAGGTATCCTCCCGCAATACAGCTGTGATATTCTCCTGAACCACTAATGCAACTCCCCCACCCCTTTTACATCCCCCTCTATCCTGTCTGAAGCTTCTAAAGCCTGGAACTTTTAGCTGCAAATCCTGCATTTCCCTCAACCAAGTCTCTGTGATAGCAACAACATCATATTTCCAGGTACAAATCCAAGATCTAAGTTAATCTGCCTTACCTGTTATACTTCTCGCATTGAAACAAATGCTCTTCAGACCACCAGTCCCGCTGTGCTTAGCAACATCTCCCTGCCTGCTCTTCTTCTTTGTCCTACTGGCCTTATTTACTGTGTCCTCCTCATTTATTTCACTAGCTGTCCTACTGCTCTGGTTCCCTGCCCCTGTCACACTTGTTTAAACCCTCCCACGTGACGCTCACAAACCTTGCAGCCAGGATATTAGTGCCCCTCTAGATTAGATGCATCCCGTCCTTCTTGTACAGGTCCCATATGCCCCTGTAGAGAGCCCAACGGCCCAGATATCTGAAACCCTCCCTTCTACACCAGCTGCTCAGCCACGGGTTTCGCTGCACTATCTTCCTATTTCTAGCCTCACTGGCACGTGGCTCAGGAAGTAATCCAGAGATTGCAACCCTAGAGGTCCTGTCTTTTAACTTACTACCTATCTCCCTAAACACCCCTTGCAGGACCTCATCACTCTTCCTGCCTATGTCATTGGTACCGATGTGTAGTACAACCTCTGGCTGTTCACCCTCCCCCTTCAGAATGCCCCCTGTCCGTTCAGAGACATCCTTGTCCCTGGCACCAGGGAGGCAACATACCATTCTGGAGTCTCTTTCACGTTTACAGAAGTGCCTATCTGTGCCCCTGACTATAGAGTCCCCTATAATTATTGCTCTTCTGTGCTTTGTCCCTCCCTGCTGAACAACAGTGCCAGCCGTGGTGCCACTGCTCTGGATGCTGCTGCTTTCCCCTGATAGGCCATCCCCCCCAACTGTATCCAAAACGGTATACTTGTTAGAGATGGGGATAGCCACAGGGGATACCTGCACTATCTGCCTGCCCGTTCTAGCGGTCACCCATCTATCTGCCTGCACCTTGGGTGTAACCACATCTCTAAAACTCCTGTCTATGACGCTTTTCGCCACTTGCATGCTCCTAAGTGCATCCAGTTGCTGCTCCAACCGATACATGCGGTCTGTGAGGAGCTGCATCTTCCTGCAGATGTAGTCGCCCGGAACGCTGGAAGCATCACGAACTTCCCACATCTCATAGGTGAAGCACATCACCCTTCTAACTGTCATTTCTAGCGCTAATTAGTTAATTAACATAAAATAAATAAATACTTATTAAATCCTTACTAAATTATGATACACTTAACCTTCTAGTCCCTAGTGCTAGATTTCTACAATAAATACTAAATGCTAACTAAATACAGTAATCTCCTCCCTCTGGTTTAGTTACTCTACTTATTAATTATTTAATTAGTGTCTTAATCAATTTTTATCAGTTTTATTTTCAAATTCGGTACTGATTCCCTACCAGCCAATCAGGTCACAGCTTTCTTGTGACGTCACTGTTTCAGTTTTTTTCCCCCCACCCGTGGTATCTTACCGCTCCGGAACTCCGCCCTCCGAGTCTGCTCTGAGAATCCCTGAGGTCAGTTTTTTATACTTACCGCTCTGGAACTCCGCCCTCCGAGTCTTCTCCGAGAATCCCCGAGGTAAGTTTTTTCGACTCGTCTCACAATATCCCTCGTGACCCAAGGTCCCGAAACTTGCCAAACATGTCTTTCTTCCTCACAGGAGCATGCCGGTCCCGGATTCTAATCAACGGATGTTCAAAGGACTCCCACGTGTCAGATGTTGATTTACCCTCAAACAGCCGCCCCAATCTAAATTCGTCAGTTCCTGCCTAATATTGTTATAATAAGCCTTAACCCAATTTAGCACCTTCACCCGAGGACTACTCTCACCCTTCGCCGCAAGTACCTTAAAACGTATGGAATTATGGTCTCTGCTCCCGAAATGCTCCCCTTCTGAAACTTTGACCACCTGGCCGGGCTCATTCCCCAATACAAGGTCCAATACCCTAGTTGGACTATCTACATATTGTTTCAAGAAACCCTTCTGGATGCTCCTTACAAATTGTCCCCCATCCAAGCCCCTAGCAGTCTCTGCTCTCAGGCCAGGCCTTCAGAAACTAAAGGCAAAATTCAAATCCAATCCGACCAAAACCAATCCGAGAAATTGGTTGAGTTTGTTACTGGGAAGCTGTGTTGCACCTATTGGTATTTAAGATGTTTTAATGGTTGTATAAAGTAATGTGCATGTTATTGTATAGCAATACTGCGCTTTCAATGTCTCAATAAACGCATTACAATATCACTATTGACACTGTACTCGTGTTTGTCTGGTTGCTGCAAGAGGGAAGTGATTTTCCAGTGATCGACTCGGAAACTATAATCTTTAATAGTGAGACAGGGATATCACTTATTCTCACTGCACCCCCCCCCCCCCCACCTCTCTCTCTCTCTCTCTCTATTTTCGCTACAGGAGGAGGCCATTCAGCTCCTTGATCCTGCTCCCCATTCTTTGACATCTCAGCTGATCTCATCAGCCTACCTTTTGATACCCTTAATCCCCTTGCTGAACAATAATTAAAAAGTTTGATAATTTTCAGCTGAGTCCATCCTCACGAGCCAGCCAGTTGGCACATGAAGAATCAAATTAGGAGCTTATATGTGAGTGTGAAAAATTGGCGGGAGAGGCAGGCGTTTCACTTCCTGATGCACTGGCACCAGTAATTGGGAAAGAGGGAGCTGTTCCATTGGGACGTGCTGCGCTTTAATCGAGTTAGAACCAGTGTCCAGGTGAATCGAATAACGAGGACACTGGGTAAAAATCCTGGAACTCCCTCCCTAACAGCACTGTGGGTGTACCTACCCCACATGGACTGCAGCGGTTCACAAGCATGTAGCTCACCACCATCTTTTTAATGGCAATTTGAGATGGGCAATAAATGCCATGCCATCTAGCGATGCTCACACAACCGCAGAACGGATGATTCGAAAAGGAAAATCCCCATTCCGCTGTGAAGAAAAGACATCAGCTGCAAAATTGAAAGCTGGATGATGTGCTCACGGGACCTTCCTATGCCTTAGGGCGGTACAGTGACGCAGTGGTTAGCACCGCAGTCTCACAACGCCAGCGACCCGGGTTTGATTCTGCACACTGCCTGCGCAGAGTTTGCAAGTTCTCCCAGTGACAGCGTGGGCTTTTGCCGGGTGCTCCGGTTTCCTCCTGCCAAAGACTTAAAGGTTGATAGGTAAATTGACCATTGCAAATTTCCCCTCGTATAGGTAGGTTGTGGTAGGAATGTGGGATTCATGTAGGATGAGTATAAATGGGTGGTTGATGGTCAGCACAGACTCGGTGGGCTGAAGGGCCTGTTTCAGTGCTGTATCTCTAAATAAAATAAAACTGGCTCCATCTCCTTGCAACATACCTTTTTCAAGTGCTTTTGAAGATGTGAACAGCACCTCTGCTGCTACAAGCCGCTCTCACCCACCCCAGGTACTCCCATACCAATGAGGAAGCTATTTGACTTGACAGGCATCGTACAGTTTCTTAATTAAATAACTATTTCACTTTTACATATTGTTCTCTCTTTAGATTGCTAGAGCAGGTGGTGGGGCGGAGGGAGAGGCGGATGGGGGTGTTGTTGGGGTAATTGTCTTCGCCGGGGCTCCATTCACTTCCTGGGGTCGAGGTGCGGGGAGCTGAGTTGGGGGTGAATATTCCAAAGCTGGTGCAACAGTGCCAGAGGTTTCTGGACTGCTACCTAACTGCTGTACGTGTTCCTCGGGTAAAAATTCTGCTCGCAGGATAAATGACCAACGTTTGGAAGGATGAGAGAATTAATGTCGTGCAAAGTGGATATTCAACATTGCAGCAGCTTTTTCGGGAGCAGAGAGTGCGAGCGAGTGAGCAGCAGGGAAGGTCAGTTTAAAGTAAACTTAATTTCTTTTTGTTTTCGGCGGAGACCAGGGGGCTGCTGGGTAAGTAAAACCCTATATATTTGGGCCCTTTAAAATAACTTGCCTTTCATTGCAGCAGATTTTTCGGGAGCAGAGAGTGCGAGCGGGTGAGCAGCTGGGAAGGTCAGTTCAAAGTAATCTTAATTTCTTTTTGTTTTCGGTGGAGACCAGGGGGCTGCTGGGTAAGTAAAACCCTATATATTTGGGCCGTTCAAAATAACTTGCCTTTCATTGCAGCAGCTTTTTCGGGAGCAGAGAGTGCGAGCGAGTGAGCAGCAGGGAAGGTCAGTTTAAAGTAAACTTAATTTCTTTTTGTTTGCGGCGGAGTCCAGGGGGCTGCTGGGTAAGTAAAGCCATACATATTTGGGCATTTTAAAATAACTTGCCTTTCATTGCAGCAGCTTTTTCGGGAGCAGAGAGTGCGAGTGAGTGAGGAGCTGGGAAGGTCAGTTTAAAGTAAACTTAATTTATTTTTATTTTCGGTGGAGACCAGGGTGCTGCTGGGTAAGTAAAGCCATACATATTTGGGCCGTTTAAAATAACTTGCCTTTCATTGCAGCAGCTTTTTCGGGAGCAGAGAGTGCGAGTGAGTGAGCAGCTGGGAAGGTCAGTTTAAAGTAAACTTAATTTATTTTTATTTTCGGTGGAGACCAGGGTGCTGCTGGGTAAGTAAAACCCTATATGTTTGGGCGGTTTCTGAACCCGAGACACCTGTAGTGTCTCCCACCCGCCCTCCTCCTTTAAGCAAAAAAAAAGGACTTGGTGGTGTGTAGATAAGGTAAGGCTTTCTCTATTTCACTTTTTTTTAAACGTGTGATTGGTTAAAAACTTTTCGATCCTTTCTCATTTAACTAAGTTTTAAGCTTAAGCGTAAAAATGGCAGGAGATCTCAGACCAGTGACATGCTCCTCCTGCTCAATGTGGGAGCTCAGGAACATGGCTGATGTCCCTGACTCCTTCACCTGCAGGAGGAGTGTCCAGCTGCAGCTCTTGTTAGACCGCATGACGGCTCTGGAGATGCGGATGGACTCACTTTGGAGCATCCGCGATGCTGAGGAGGTAGTGGATAGCACGTTTCGCGAATTGGTCACACCGCAGATTAGGATTGCTGAGGGAGAAAGGGAATGGGTGACCAAAAGGCAGGGAAAGAGCAGGAAGGCAGCGCAGGTGGCCCCTGCAGTCATCTCCCTCCACAACAGGTATACCGTTTTGGATACTGTTGAGGGAGATGGCTCACCAGGGGAAGGCAGCAGTAGCCAGGTTCATGGCACCGTGGGTGGCTCTGCTGTTCAAAAGGGCGGGAAAAAGAGTGGAAGGGCTATAGTCATAGGGGATTCGATTGTAAGGGAAGTAGATAGGCGGTTCTGTGGTCGAAAACGAGACTCCCGAATGGTATGTTGCCTCCCAGGTGCACGGGTCAGGGATGTCTCAGATCGGCTGCAGAACATTCTGAAGGGGGAGGGTGAACAGCCAGTTGTCGTTGTTCACATAGGCACCAATGATACAGGTAAAAAACGGGATGAGGTCCTACAAGCAGAATTTAGGGAGTTAGGAGCCAAGTTATAAAGTAGGACCTCAGATGTAGTAATCTCAGGATTGCTACCAGTGCCACGTGATAGTCAGAGTTGAAATGAAAGAATAGTCAGGATGAATGCGTGGCTTGAGAGATGGTGCAGGAGGGAGGGGTTCAGATTTTTTGGACATTGGGACCGGTTCTGGGGGAGGTGGGACTATTACAATTTGGACGGTCCACACCTGGGCCGGACTGGAACCAATGTCCTTGGGGGTGCTTTTGCTAACGCTGTTGGGGAGGGTTTAAACTAATGTGGCAGGGGGACGGGAACCAAATGCGGTCTGTGGAGAGTAGTGAGGTAGTAACTAAAGCCTGTTAAGAACTAGATAATGAAGTCAGTGTGGCTAAGGGAAAGAGTAGGCAGGGAGCAGATGATGAAAGCAAAGGGACTGGTGGTCTGAGGTGTATTTGTTTTAATGCAAGAAGTGCACTAGGTAAGGCAGATGAACTTAGGGCTTGGATTAGTACCTGGGAGTATGATGTTATTGCTATTACTGAGACTTGGTTAAGGTAAGGGCATGATTAGCAACTAAATATCCCAGGATACCGATGCTTCAGGTGGGATAAAGAGGGAGGTAAAAGGGGTGGAGGAGCTGCATTACTGGTCAAAGAGGATATCACAACTGTGCTGAAGGAAGGCAATATGGAGGACTCGAGCTGTGAGGTAATATGGGCAGAACTCAGAAATAGGAAGGGTTCCGTAACAATGTTGGGGCTGTACTACAGGCCTCCCAACAGCGAGCGTGAGATAGCGGTACAAATATGTAAACAGATTATGGAAAGATGTAGGAGCAACAGGGTGGTGGTGATAGGAGATTTTAATTTTCCCAACATTGACTGGAATTCACTTAGTGTTAGAGGTCTAGGTGGAGCAGAATTTGCAAGGAGCATCCAGGAGGGTTTTCTCGAGCAGCATGTAAATAGTTCTACTTGGGAAGGGGCCATACTGGACCTGGTGTTGTGGAATGAGCCGGGCCAGGTGGTTGACGTTTCAGTCGGGGACTACTTTGGGAATAGTGATCACAATTCCGTAAGTTTTAGAATACTCATGGACAAAGACGAGAGTGGTCCTAAAGGAAGAGTGCTAGAAGCGTAGTAGGGGCGTGCAACGCCCTGCCTGGAACAGTAGTAGACTCGCCAACTTTAAGGGCATTTAAGTGGTCATTGGATAGACATATGGATGAAAATGGAATAGTGTAGGTCAGATGGTTTCACAGGTCGGCGCAACATCGAGGGCCGAAGGGCCTGTACTGCGCTGTAATCTTCTAATTCTAATTCTAATTCTAATTTGGGGGAAGGCCAACTATACCAAAATTCGGCAGGAGCTGGGGAATGTAGATTGGGAGCAGCTGTTTGAAGGTAAATCCACTTTGATATGTGGGAGGCTTTTAAAGAGAGGTTGATTAGCGTGCAGGAGAGACATGTTCCTGTGAAAATGAGGGGTAGAAGTGGCAAGATTAGGGAACCATGGATGACAGGTGAAATAGTGAGACTAGCTCAGAGGAAAAACGAAGCATACATAAGGTCTAGGAGGCTGAAGAAAGAAGAAGCTTTGAAAGAATATCGGGATTGTCGACGCAATCTGAAATGAGGAATTAGGAGGGCTAAAAGGGGTCATGAAATATCTTTAGCAAACAGGGTTAAAAAAAATCCCAAAGCCTTTTATTCATAGATAAGGAGCAAGAGGGTAACTAGAGAAAGGATTGGCCCACTCAAGGACAAAGGAGGAAAGTCATGCGTGGACTCAGAGAAAATGGGTGAGATTCTAAACGAGTACTTTGCTTCGGTATTCACCGAGGAGAGGGACATGACGGATGTTGAGGTTAGGGACAGATGTTTGATTACTCTAGGTCAAGTCGGCATAAGGAGGGAAGAAGTGTTGGGTATTCTAAAAGGCATTAAGGTGGACAAGAAGCCAGGTCCGGATGGGATCTATCCCAGGTTACTGAGGGAAGCGAGAGAGGAAATAGCTGGGGCCTTAACAGATATCTTTGCAGCATCCTGAAACACGGGTGAGGTTCCGGTGGACTGGAGAATTGCTGATGTTGTCCCCTTGTTTAAGACGGGTAGCAGGGATAATCCAGGTAATTATAGACCGGTGAGCCTGACGTCAGTGGTAGGGAAGCTGCTGGAGAAGATACTGAGGGATAGGATCTATTCCCATCTGGAAGAAAATGGGCTTATCAGTGATAGGCAACATGGTTTTGTGCAGGGAAGGTCATGTCTTGCCAACTTAATAGAATTCTTTGAGGAAGTGACAAAGTTGATTGATGAGGGAAGGGCTGTAGATGTCGTATACATGGACTTCAGTAAGGCGTTTGATAAGGTTCCCCATGGTAGGCTGATGGAGAAAGTGAAGGCGCATGGGGTCCAAGGTGTTCTAGCTAGATGGATAAAGAACTGGCTGGGCAACAGGAGACAGAGAGTAGCAGTGGAAGGAAGTTTCTCAAAATGGAGACGTGTGACCAGTGGTGTTCCACAGGGATCCGTGCTGGGACCACTGTTGTTTGTGATAGACATAAATGATTTGGAGGAAAGTATAGCTGGGCTGATCAGCAAGTTTGCAGACGACACTAAGATTGGTGGAGTAGCAGATAGTGAAGGGGACTGTCAGAGAATACAGCAGAATATAGATAGACTGGAGAGTTGGGCAGAGAAATGGCAGATGGAGTTCAATCAGGTCAAATGCGAGGTGATGCATTTTGGAAGATCCAATTCAATACAGTAAATGGAAAAGTCCTGGGGAAAATTGATGTACAGAGAGATTTGGGTGTTCAGGTCCATTGTTCCCTGAAGGTGGCAACGCAGGTCAATAGAGTGGTCAAGAAGGCATACGGCATGCTTTCCTTCATCGGAAGGGGTATTGAGTACAAGAGTTGGCAGGTCATGTTGCAGTTGTATAAGACTTTGGTTCGGCCACATTTGGAATACTGCGTGCTGTTCTGGTCGCCACATTACCAAAAGGATGTAGATGCTTTGGAGAGGGTGCAGAGGAGTTTCACCAGGATGTTGCCTGGTATGGAGGGCGCTAACTATGAAGAGAGGTTGAGCAGATTAGGATTATTTTCATTAGAAAGACGGAGGTTGAGGGGGGACCTGATTGAGGTGTACAAAGTCATGAGAGGTATAGACAGGGTGGATCGCAATAAGCTTTTTCCCAGAGTGGGGGATTAAATTACAAGGGGACACGAGTTCAAAGTGAAAGGGGAAAAGTTTAGGGGGGATATGCGTGGACTGTTCTTTACGCAGAGGGTGGTGGGTGCCTGGAACACATTGCCAATGGAGGTGGTAGACGCGGACACGATAGCGTCTTTTCAGATGGATCTAGACAGATACATGAATGGGCAGGAAGTAAAGATATACACACCCTTAGAAAATAGGCGACATGTTTAGATAGAGGACTTGGATCGGCGTAGGCTTGGAGGCCGAAGGGCCTGTTCCTGTTCTGTAATTTTCTTTGTTCTTTGTTCTTTATTGGGGAGCTGCACTCCAACTAGCTGTTGAACTGGAGCAGGTTCCGCAAATTACAGTTACCTCCCGCACCTCTTTCACACTCACTCTCTCTCTCCTTAACAGCGATTAGTTTTGTATTAAAGGATGACTTTCTGAACGAACCAAGGAGCATTTTGTGATGGTTGCTAAACATTTGGATTTGTGCATGTAGTACCCCTTTGTGTTGACTGGTTTATCTCAATGCTTTCACATTTCGAGGTTCCTTATCTCATTACAAGGCAAACAGACACAGAAGCTATTTTCACTGTCGGGTCTCAACATCTCACCCTTGTTGTGCCAGTAAACATTTTAAAACTTATCATAATCTTCCAGATTCCCTTTACCTTGACATTTTGACTGTACTCTGCCCTATTTTGTAAGATTTACCACTTTACCATACTGCTAAGAAAGGTTCTAATAAAGCTCAATGTTAGTTTAGAATAATGTCAATTGTTAGTTGCTAACAACTGGAATTTAACAATAAGTATTCTGTTTAGTAGTTTTTCGTAACCTAATCACGTTACACAGATGAGTAATTGAGTTCTTTCAGTGCCTGATGGGCTGAGGCAGGGACAGAGGTTGGAGATATCATGGAGTTGGAAGGATGAATCATTTCTGATAAAGAAAACATCTGGTGACAAACTCAGGTCAGGGATCAATAAAGATCATATTTTATACAACGCCATATTCAGCCCGATGCAATAGCGAGGAATGGCGATGAAATCAATAACAAGACGGTGCAGTTTCTGGTGAAGCCAAAGGTGGAAGCTTCACTTTGCCCCATATTTTATTGGAGAAAATTGGAGCTCATGGGAAACAGACTTTTAGAGTCTGATAACACAGCGGCAGTGGAGGATCGAGAGAGATGATGGAGAGCTGGAGCTGGCTGTTGTCAGTACACATGTGGAAACTAACTCCAAATCTGTAGATTATGCCGCCAGAGGGCAGTGTATAGATGAGGAAGAGCAGGGAGCAGGCATCGAATCTCCAGAGGTAATAGGGCTGGTGTGGGAAAAATGGCCATTGCTGGCGATGCTCTGGTTACAATCTGGTCAGTAATATTGGAACCAGGCGGGGACAGTCCCACTGAAAGATACAAATGTCAGAGATATGAAGCGATCAAGGATGGGTTTGCTGCAGGTTTGGAGGAGTGGCTGGAGATGAGGAGTGGTGAGCACATGAAATAATGTTATCCAAATGGTAAGAGTTATAAATGTAAGTACTTAGCGGACTGGGAGCCAATGCAGGTCAGTTAGTCTGAAAGTGTTGGGCGAGATGGACTTGGTGAGGGTTAGACATGGAAGCAGGAGTTTGGAGCAGTTGATAGTGAGGGAAGTTGGAATTTGGGTGTCTGATCAGCAGTGAACGGGAGGAAGGGAGTCAGGAGTTGGTGCAGTTGGAATTTTACCGGAACCATTAACCACTGTAGAATAAACAGATGAAGTGAAATCTGCAGTGAAATAGAAAAGAGAAGATTTTATTTTATTCTTTCCTGTGATGAGAGCTCCGCTGACAAGCTCAAGCATTTGTTGCCCTTGACAGCCTGCTGGGCCATTTCAGAGGACAGTTAAGAGTTAGCCGCATTGCTCTAGGTCTGTAGCCACATGAAGGCCAGACTAGGTAATAATGGCAGATTTCCTTCTCTGAAAGGTATTATCTTTTCGTTGTGCAACTTTTCCAGGAGCACAGGCATTGCGAGCGAGGAGTGAACAGCTGGGAAGTCAATTTCATCGGGAGCTTCGGTGGAGCAGGGACTGCTGGGTAAGTAGAAACCTATATATTTGGGCTGTGTAAATTCTCTTACCTTTTCGTTGTGCAGCTTTTCCAGGAGCACAGGCATTGCGAGCGGGGAGTGAAAAGCTGGGAAGTCAATTTCATCGGGAGTTTCGGTGGAGCAGGGACTGCTGGGTAAGTAGAAACCTATATATTTGGGCTGTTTCTGACTGTTTGGCGCAGAGTCTGTCCCTGTTGCTCAGAAGGGAAGGGGTAAGAGGAGCAGAGCATTAGTCATTGGGGACTCCATAGTTAGGGGAACAGATAGGAGATTTTGTGGGAACGAGAGAGACTCACGGTTGGTGTGTTGCCTCCCAGGTGCCAGGGTACGTGATGTCTCGGATCGTGTTTTTGGGATCCTCAAGGGGCAGGGGGAGCAGCCCCAAGTCGTGGTACACATAGGCACCAACGACATAGGTAGAAAGACAGATGGGGATTTAAGGCAGAAATTCAGGGAGCTAGGGTGGAAGCTTAGTGCGAGAACAAACAGAGTTGTTATCTCTGGGTTGTTGCCCGTGCCACGTGCTAGCGAAGTGAGGAATAGGGAGAGAGAGGAGTTGAACACGTGGCTGCAGGGATGGTGTAGGAGGGAGGGTTTTGGTTTCCTGGATAATTAGGGCTCTTTCTGGGGTAGGTGGGACCTCTACAAACAGGATGATCTTCACCTGAACCAGAGGGGTACCAATATCCTGGGGGGCAGATTTGCTAGAGCTCTTCGGGGGGGGTTTAAACTAATTCAGCAGGGGAATGGGAACCTAAATTGTAGTTCCAGTGTACAGGATGTTGAGAGTAGTGAGGGCAGAGATAAGGTAATAAGGACACAAGAGGGCACTGGCAAGCAAGAGCTTGGTTTAAAGTGTGTCTACGTCAACGCCAGGAGCATCCGGAATAAGGTGGGTGAGCTTGCAGCATGGGTTGGTACCTGGGATCTCGATGTTGTGGCCATTTCAGAGACATGGGTAGAGCAGGGACAGGAATGGATGTTGTGGGTTCCGGGATTTAGATGTTTCACTAAGAACAGAGAAGAGGGCAAAAGAGCCTGGGGGGGTGGGGGGGTGGGGGGGCTGGCATTGTTAATCAAGGAAAGTATTACAGCGGCAGAAAGGACGTTTGAGGACTCGTATACTGAGGTAGTCTGGGCCGAGGTTAGAAACAGGAGAGGTAAGGTCACCCTGTTTGGAGTCTTTTATAGACTCCGAATAGTTCCAGAGATGTAGAGGAAAGGATAGCAAAGATGATTCTTGACAGGAGCGAGAGTAACAGGGTAGTGGTTATGGGGGACTTTAACTTTCCAAATATTGATTGGAAATACTACAGTTCGAGTACTTTAGATGGGTCTGTTTTTGTCCAGTGTGTGCAGTAGGGTTTTCTGACACAGTATGTAGACAGGCCAACCAGGGGCGATGCCACAATGGATTCGGTACTGGGTAATGAACCCGGCCAGGTGTTAGATTTAGAAGTTGGTGAGCACTTTGGTGATAGTGATCACAATTCGGTTAGGTTTAGCTGAGCGATGGGAAGGGACAGGTATATACCGCAGGGCAGGAATTATAGCTGGGGGAAAGGAAATTATGAAGAAATTCGGCAAGATTTAGGATGCGTAGGATGGGGACGGAAACTGCAGGGGATGGGCATAATCGAAATGTGGAGCTTATTCAAGGAGCAGCTACTGCGTGTCCTTGATAAGTATATACCTGTCAGGCAGGGAGGAAGTTGTCGAGCGAGGGAGCCGTGGTTTACTAAAGAAGTTGAAGAGCTTGTCAAGAGGAAGAAGAAAGCTTATGTTAGGATGAGACGTGAAGGCTCAGTTAGGGCGCTTGAGAGTTACAAGATAGCCAGGAAGGATCTAAAGGGAGAGATAAGAGGAGCAAGGAGAGGACACGAGAAGTCATTAGCGGATAGGATCAAAGAAAACCCTAAGGCTTTCTATAGGTATATCAGGAATAAAAGAATGACTAGAGATAGGTTAGGGCCAATCAAGGATAGTAGTGGGAAGTTGTGTGTGGAATCGGAGGAGATAGGGGAAGTGTTAAATGAATATTTTTCGTCAGTATTTACAGTGGAGAAAGAAAATGTTGTCGAGGAGAATACTGAGATACAGACTACTAGGCTAGATGGGATTGAGGTTCACAAGGAGGAGGTGTTAGCAATTTTGGAAAGTGTGAAAATAGGTAAGTCCCCTGGGCCAGATGGGATTTATCCTAGGATTCTCTGGGAAGCCAGGGAGGAGATTGCAGAGCCTTTGTCCTTGATTTTTATGTCGTCATTGTCGACAGGAATAGTGCCGGAAGACTGGAGGACAGCAAATGTTGCCCCTTGTTCAAGAAGGGGAGTAGAGACAGCCCTGGTAATTATAGACCTGTGAGCCTTACTTCTGTTGTGGGTAAAGTGTTGGAAAAGGTTATAAGAGATAGGATTTATAATCATCTTGAAAAGAATAAGTTCATTAGAGATAGTCAGCACGGTTTTGTGAAGGGTAGGTCGTGCCTCACAAACCTTATTGAGTTTTTTGACAAGGTGACCAAACAGGTGGATGAGGGTAAAGCCGTGGATGTGGTCTATATGGATTTCAGTAAGGCGTTTGATATATTTCCCCACGGTAGGCTATTGCAGAAAATACAGAAGTATGGGATTGAAGGTGAATTAGTGCTTTGGATCAGAAATTGGCGAGCTGAAAGAAGACAGAGGGTGGTGGTTGATGGTAAATGTTCATCCTGGAGTATAGTTTTTAGTGGTGTACCGCAAGGATCTGTTTTGGGGCCACTGCTGTTTGTCATTTTTATAAATGACCTGGATGAGGGTGTAGAAGGGTAGTTTAGTAAATTTGCGGATGACACGAAGGTCGGTGGAGTTGTGGATAGTGCCGAAGGATGTTGTCGGTTACAGAGGGACATAGATAGGCTGCAGAGCTGGGCTGAGAGATGGCAAATGGAGTTTAATGTGGAAAAGTGTGAGGTGATTCACTTCGGAAGGAGTAACAGGATTGCAGAATACTGGGCTAATGGGAAGATTATTGGTAGTGTAGATGAGCAGAGAGATCTTGGTGTCCAGGTACATAAATCCCTGAAAGTTGCCACCCAGGTTAATAGAGCTGTTAAGAAGGCATATGGTGTGTTAGCTTTTATTAGTAGGAGGATCGAGTTTAGGAGCCACGAGGTCATGCTGCAGCTGTGCAGAACTCTGGTGACGCCGCACCTGGAGTATTGCATGCAGTTCTGGTCACCGCATTATAGGAAGGATGTGGAAGCTTTGGAAAAGGTGCAGAGGAGATTTACTAGGATGTTGCCTGGTATGGAGGGAAGGTCTTACGAGGAAAGGCTGAGTGACTTGAGGTTGCTTTCGTTGGAGAGAAGGAGGAGAAGAGGTGACTTAATAGAGACATATAAGATAATCAGAGGGTTGGACAGGGTGGATAGTGAGAGCCTTTTTCCTCGGATGGTGATGGCAAACACGAGGGGACATAGCTTTAAGTTGAGGGGTGATAGATATAGGACAGATGTCAGAGGTAGTTTCTTTACACAGAGAGTAGTAGGGGCGTGGAATGCCCTGCCTGCAACAGTAGTAGACTCGCCAACTTTAAGGGCATTTAAGTGGTCATTGGATAGACATATGGATGAAAATGGAATAGTGTAGGTCAGATGGTTTCACAGGTCGGCGCAACATCGAGGGCTGAAGGGCCTGTACTGCGCTGAAATGTTCTATGTTCTATGTTCTAGTTGATCGCAGCTCTTTGTTTTGCCGATTTTGTGGCTCTTAAAAGAGCCGTTGTGTTATTTGATGCCAAACTCGGTTTGGGGCAGGGTGAGTTTAGGCGCGCTCCCCGCGGATACGGCGGGCCTCCTGCAGGGCCATCACGGCCAAGCTCTGGAAGTGCAGGTCTGTCTTGAAGTCCTGCGCGATCTCCTGCACCAGGCGCTGGAAGGGCAGTTTGCGGATGAGCAGCTCGGTGGATTTCTGGTAGCGGCGGATCTCCTGCAGAGCCACATTGCCGGGTCTGTAACGGTGAGGCTTCTTCACTTCGCCCGTGGCTGGAGCGCTCTTGCGGGCCGCTTTTGTAGCCGGCTGCTTGCGGAGAGCTTTCCCTCCGGTCGATTTGCGCGCTGTTTGCTTGGTTCTGGCCATTCTGTTAGAAGATGTGGAACAAAGACACTGCAAATGTTGAGGCTGCTCAGGGACTGTCTATTTAAGACACTAGAGGGACCGCCCTCGTGTTGTGATTGGAGGCTGCCACGTCCATCAGTCATGTTTGAAACTCGCTCTGGGAAAGAAAAGGGCGGCGGGAAATGCTGGGCCCTGATTGGTTGAACTGCAACTGAAACTGAAATTTAATCAATTTCAAAAAGCCCGCCAATCTCAGATTAGCAAACAAGGCAAAGATTTTTTTTGATAAGACACCTAACATAACGGGAACAATTATAAAATCTCACTCCCTGTAGCTTTATTTGTTGGTCATTGGTCAAGTGGTCATCGGATAGACATATGGATGAAAATGGAATAGTGTAGGTCAGATGGTTTCACAGGTCGGCGCAACATCGAGGGCCGAAGTGCCTGTCCTGCGCTGTAATGTTCTAATTCTAATTCAAACCGAATGTTATTTTTACAACAATCAATGATAGTTTCATGTCACCATTACAGAGTCCAGCTTTCAATTGCAGACTTCTGTTCATTAATTGATTTAAATTCCACAAGCTGCCATGGTAGGATTTGAACCCCTGTCATCAGGGCATTGGGTTGGGCATCTGGATTACTCGCCCAGTGAAATTATCCCTATGCAAGTGCCTCCCCAATGTACGTGCACAGATTCTGTCCCCTGACACCACCCACAGTAGTTTCTAGGCCGCAGCCCTGAACGTCGTCCCAAATTCAAGACGCAAAGTTCACATTGTAACTGGGAAATTGCAGGAACAGAATGAAACAGGATTGTTTTTGCCACTGAATTCAGTGTACACTGCAGACGGATCAGTTACATTTGCAATAGAAATACCAAAGAATCAACAAGGTCAATACAATAATATGTAAATTGAAAATTTTGACACTTATAATGGTAGCATCAGTCCAATCTGAGTTTTATCCACCATATTAGTTACATCAGATTCAAAGCTGCTGATATAATGTGTTTGTTCAGGTGCGTGTAACTAATCACAATGATCAGGGGTATAACCATATCAGTGGAAACTCATTCACTTTAGAAATCAGAATCCATTGGAATGGATCGGTTCTGACTGCCTGCTGGAGCTGTGGATTCCATGCTAACAGAAGTTTCTGCTCCTCACAGAAATGGGATTTCCATTAATGTCTCAGATACAATGCATTTACTATCCTATACTTGCAGCAATTGGAGTTCCTGGTAAGCCTGTATCTGAACTTTTAATGGTGTAAATCGGTGTTATCAGTGCTGCTGTGCTCGGTATTATCACTGGATGTGTTACGCAGCCGCCTGTACTTATCCAGCAATTTACTGATGGAATCTCCTCATTGTCTACTCTTTCAGTCTTGCAGGGGTGGTATTATGTCTGTAAAGGTATTTTTAAGCAACCCTGACATGTTACTGGATTATTCTGCGTATTGAATGCATTTGAATCAGGTGTATCGGTTAGGATCAAGAATCAAACCATCATGAGCTCTTAACAGGTTCATGATATGCATTTAATCTGTCCTCGAATATTTTCTTATGAATGTTTTTGTTTTCAGTTATAGATAATGAGACATCTCACGGTTTCAGTGTTACAAGGGGTCAGCACAATGTCCTCCCTCCAGAATAACATCTCTCAGTTTAACTGGGATTATTACTATTATCAGATATTATTTCATTCTGTGTGTGCCTGATGCTGCTTCTGAGCTTTGGCTATTGGACTGAGTTTGCTGCTGTCACTTTCACATTTCCGTCACTGTCAGTGGACTACATTGTGAAATGAAAACTATTGATGTGATCTTTTATCGGTTTACACTCTATCAGTTGGAATCAAGAGTCTTTCCATTTATCTGTACATTATCAGCTGCAGCGCTGATGTTGGTGTTTTATTAATTAAACAATCCCACATTCTAACGGATTACTTTATAATTCCAGAAGAAGGAATTTCAATAATTGTGAGGTTTGGCTGGAAGAAGCTTTCGATCCTGTTTATTCCATGCATTGTAGATGAAGTGAAGAGTGTAGGTGAACAGGTGGAGACTTGGGTGTTCTGTAGATACCATAAATTATTCATAGAGTTCTCACCATTGAACAAACTGGTTTTGAGAATCAAATCATTGAACCTGGGGCTGGTGACAAGAACACAGGCGAAGAATGTTAGGAATAAATCTTATGTGAAAAGTAGCATTTAGTAAGAGTTTGCAGGGTGTGAGTACTGCAGAGAGATAGAGAAGAAGAAAATGAGCGGGGAGAACGTCACCGAGGAAAAGAGATCAGCAGAAGTAAAGAGAAGGAGAAAGAAGCAGCAGTGTGAATAATTCACTATCATAAAGTGTTAGAATGTACAGAACAACTAGTGAGAAAAACTGTGAGTTGAAGTTATCTGTTGTCAGATTGTGTTTATTTTCCTGTTGGACTTGATCCTCTGTGTTGATTTCTGTCAGCTCATTTTGTTTTGTAGAAAGTTCCTATTCCTTACTTCGTGACTGAATAAACAGAATAGAATCAGTTGTTCACTGATGGTATTTCATTATTTAAATACCACATTTTAAATTCTCAGTGGCAGCTGAATTCAGGAAAGAGCAAAGCTAATATCAGAAATATATTAAAATTTATCTTTACTTGCCTTTACTAATTAAATATATTGCCTGTATTGTACAAACAATGAGTTGTTGTCCAAAACAAATAACCACAGGGATTACTGTTTGAAAATATTAATTGAGCTGTGTTACTGTGATCTATAGAATATCTTTCCTCCAACCCTCTGCTGCAATCTCACCCTGTAGACCTCAGCCTCTCCTCTCACTGTATTGAATCCTCTGCCTCCTCATCCATTGCTTCAGTTTATCCACTTTCCAAAACCATCTGGTCCAGTCTCCCCTCCAGCACCTTATATGTCATTTTCCTTCTCTCCCTCTCAATCTCTTACACTGGCACAACGTCCAGTTGCCTCGCCCAACCTGATAGGAAAACAGGAACATCGGAGCGAGTGGAGGCCATTCAGCCCATCAAGCCTGTTACGCCATTCTGGACCTTGGCTGATACTCAAATTCACCGCTACAATTTTCAGCCTTTTCCCATTTGGTTACTGTCCCTGCTGGTTCTCTGAACCCAGAGCAACAAACCAGCTGCACAGCCCGCTCTCCCCAAACGTTCCCAAACAACAGTCTGGAGACAAATTCCCAATCAATCCATTGGATTTCTTCTCTGTGAAAACCCCTTCTCATTTCCCCACTGGCACTCCATCCACACTCAGTGCTTGCACTGAATCTGGTGCTGACTTTATTCACTTTCTGTATCAATTTCCCAGTTCATTAATAATAATTTTGTTTCAAACATTTCAATGTGTCAAAGCATGGCAAAGGTCAATAAATCAATTTCCAATGCTCGATGCAGCAAAAACAAAAGCTGGAAATTTCAGCCCAGATCCCGTCAAACTGCTGTTTTGTATCCAGGTTTGATCAGAAATTTCTCTGCTTCTTTTTCTCTCTCTTCCAGTTAACTTGATGGCGGTTGTTATCCTGTCCCGAGGAAAGTGCGTCTCTCCAGATGTATCACTGTCTACCTGGTGGGAATGGCAGTGTCTGATCTCCTGGTCGTTATCACTGGTCCCATATTGATGCGGATTGTTTCAATCTATTTCCCAAATTCATTCCTGAGAATTACTCCTGTCTGTTCTCTCATTTTCTTTCTGCTGTCTGCATCAACACTTGCTTCGGTCTGGCTCACAGTCGCTTTCACCTTTGATCGATTTGTGGCCATTTGTTGTGAGAAGGTGAAAACAATATTTTGCACCGAGAAAACGGCGGTTGTGGTTGTCGGAGCAGTGACTGTGATGGGCTGTATACAGTCTGTACCCTGGTACCTTACAATGCAACAACGTCACATTATTGATAATATTCCCAATGGTTGTGGTACTCAACCGAGCTTCTTTACTTCCCCTATATGGGCTACATTTGACTGGGCTGACCTCATTTTAACCCCTTGTGTCCCGGTCATTCTGATCTTGCTGCTCAATGTTCTGACTGTCAGACGGATTTTATTCTCCAGTAAAGTCCGCAGGGATTACAGGGCCACAAAAGTGAAGAGACTCACAAGGTCCCAGAGATGGAGAATCGCAGAAAATCAATTATTTTACTCTTCACTATATCCAGCAGTTTTATACTGTTATGGATGACAGTATTTGTCTACATTATTTATAGTCGAATTGTAGATATTCAGTATTATTCCTCCGACACTGACCTTCTTTATATCATACAACGAACAGGAAATATGCTGCAGCTTCTCAGTTCCTGCACCAACACATGTATTTACGCTGTGACCCAGACTAAATTCAGACAGGAGCTGAAGAAGGCGGTGAAATACCCTTTCAATATCATTGTTAAATTAGTGAAATCATAGAAAGAGCTGATGGGTTTCAAACATTGGAACTAAATTCCATTTCATATTACATTCCCTACACTTCCCACAGGAAATAAAGTACATTTTATATTCACAGCACTGACCACTCAAATGTTTTTAATCTGATTCAGTGGTTATATTTTATTGATAATCTGACATACTGAGGCGGGACTAAGTGAAAGGGGCCAGTTACTGCAGTGAGACAGGGGCACGAGCAGATGGGGATGGTGAGAGTTGCAGTAAATGCAGTGACATCAGCAGATGGAGACGTTTAGAGTGGACCGTAACAGCAGTGAGACAGGGACAGCAGCAGATGGAGATGGTGAGAGGTGCAGCAAATTCAGTGAGACAGGGACACCAGCAGATGGAGATGGTGAGAGGGTTCACTTACTGCAGTGAGACAGGGACACCTGAAGATGGAGGTGTTTAGAGTGGACTGTACCTGCAGTGAGACAGGAACACCGGCACATCGAGATGGTGAGCCATTAATGATTGAGAGATTCTGTGTTACTGAGAGTTTGAATGTTTCCGCAGGATTGAGGAATTAACTTTATGCAAGCTGGGATGTTTCATAAAAATAATTTCAATACAATTCGTTACAAATGGCTGTTTTCAATTATGTAAACACTTGTAACATTATACTGGTGCCTATCTGGAAAATTGTTTTGAGTGATTACATGCAATGTACCAATAAAACTAAAGCGTCAAAAAGAAAAATCAAACAATCATTTACAAATAAAAAACTCTCTATATATGTTGTGTTGAAACAAAAACAAGAAATGCTGGATTCACTCAGCAGGTCTGGCAGCATCTGTAGAAAGAGAAGCAGAGTTAACGTTTCGGGTCAGTGACCCTTCTTCGGAACTGACAAATATTAGAAAAGTCACAGAGTTCGTCATCACTAAAGTTACGGCATCTCTCTCCCTCACTTCTCTTTCGATGCTGTTACCATCTCTATTATAACTAAGAGTAATTGAAGTTTTGATCCAGTTGACTTGGCAATGGTGGTTTACCCCCAGGCGTACATTGCAAGAGATGTTCACCTTCAGGCCAGCATTGCAATGAGTGTTTACCTCCAGACCAACATTGCAAGGGATGTTTACCTCCAGAGCAACATTGCAATGAATGTTTACCTCCAGGACAACGTTGCAATGGATGTTTACTTCCAGGCCAACATTGCAATGACTCTTTTCCGCCAGACGAACATTGCAATGGATGTTTCCCCCCAGGCGAACATTGCAACGGATGTTTACCTCCAGGCCAACATTGCAACGGATCTTTTCCCCCAGACCAACATTGCAATGGATGTTTACCTCCAGGCCAACATTGCAATGGATGTTTATCTCCAGACCAACATTGCAATGGATGTTTATCTCCAGACCAACATTGCAATGGCTTAAAACCTGGCTCGGGTATAAAATTAAAACTCGATCCAGGCCCGACCAGATAACAGCCAACCTGAACCCGGCCGGTCCAGCGTCCTTGAAATTATTTTCATGCCCGACCCGATCCGAAATATATTATTGAAACGGAAAAAAATATTGTAGATTAAAATTAAATCAATACCACCTGCTAATGGTAATGTCAATTGGTAGTGCAATTGGGAAATGTAGATCAGTAATATAGTGTCAGAGAGTTCCCAAACTCTTCTAGGGTACCTAAGGTAGACATGATAAGTCAACAAGTGTGAGGATGAGCCACATACATCCGCAAACAGTTGAGGAAGCCAGACATGGTGCTGTCAGAGAGCATAACCAACTTCTGTCTGTTTTAGATCCTCTGCTACAAACCTATTCGTCTATAATATTGATGAAGGAGGTACTTGTAGCATTGTTGCCTTCTGTGCAACGTGAGTATATGGAAATTTCTAGCTTACAAACTTATGGAAATGACGCAGAAAGACTAGTTGGCCCATCAAGACTGCCCCACACCAAGATAGCTGGACCATCACGGCTGCTTACTTCTTCCCTCTCCCTAACTCGCATCAACATCTACTAGGAGTGACAAAAAAATCGTAAAAACTCTGGGCCAATGTTTTGAAATAACAAACTCAGTAAATTTCCTCTCCAATGCCCTGCTGCCCTGGCAGTCGAAAACCAGTCCAAGAGATTACATGGACCACGTGTCACCTATAAAGAGACTTACCTTCTATATTACGCAATCTTTCTCACAGTCAGACACTGATCGATCTCACTCTTGAAGCCGCTGAGAACGTCATCACCCGCCACACCAGCTGACAATGTATTCCAGAGGCTCTACATTCTACGAGAAAAAGAATCATCTAACAGCCTGTCTGTTGCTATGCGTATATAGTTTCATAATTTTTTTTTTTAGTTCAGCTCATAGGTGGTTTTCTCTCTGCAACATTATTCATCTGCTGCTGTGAAACAATCAGTTGGAAACTAATGGGGCAAAGGCTTACCTTTGAAAAGCAATCATTATTACATCTACCGCTATTATAGCTTGGTTGAAATTATATGCATTTGATTGGAAGTATTGCATTAATAACACTGTTTAATGTCTTCAAGATGTTTTTGACATGACCTGAAGTTTCTAGAGATAGCCAACTCTCCCATGGAACAGAACACCAGCCTTTGGGATCAGAGAACAACTTCATTCAAGGAACAAAAGCTATTTGTTTACTTTAGAGATACAGCACTGAAACAGGCCCTTCGGCCCACCGAGTCTGTGCCGACCATCAACCACCTATTTATACTAATCCTAGTCTAACTCCATATTCTTATCACCTATATTCCCCTAGCACCTACCTACACTAGTGGCAATTTACAATGGCCAATTTACCTATCACCTGCAAGTCTTTGGCGGTGGGAGGAAACCGGAGCACCTGGTGAAAACGCACATGGTCACAGGAAGAACTTGCAAACTCCACACAGGCAGTACCCAGAATTGAACCTTGGTCCCTGGAGCTGTGAGGCTGCGGTGCTAACCACTGCGCCACTGTGCCGCCCACGAACCTATTTAGTTGATTAATATAGACTGCGACAGCAGATTAACATGCCAGTTTTTTTTTTTACTTCAGTACTGTGGAATATTTAGAATGTATACTTGGATTACCAGTGGTGATTATTAAACCCACCCAGCCGCACCACATATCTACAGGAAAAATAACAGTGTGCACAATGCCAATTAACGTCTGGGCAAGATGCAATAAATATTGGTTCTATGCATTTTCATTTTTACTGTTTGCATTTGAAACACTGGATTATCAAAATTAAGATATTTTGAGTATAATCTAGTCCCTCACCCACTCAGTCATGAGAATTAAATCAGTTAGATCCTGTGTTTTGGCGTATTTTATAATTCTTAGTGGATTTTGTCCACAAGATCCATTGGTTTGGTCAATTTCACTCGCCTTCAATCATAATGCAGCAGTTTTTCAGATGTACATAACACAACAGCTGCAACATGACTTTATACACAAACTATCCCATCATGGAAGTCCGCGGCAGAGTATTTTTTTATCCTCTTTCAATAACTGGGTAGAGCTATTTTTTTTAAGTTAAGACAAATCATCAACATGCTTACAACCAGGGTGGTCTGGGCAGGCCTCTACAACTATTTCTCCAAGTCTGTACTTGCAAAGTTAGAACTTAAAAGTGCATAAATTATATTTTAAGCATGTGTTATGCATATAATGAGACATTAGCATTCCATTTGATGCTAATTTTAACTTAAATGACGTTACTCAGATTATCCAGTAAATTCCTTACCATTTTGGAAGCTTCTATCTCTGAAATTTGAATGGACTTTACAATCTACTCCTGGGTTTATTCTGGGCAGAGAAGGAAGCCTCTAATGAGTGTTATTGAATTTCATATGTTAAAGTCATTTGAAATGCATTGCCTTAGAAATGCAATGCACAAACATTTACAGACTTACAAACAGTCCAGAAAAATAAAATGTGTGTTGTCACACTTTTTTAAAATCATAACGGTGGAAAGTTTGGTTTAAAACTGTCGCACGTACGTTTTAACAGATACTATGTATTTTTATTGGGGTTTTCATATCAGTGGACATGACAAGTGACACCAAGACTACTAAAGCTAATCAAGCCAATCCAGCCCGAACCGCCCCGATCCCGAATACTGCACACAGAATATAGACCCGACCTAACTCGAACAATACACATGTAGTCAGATTTGGTAGGGTTCAGCTCGTGTAGCCAGGCTTTACCTCCAGGCCAGAATTGCAATGGAGGATTCCTTCCATGCTAGCAGTGCAATGTATGTTTACCTCCAGGCCAGCATTGCAATGGATGTTTTTCTCCAGGCCAGCACTGCAATAGATGTTTATCTCCAGGCTCGCATTGGAATGGATGTTTTTCTCCAGGCCAGCATTGCAATGGATTTTCCCTCCGGACCAGCATTGCAATGGATTTTATCTTTAGGCTAGCATTTCAATGGATGTTTTACCTTCAGACCAGCATTGCAATGGGTGTTTACCTCCAGACCAGCATTGCAATGGATGTTTTCCTCCAGGCCAGCTTTGCAATGGATGTTTACCTGCAGGGGACCGGGCAGTGTTGATTGCGTCAGAATTCTATCAATTCACTGGTATCGAGAAATATGAGCTCACAGTACCGCTTTAATCAAATCCTTCAAGGAAAGAGGTGAGTTCTGGTCTGGGTTCAGTTTTACTCTCTGCCTGATATTACCGTCCATTGTCTTGAATAGAGCGCAAAATTGTTTTGTCGCAACTGCTATTTTAACTCAGGACTGAGGGAATGCTGTATACCTGCGCTGAGAGACCTAGTCGGCAGTGATGTAATACCAGGACGTCCTGGGCTAGAAATCCATCCCGGGCGCTGGCCCAGAACGGGCGGTTGCAGCTTGGCCGCCCATTGTACGCAGCACCTGATATTCAGTTGCATGAAGGAGAAAATTTGGCCGGGCGTAAAACGTGCGGCCGATCCGATTACACCCTGTTCCCGCATGTTACATTTGGTTAAAATTATCTCAGTATGTGTGCTTTGTTTTAACATGAATGCGCTTCCTTCCTCTCATTATATATTACCCCACCAAGCAATCAGTGTCTGTTAACCGTCAGGATCATGTATTTCTGAGAGAAGAACTGGTCATGATTACTTGTAAATCGTCATATTCGTATTGAGGCAGCAGTTCCTATTTGTACAGAAGAGGCCAAGATGAACTAATCAAATCTGTGAGGCCAGTTCAAGGGAATACTCAGTGACCTTTAATGTCACAGAGCCATTGGGCGCTGAGCGAGCAGATTATTCCTGCGTGTACAGAAAGACAGTGTCAGAGAGGGAGATCACCTCAGAGAGAATTGGCAGAATGAAGGTAACAGTCGTGGGTAAGTTGCAATGCCTTCCACTCGAAGACCATCCAATACTAATCGATGTCCGCGCATGCCATGAATAATATGGGAGTGAGTCATACAGTCAGAGAGTTATTAATGACAGAGAAGGAGGCCATTCGGCCTATCAAGTCCATGTGGGGTCTCCATCGCGTGAAACTTCGGTAGTGGAAATTGGGTGCTAAAGAATCTTCCACCCGTTTTAGGCCCTGCCAAATGTTCCTTTTCACTGGGTGCCAAGTAGACAATAAATATTTTATTTCCCATTTTCCACTCTTGTCCAATGAAAATATCATCCTGGATATTTTGGTGTAAGCATGTTTTTCATCCACATTTTCTGTGCATTAGTATCCAACACAGTGGCAGCACAGTGGTGCAGTGGTTAGCACCGCAGCCTCACAGCTCCAGCGACCCGGGTTCAATTCTGGGTACTGCCTGTGTGGAGTTTGCAAGTTCTCCCGATGTCTGCGTGGATTTCCTCCGGGTGCTCCGATTTCCTCCCACATGCCAAAGACTTGCAGGTTGATAGGTTAATTGGCCTTTATAAATTGCGCCTAGTATAGGTATGTGGTAGGCAAATATAGGGACAGGTGGGGATGTGGTAGGGATATGGGATTAGTGTAAGATTAGTATAAATGGGTGGTTGATGGTCAGCACAGACTCGTTGGGCCGAAGGGCCCGTTTCAGTGCTTTATCTGTAAACTAAACTAAACTAAAAATAAACAGTGTATTGGGGTAGATCTTCTGGATGGTGAAACAGGAGGTATTTAAATCCACCCCATGACACACCACGCCTCATTATCCTGGTATAAGCTTCAGTGGGAATGTTATTCCCAATTTGGAAAATGAGATGCCAAACCATTAGACCATCCAAGGGGATTGTTGTCTCACAATATTGTGACTTCAACCATGGTCAAATTCAGAGCAAGTCAGAGGGAACGGTATTGGTTTAGGTACAGGTCCATACCCATTTAATGCTCCACTCCAGTTAACCATCCGTTGAATTTATTGAGCGTACATGCAAAAAGAGCATAACATGTGAAGGTGTGTAACTTCCAGGAGAAAGGCAGCACAGATTCTACAGATTCATTTCGAACTGTCCTGTCAGATCGGCCAACAGTGCCAGGGGTATCCCTTGATGAATGGACTGGCGTGTATGTAGTAGGGTAGAATGTCACCATTACCTGCACTGCGACTGGAGATGATCGCGCTAAAACCTTCTGCTTTTACAGAGCTAAAGACAGTACTATTCTCAATTCCTCAAAGGGCAACATTGGAACATTCCCAGTGACCAGTGCATACCAAGGAGGGTGGTACAAATGCAAATATACAACCTCAATCCATGGAAGATGGTTAGAATCCCAGTTCAGTGAATCTGTGCTGGTCACTGTAGCCGGTGAGTGAAGGGGAACAGAGAGTGTTAATATGTCTGCTCAACACCCTTTGGTATTTACGGAAATACACATTTGTTTCAATGTGACAGTGTTTGAATATCGCAGAGTATGTCTGTGTGCTCAGCTTCTGGCTGTTTCTTGAACAAAGCAGCACATGTTCATCTGTTATCTTGAAAGGGGAAAGTGTTGATCTACAAATAATTACATGGAATTTACAGCACAAAAACAGATTATTCGACCCAACTGCTGGGGCTGGTGTTTATTCTCCAAACGAGCTTCATCCCACTTTACTTCATCACATCCTATCTGTATATCCTTCTATTGCTCACTCACTCGTGGATATCTACCTGCTCCTTAAATGCATCTAAACTGTTCTCACCAGTCTCTCCCTGTGTTAAGACGGTCGACATTCTCCCCAATCTCTGGGTAAAGAAGCTTCTCCTGAGTTACGTCATTGGATTTATTAGTGACTATCTTCTAAAGATTGGGTCCAGTTTGGGTCTGGCCCTCAAGTGAAAATATTTTCTCAACATCTACCCTCTCAATTGTAGATGAGCACCATCCAACTCGTGAACTGTATGTAAAATGGTATGTGTAGAAAGTAGTTTGTGTGTCTAAAAGTGGTAAATAAGTCCGCAGCAGGGAAGTAGGATGTACTGAAGCAGTAATCTGGTGTAATTGAACTGATAGAGAGAAAGTGAATTTGGTGAAACCTGCTAGCCGGTCATTAAGGCATGTCTAAACTATAGCTAAATTTGCAACAGATATGCCACGTTGGCTGGTTGTATGGAGACTGGGGGTCGGCGGAGTGAAGTAATGGCTTGTTATCAGAGAAGGGCTGGAGATCTAGCTATGCAATGTGGTCGAAAATTGAGGGATGAGGCTACCAGAAATAAATGGATGTCAAAACCAGTGAAAAGTTGACCAACTGTGGCTGACATAGTGCACCCGCGGTGTTAGCAACAGCTGACCAACCAATCACTGTACGTTGGGTAGTCACGTCTGGCCCATCCCGATCTGATCACGTGGGTAGCATGCAAGAAACAGGGTATAAGAAAGCATGCTCTGAAGTGCTGGCGAGATGGTTAAGGACTAAGTAGTTTGATCAACTACTTGGAGAATTGGAAGGGGAGGATTCATCATCCACTCCGTTCCGACTCTCGGATGAACCTAAGTAACCTAGCGTACGTGGATGCGTGAGTATAATCTCTGTTGAAGATAAGATTTTGAAACGCTTAACAAACGTGCTATGTGTGAACAATAATTTGGTAGCCTTGAATCGTTGATACCCAGAGTACACCTCCAGACCAGTAATGGGGATAGACCACAGAATCCCCTTCATAATCTTAATGTCCTCTCTCAGGACACCCCTCCGGCTTCTCTGTTCTAGAGAAAAGAGCCCCTACCTGTTCAAACTTTCCTGATCATTATAACTTCTCAGTTCTAGTATCATATTTCTTAATCATCTGTTTGCATTCTTATGTATCTCTTGTGGGGTATTACGGTCCCTTCAAGGTTCCTGATGTTCAATTTTACCCCATACTGTCTGGAATATCAAAGTGAACAGATTAATCCCGCAATGACAGCACGGCACCAAGATTTGAACTCCACTGAGTGGCATATTTCGAGTTGCCTTCAGACTGGCTGCTCTTGTCACTTTCAGGATCCAGCCTCAGAAACTGACCTGAGTACCAAGATTTCCAGAATGATCCTCTTATGTGAAATCTGTTAATTTATTTATACCGTGCTCCTCCATATCCTTTCCTTTTGCATTTCAACATCACCTTGCAAACCCTGGCACACACCACTTTGAGGATAAGAGCAGCAGACTCATGAGAACTCCACCACCTGAAAGTTCCCCTCCAAGTCACACACCATCCTGACCTGGAACTATGTTGTCGTTCCTTCACTCTCACTGGGTCAAAATCTTGGAACTCCCTTCCAAACGGCACTGTTGCTGCACCTACCCCACATGGAGTGCAGCGTTTCAAGAAGGCAGCTCACCACCACCTTCTCAAGGGGAATTAGTAATGGGCTATAAATGCTGGCCGAGCCAACGATACCCACATCGCAGCACACATCATACCCTCACTCCATTATTTGAAATGCAAATTGGCACCATTTGTGGGAATTGTTCACTTCTTTGAATTAGGTTAGCTCTATCCTAAATTACCAGAATTCCAAACCAATAAAATCTTCTTTTGACATCCCAGAGTGAAATTTCAGCGCTGATCCCTAGGTTATGGAAATAGATCCCCTGCTGATTTATTGTGTGCCTCGTTGCTGTTTGATTCCTTTCATTAAATCCTCACTTGTCCTTTGGTCCAATCGCAACCATTCCTGTAAACATTTCCTTTGAACACAGGACAATTGTTATTGAGGTACCAGACTTGCACTGCACAAGAAAATCTATAGAATCAATTTCTGCTTCTTCCTTCCATTAATTGACCACAGAACCGCTGGCACGGCCAAGGATATCACTTGATCAGCAGACTGGGGTGTATGTAGAGGGAGAGATGGTCATCATTAGCTGACACAGTGAGCAGAAAGAGTCCCGGTCAAATCTACTTTTACAGAGATAATCACCTGCTGAACTCTCCTCAAATTGTCACAAGGGGCAACATCGGAACATTCATAATGACCGGTACAAACCAGGGAGGGCGGTACCAATGCAAATATACAGACTCTATCAAAGAAAGATGGTTAGAATCCAAACTCAGTAAAACTGTGATAATCACTCTAGCAGGTTAGTGAAGGGAATTGAGATTGTTTGAAATGTTGATCAGCACTTTTAGTGTTTTCAAAGAAAAGAACTTGCTTTAAGTCTGATGTGCGTTTTATATCAATTGTGTTTAATTCAAATTTACCAATTGCAGATCTCCCCAAACCAAATCTACCAGTGGATTCTCGTACCACGACTAAGTTGGAGAGGTCATACTTAACTGTACAAGCCCCAGGGACCTTCCTAGCATCACATTTTATATATACAGACAAGGAGAAGCCAATTACTCAGATGTGCAGTCTGCTGATGCAAGGAGTAATTGTGTCACCTTCACCATCAGGAAGATAAATCATGGTTAAGGAGGACATTATACAGAGAGAGAGAGAGAGAGACAACAGCGGGAGCAGAGCTTTGAAAAGCGCGCCAAGAAATCGGAAGCCACAGAGATAGAGAGAGAACAGTGGAAGGAGAGCTTTGAAAAGCGCGCCGAGAAATCGGAAGCCACAGAGAGAGAGAGAGAACAGCGGGAGCAGAGCTTTGAAAAGCGCGCCAAGAAATCTTAAGCCACAGAGAGAGAGAGAGAACAGCGGGAGCAGAGCATTTCTCGTGTATAGGCGGAGCGCACGCGGGACTGCTGGGTAAGTGAGGTTACAAATTTGGGAGAGTGATAGATATAGGACAGATGTTAGAGGTAGTTTCTTTACTCAGAGAGTAGTAGGGACGTGGAACGCCCTGCCTGCAACAGTAGTAGACTCGTCAACTTTAAGGGCATTTAAGTGGTCATTGGATAGACATATGGATGAAAATGGAATAGTTTAGGTCAGATGGTTTCACAGGTCGGCGCAACGTCGAGGGCCGAAGGGCCTGTACTGCGCTGTAATGTTCTATGTTCTATTATACCTGTCTGTATGAAGCGGATGTTGGGGGAAGGACTATAACACCAGCTCTGAGTGCCTTGAACACATCACTGTAAGAGGTGAGTGCCATTCTCACATTCATTGTGTTTATTATACCTCAGTAAAAGCTGTATCTGTTTCATTTTCAGTCTCTGTGTCAGTTGTGTAAGGACCAGTTTACCACCGTGTGAAATGAGAGCCAGATGTAAAATAAAATCATCTTGAGCTGAATCATACCTGCCTCCCTCTTTACAACCCGCCCAATATTCACTTGCTCAATATCGGGCGGTCCTAAAACAGGCGGCCCATACAACACCGCCCATTTTGCTCTATTGCCCTTGCAATCTCTATTTCATTATGTTCTCTCTTTATTGTGTAATAGTATTCCAGTTACAATGTGTGCCCTGTGCTAAGCATTAGATTATTTATCTTGTGCAGATGCTGTTCATTAACTAGGTGCCACTTTGCACCCATTATCTAATTAAGCGAAATCCATTGCGCTGGAGGATGGTGTTGGCTCTGCTGTGATTCTGATTCTTAAGCTTGCTCTTTTGATTTTTGTCTCTGGAGGAAAGGTAGGTTAAACTCAATGTAGTAACCGTACATTACAAACGAATAGACAGAGGTAAATATCACCTCTTCTTCACAACTACTACCCAAATCCCTAAACCATTTAGCCCCTGACTCTGAACCTCTGACATTTATATGTAGGGCGATCACCAGTTTCACCTGAAAGGTGAAACAGCCAATGGCGAAGCTGGAAGTGACCTGGTTGGAAATTTACCTTGGGCAGAATGCCAAGAGACGCAATATCACAATGGCCACCTCTTACACTCCGCACCAGGTATTCTGTTCCATGGCTTTCGCTAGGGTTGAATAAATGGCTGGGTTTATAATGTGGGAGCTCAGCCACAACATCACTCCTGGGCCATATGGTTGGCTTAGAAATTTGCCTTGGCTGGTGAAAAAGTAGAGGGGCGTATCACACAGGCCGATTCAACAAAGACAATTCCCTGCCCCAACCATGCAACTTTCTGAGGAATGAGTGGAAAATCTCAGGCTTCTTTCTCTGGAGGGAGATCACGGAGAGGTGATTATATAGAGTTTGTTTAGATGGTATGGAAGAGGGAAAGCTGGCACATGGCAGGAAATGAGGAAGAGACAAAGGGATGCAGACTCAAACTGGTGAGAGTAAACCTGTACAGATATAAGGGAGTTCTCCTTCAATGATCAATGGTGCTTGGAATGGACTCCCAACTACAGTTCCGGAAGTTAATATTTTGGAATCATTGACATAATGTTTTGATGCTGCAATGGGGGCAGGGGGAAATTTAGAGACTTTTGGGAAGATGTTTTAAAATACAGTGGATGGCCACCCTTGTCCATAAGACTCTTGCCTTTCAAAGTCAAAGATAATCCACTTCTCCACGTGACTACCTCGCGCCACTCTGCTTCCAAGTCGCCTGACCTCCCCCTTAGGTAATTCATTCCAACTTCGCTGTGTATTTTTTGATATCCCCTCATCCATCATAGCTAAACTTACACTGTCCATGAGACCCATCAACTGCTCAATGAACCGGCTCCTTTCTGAACATCTCCACAATCCAATTCTTCCCACTCAGTTCCATCAACGCACTGATCATCTTTTGGCTTAGTCGATGCATCCCTCAACACTGCTGCCATCAAGCAACTATACCCAGTCCTTTACAGATCCTCACACCTTGATCAACTCTGAAACTTGTGTCCTGCACTGACAACCTCCATAGAACTGTTTGCTTTTATTGCTCCTCCTATGTATCATAAACTAGTCATAACATTGTCTGCTACAGCTTCATCTCCCTTGTCTGTACAGCGTTTCAACTGTACACTAGGTTCTGTCCTTCAACATATTCATTATCATATTATACATTAACACTGTTGAGAAGAATGTGCTGGAAGTCCGACCCTAATATGACCATTTCACACTTGGCAATTTTTGGGCATCACTTAGCCACAAAGCAACTCCGCCTGCTGTATTGAGCATTGGGACTTGAATAACTTTTCTGCTGTTTGACTTTTCTCATGATCCCATTCTGTCGACCAGTAACTGGCTCGCAATTCCTGCCACTTTTTGTTTTCTTCTCCGGGAAGTGCAGAAGCAGCGGAGAAATGAGGTGTGAACATTAAACCTTCAATCACACCCGACCATCATAATGTTCAGAAGCAAATGTTAAGAACAATGTGTCTTCTCTGTACGCTTTGTTTTCATTTAAGATATGTGCTCCCCCATTCACACATACACTTGAAAGAAAATTACAATAGACAATTAGATATAAGTTGAATTTCAAAAGCACTTGTGTGTCTGTGTTCATGAGTCACTGAAAGTTAACATATATTTTTATTCATTCACAAGATGTAAGCTTCGCTGGCTAGGCCATCATTTACTGCCCATCGCTAATTTCGCTTGAGAAAGTGGTGGTGAGATGCCTTCTTGAACCGCTGCAGTAATGTGGTTTAGGTACACACACAGTGCTGTTAGGGAGGGAGTCAAAAATTCAATAAAAATGAATGAAACGGGACGGACCAGCTGACATCGACGTTGGCAGTGAAAACAACACAGGGAAACCCATCCCTGTCAACCCTGTAAAGTCCTCCTTACTAACATCTAGGGGCTTGTGCAAAAGTTGGGAGGGCTGTCTCACAGACTAATCAAACAGCAGCCTGACAGAGTCATGCTCACTGAATCATATCTTACAAACAACGTCCCAGACACTGCCATCACCATCCCTGGTTATGTCCTGTGACACTGGCAGGACAGACCCAGCAGAGGCGGCGGCACGGTGGTAGACAGTCGGGAGGGTTTTGCCCTGGGAGTCCTCAACATCTACTCCAGACCCCATGACTAGTCACAGCATTAGGTCAAACATGGGAAAGGAAACCTCCTGCGGTTTACCACCTACCACCCTCCCTCAGCTGATGAGTCAGTACTCCTCCATGTTGATCAGAACCTGGAGGAGGCACTGAGGATGGCAAGAGCAGAGAATGTACTCTGGATGGGAGACTTCAATGTCCATCATCAAACGTGTCTCAGAAGCACCAGTACTGAGCGAGCTGGCCGAGTCTTAAAGGGCACAGCTGCTCGACTGGATATGCGGCAGGTGGTGAGGGAACAAACAAGAAGGAAAAACTTACTTAACCTCGTCCTCGTCAATCTGCCAGCCGCAGATGCATCTGTCCATGACAGTATTGGTAGCAGTGACCACCGCGCAGTCCTTGTGGAGACGAACTCCCACCTTCACATTGAGGATACCACCGTGATCAATGGGATAGATTCCGAACAGATTTAGCAAAGCAAAACAGGGCACCCATGGGTCACTGTGAACCATCAGCAGCGGAAGAATTGAACTCAACCACAATCTGTGACTTCATGGCATATACCCCACTGTACCATTACCATCAAGCCAGGAGACCAACCCTGGGTCAATGAAGAGTACAGGAGTGCATACCAGGAGCAGCACCAGGGAAACCTCAAAATCAGGTGTCAACCTGGTTAAGCTACAGCAGAACACTACTTGTGTGCCAAACTGCGCAAGTGGCATGAGATAGTCAGAGATAATCGATCCCCTTCGAAAGTGAAGGAACAGCTGCTATAGTTCCAAGTCAGGATGGTGTCAGGCTTGGAGGGGAACTTGCAGGCGGTGGTGTTCCCATGCATCTGCCGTCCTTGTCCTTTTAGGCCTTAGAGGTCGCGGGTTTGGAAGGAGCTGTCGAAGAAGCCTTGGTGAGACCCTACAGTGCATCTTGTAGATGGTACACACTGCTGCCACTGTGCGTCGGTGTTGGAGGGAGAGCATGTTAGTGATTGGTGTGCCAATCAAGCGGAATGCTTTGTCCTCGATGGTGTTGAGCTTCTTGAGTGTTGTTGGAACTGCACCCATCCAGTCAATTGGAAAGTATTTCATCACACGGCTGACATGCAGGTGCAGTAAGCAATTAAAAAGGCAGGTGATTGACCTTTATCCAAAGAGGATTTGTGTACAGGAGCTGGAGGGTAGATAGGGACAGTGTAGGTCCCCTTAGGGATCAGTGTGACAATCTATGTGTGGAGCCATGGGAAATGGGCGAGGTCTCAAATAGAGAAGGTCAGGAAGCTAGAGAGTTCTAGGGAAGGAACACCGTTATCCTGGAGCATATCAACATTACAAAGGAGGATGTGCTGCAGGTCATGAAGCGAATTAAGGTAGATAAATCCACAGGGCCTGACCAGGTGTATCCTAGCATGCTCTGGGACGCAAGGGAGGAGATTGCTGGGGCTCTTAAAGAGATTTTTGTATCATCATTGGCCAAAGGTGAGTTACCGGAAGACTGGATAATATCTAATGTCGTGCCTTTATTTATGAAGGGCAGCAGGGATAAGCCAGGGAACTACAGGCTGTTGAGCCTTACATCAGTGGTGGGAAAGTTATTGGAAGGGATTCTTAGAGATTGGATTTATATCCATCTGGAAAGGCATGGTCTGATTAGGGATAGTCAGCATGGCTGTGTGCGTGGGAAATCATGTCTCACGAATTTGATTAAGTTTTTCGAGGAGGTGAGCAAGGGATCCGGGGAAGCTAGCAAATTGGATACAAAATTGGCTTGGTGATAGGAGGCAGAGGGTGGTAGTGGAGGGTAGTTTTTCAGATAGCAGGCCGGTGACCAGTGGTGTGCTGCAGGGATCGGTGCTGGGCCCTCTGTTGTTTGTCATACATATTAATGACTTGGATGTGAATGTAAGGGGCATGATTAGTAAATTTGCACTTGACACCAAAATTGGTGGTATAGGGGACAGTGAAGAAGGTTGCCTAAAGTTACAACACGATATAGATCAACTGGGGAAGTGGTCAAGGGAGTGGCAAATGGAATTTAACGCAGAGAAGTGTGAAGTGATGCATTTTGGGAAGTCAAACCGGGGCAGGACATATACAGTGAATGGCAGGGCCCCGCGAGTATTGTTGAGCAGAGAGACCTTGGGGTGCAAGTACATAGTTCCCTGAAAGTGGCATGACAGGTAGACAGGGTGGTGAAGCAGGCGTATGGCATGCTTGCCTTCATCGGCCGGGGCATTGAGTACAAGAATTGGGACGTCATGTTACAGTTGTACATAACATTGGTTAGGCCGCATTTGGAGTACTGTGTGCAGTTCTGGTCGCCGCACTGGAGGAAAGATGTGATTAAGCAAGAGAGGGTGCAGAAAAGATTCACAAGGATGTTCCCTGGTTTGGAAGGCTTGAGTTATAAAGAAAGATTGGACAGGCTGGTTGTGTTTTCCCTGGAGCGAAGGAGACTGAGAGGGGACATGATAGAGGTATATAAAATTATGAGAGGCATAGATAGGGTAGATAGCCAGAGTCTGTTTCCCATGGTAGTAGTGAGTGAAACTAGAGGGCATAGATTTAAGGTGAGAGGGAAGATGTTTAAGGGGATCAAAGGGGTAAATTTTTCACACAAAGAATAGTGGGTATCTGGAATGAGCTGCCTGAGGAGGTGGAGGAGGCAGAAATAGTAGCGACATTTAAAAGGCATCTGGACAAGTACTTGAATGAAGAAGGAATAGATGGATATGGAATTAATGCAGGCAGGTGGGATTAGTATAGATAGGCATTAAGGTCCATATGGACGTGGTGGGCCGAAGGGCCTGTTTCTATGCTGTACGACTCGATGACTCTGAAGATGGCTTACTGCAAATATATGGAGCCTTGGTGAGGCAACACCTGGAGTATTGTGTGCAGTTTGGTCTTCCTACCTAAGGAAAGATATACTTGCCCTAGAGAGAGTGCAATGAAGGTACACTAGACTCTTCCCTGGGATGGAAGGATTATTCTATGAGGGAAAATGAAGTAGACTGCGCCTTTATTCTATAGAGTTTAGAAGAATGAGTGCTGATCCCATTCAAGCATACAACATGCTTACAGGGCGTGACAGGGTTGATGCAGGAAGGATGATTCCCCTGGCTGGGGATTCTATAACCACAGGACATGGTCTCAGAATAAGGACTAGCACATTTAGGACTGAGATGAGGAGCAATTTCTTCACTCAGAGGATGTTGACACTTTGGAATTCGTTGCCGCAGAGGCGTGTGGATGCTCAGTCATTCAGAATGTTCAAGACTGAGATCAATAGTTTTCTACATATTAAAAAAAAACACGGGATTTAGCGATAGTGCAGGAAATTGGTGTTGAAGTAGAATATCAGCCATGATCTATTTTAATGGTGGAGCGGACTCGAAGGGCTGAATAGCCTACTCCTGCTCTTGTTTCATCCGTTGTGAGACATACATATACATACACACTCGAACACCCAAGCACACACAGACACACATATATTCGCAACGTACTCACCCACTCACACTCTAGCGACCATACACACACTCATCCAAACATTTGCAGCGTTTCTCCAACTCAATAATTTGTTTTCAATCGAAGGAATAGATCTGGGCTTTGAACAGTTGGATAGGCACATGTGTTCCTGGCCATGCAAAGTGGGGCACTTTTACACATAACGCATAAACCACGCACACAATCCATTCAATAACTGCCTTAATAAGTTCATGGTCATGAAATTACTGTGATTAATTGGTGATGTTTTATTGTTTGAAGGACCGCAGCGCCTCCTAGCTAGCAAAGCAGCGAAGTTCCGACATGTAAGTTCTGTTTTGTGTTCCTGCTTCCAGAATGTTCATTAACCTTTAGAATTTTCTCAGCATTTAATGAATAAGTATAGGTTATTACAACATTCCCATAAATTGTTGACAATTCTGGTTCGGGCTTAACCTACGATTTATAAAAGGTTCAGCATATCTTTCAGGCTTTTGTACTCAATGTCTCTATTTATCAAGTCCAAGATCCCATATGCGTTACTAATCACTTTCTAAATATGTCCTGCCAACTTTAAAGATCGATTCACATGTACCCCAGGTCCTACTGTTACTGCATACTCTTCAAAACTGTACCATTAAGTATATATTGTCTCCCCCTGTCATTCTGCCCAAATACCTTACCTCACGGTTTTCAGTATTAAATTCCATCTGCAACCTTTCTATCCATTCTGCTTTATTCTCTTGCAGTCGGTTCTTCTCGTCTTCAATATTTGTCACACCTCCAAGTTTGGTGCAAATTTTGAGATTCTATTCTGTATTCCAAGATCCTACTTATTTATATATGGCCAAAAATCAGTTGTCCCAGCACTGACCCTTGGGGAATACTACTGTCCACCAAACACCAGTCTGAAAAACAACGACAGTGACCATAATTCCATACGTTTTCAGACAGTGACCATAATTCCATAACTTTTAAGGTACTTGTGGATAAGGATAAGAGTAGTCCTCGGGTGAAGGTGCAAAACTGGGGAAAGGCTAATTATAACAATATTAGGCAGGAACTAAAGAATTTAGATTGGGGACGGCTGTTTGAGGGTAAATCAACATCTGACATGTGGGAGTCTTTCAAACGTCAGTTGATTAAAATCCAGGACCGGTATGTTTCTGTGAGGAAGAAGGATAAGTTTGGCAAGCTTTGGGAGCCTTGCATAACGCGGGATATTGTGAGCCTAGTCAAAAAGAAAAAGGAAGCATTCGTAAGGGCTGGAAGGCTGGGAACTGACGAATCCCTTGAGGAATATAAAGACAGTAGGAAGGAAATTAAGCAAGGAGTCAGGAGGGCTAAAAGAGTTCATGAAAAGTCATTGGCAAACAGGATTAAGGATAATCCCAAGGCTTTTTATCCGTATATAAAGAGCAAAAGGGTAACTAGGGAAAGGGTTGGCCCACTCAAGGACAGAGAAGGGAATCTGTGTGTGGAGCCAGAGGAAATGGGCGAGGTACTAAATGAGTACTTTGCATCAGCATTCACCAAGGAGAAGGACTTGGTAGATGATGAGCCGAGGGAAGGGAGTGTAGATAGTCTCAGTCATCTCATTATCAAAAAGGAGGAGGTGTTGGGTGTCTTGCAAAGCATTAAGGCAGATAAGTCCCCACGGCCTGATGGGATCTACCCCAGAATACTGAGGGAGGCAAGGGTAGAAATTGCTGGGCCCTTGACAGAAAACCTTGCATCCTCATTGGCTACAGGTGAGGTCCCAGGGGACTGGTGAATAGCCAGTGTCGTTCCTTTGTTTAAGATGGGTGGCAAGGATAATCCAGGAAATTATAGGCCGGTGAGCCTTACGTCAGTGGTAGGGAATTTATTAGAGAGGATTCTTCGGGAAAGGATTTACTCCCATTTGGAAACAAACGAACTTATGAGCGACAGGCAGCATGGTTTCGTGAGGAGGTGTTCGTGCCTCACTAACTTGATTGAGTTTTTTGAGGAAGTGACAAAGATGATTGATGAAGGAAGGGCAGTGGATGTTATCTGTATGGACTTCAGTAAAGCCTTTGACAAGGACCTTCATGGCAGACTGGTACAAAAGGTGAAGTCACATAGGATAAGAGGTGAAACAAAAACAAGAAATGCTGGATTCACTCAGCAGGTCTGGCAGCATCTGTGGAAAGAGAAGCAGAGTTAACGTTTCGGGTCAGTGACCCTTCTTCGGAACTCTGAGGAAGGAGATGTGGCTGTGAAAACGAGTTTTGGTAGATACCTTATCAAACACCAGGAGGGAAATAGAAAGCAATGAAG
Organism: Heterodontus francisci; assembly: GCF_036365525.1. NCBI lineage: Eukaryota > Metazoa > Chordata > Chondrichthyes > Heterodontiformes > Heterodontidae > Heterodontus > Heterodontus francisci. The sequence goes on along the minus strand of NW_027141112.1, from coordinate 3,416,014 downwards.
GTGAACAAGGTAAAAGAGACAAACGAAAATCCCGTCGGAGAGAAGAGCAGAACTTCTTCAAGGTAGGCATTCCTGGAAGAGAAGTGGCAGTGAATTAAACACTAAAATAAAAGCAAAATACTGCGGATGCTGGAAATCTGAAACAAAAACAAGAAATGCTGGATTCACTCAGCAGGTCTGGCAGCATCTGTGGAAAGAGAAGCGGAGTTAACGTTTCGGGTCAGTGACCCTTCTTCGGAAATCCGAGGATAAGAGGTGAGCTGGCAAAATGGATACACAACTGGCTCAGTCATAGAAGACAGAGGGTAGCAGTGGAAGGGTGATTTTCTGAATGCTGAGATGTGACTAGTGATGTTTCGCAGGCATCAGTGCTCGGACCTTTGCTCTTTGTCGTATATATAAATGATTTGGAGGAAAATGTAGCTGGTCTGATTCGTAAGTTTGCGGACGACACAAAGGTTGGTGAGGTTGCGGATAGTGAAGAGGATTGTCAGAGGATATAGATCGGTTGGAGACTTGGGCGGAGAAATAGCAGATGGAGTTTAATCCAGACAAATGTGACGTAATGCATTTTGGAAGGTCCAATGCAGGTGGGAGGTATGCAGTAAATGGCAGAACCCTTAGGAGTATTGACAGGCAGAGAGATCTGGGCGTACAGGTCCACAGGTCACTGAAAGTGGCAACGCAGGTGGATAAGGTAATCAAGAAGGCATACGGCATGCTTGCCTTCATCGGTGGGGCATAGTGTATAAAAATTGGCAAGTCATGCTGCAGCTGTACAGAACTTTAGTTAGGCCACACTGAGAATATTGTGTGCAATTCTCGTCGCCACACTACCAGAAGGACGTGGAGGCTTTGGAGAGGGTACAGAAGAGGTTTACCAGGATGTTGCCTGGTCTGGAAGGCATTAGCTATGAGGAGAGGTTGGATTAACACGGAATGTTTTCACTGGAACGATGGAGGTGGGGGGCGACATGATAGAGGTTTACAAAGTTATGAGTGACATGGACAGAGTGGATAGTCAGAAGCCTTTTCCCAGGGTGGAAGAGTCAGTTACTAGGGGACATAGGTTTAAGGTGAGAAGGGCAATGTTTAGAGGGGATGTGCGAGGCAAGTTCTTTACACAGAGGGTGGTGAGTGCTTGGAACCTGCTGCCGGGAGAGGTGGTTGAAGCATGTACGATAGCGACGTTTAAGAGGCATCTTGACAAATACATGAATATGATGGGAATAGAGGGATGCAGTCCCCGGAAGTGAAGAAGGTTTTAGTTTAGGCAGGCATCAAGATCGGCGCAGGCTTGGGGGGCCGAATGACCTGTTCCTGTGCTGTACTGTTCTTTGTTCTTTTATCTTTGACTTTCAGTGACTCACAGGTTTTGTCCTTCAGCCGTTTTCTTTTATCCAATTGGACGCTGACCCTCCTTTCTATTAACATAGACTGTTTCCAGTGGTGTCGATGTGGTGGTCATAGTTTGTTATAATGGTAGGAGCGTGATAGCTAGATAGGATATGAACCATACCAACAGCTACTCAGAAATTGTCGGAAGGGAATCAGATGAAAAAATGACATCTATCCAAATATGTCAACGTTGATGCATTTCGTTGTATAAATACTTTGGACTACTGCACATGGATGAATATGCATTCATAGTCAAAGTGGAGAGAGATACAGATAAACAATCATTGTAACCATTGGTCAGCTCAAGACTAGACACTCCAATGCTGCATTAGTGAGGACCATAACAATAACAAGTCAGACTGAAAATCTGTTCCCCATCCCCAGGGAAATCTAGGCCATCTCATCCAGCTACTGCAGCAAGAGTTGAAATGGGAAAGAAAAGGTCAGCAAAGGAGGTACATTCACTTCTTCACAAACAATCAAAGAGCTATTAGGGTTTGTCAAGGACGAGCTGCTCCCAACACTTGGCATAGAGTCAGTGTCCCGTCAATATGATACAGCACCTACCTATAATTATATAAAGCCAGTAAAGTGCTAACCCAACCCAAATAACTTCACAAGAGGGTTATCAAGCAAAATTAGACAGTGTGCCTCATAAGGCGTTAATAGGGCAGATGGCCAAAGGCTTGGTCAAAGAGGAACGCCTGAAGGAGCATCTTAAAGGAAGAAAGAGCGGTGGAGAGTTGGAGAGGTTTAGAGAGGGAATTCGGGTGCCTGGGTTCCAGGCAGCTGAAGGCACGGTGGCCAAAGCTACAGCTAATAAAACCGGGAAAGCTCAATAAGTGTAATGATCTACTGAAGTGAAAATGTAGACAATCTAACTACCGACATTGAAATCTTGAAGAAACGATCACATATTTTAAGTTTTAACACATTCATGATTTATTTTGTTTTGTTTCATTTAGACACTGTCCTTAACCTGAAGGTGCAACCGAAGAGAAACAATGTAAGTTACAAATGGCCCTGGGCGTTATATCTATCCTTCGACGTTACCTTTTATTTAACTCATTCATATTCTTAGGAAGCAGTGCCCTAATATCTTGCAGCTTTCTCTCACTGAGTCCATGTTCTGTTTTTAATATCTCAGCTCGCTTGTTCCATTCGTAAATATTCACGAGGAGAAGTAGGTTTTAGTTCACATTTTAAACTCTCTGCAAACGGCCACAAAAATGCACACAGGCAAGGGAAGTGAACAGTTTGTGTTTGTCTCAGTGGATTGATTCTCAGTGGAAGATGAATCTTTGAGCAGTGAAAGGCAGAGCTGCTGCCTCTCTAAGAAATGAAGGGCATTGACAATTAAGTTAGGACAATTGCAGTGTATATGTTACATATACCGCTTTACAATCAGATGTAAGTATTGCACAGCAGTTACTGTTTCACTCTTGGTTTATGTATGGACTAAGAAGAGTGTTGTTTGGTATGAACAAGGCAATTTTCTATTTTTGCTTCCTTCTGCTGCCGTCAACTGCTCAGAGAATTCCACTAAACTTTTATTATATTTTACGACAATGGGTTAATTGTTCTGACCAATTTCACCATTTATTTCAGCGTCAGCCAGAGAGCACCCAACCCTCGGTGAGAAATCCACCCTCTCTGCAGTGGTGAAGATATAGAACATTTACAGATCTCCTGGGCACAAGGCGTGAGCCCTCAACAAGAGGTCCAGTGCTGAACAACATGATGATTATTGACTTTTCATTCAATGCTATCCAGAGAGAGTAAGTGTTTGCAAACAGCCATCTTGAAAAATAGAATCTACAAGAGAAACCCTAACCAACTCTTGGTATGGAGTTTCCTTTACATGCCAACCACATGACAACTTTGAAACATAACAAACAGGAGTAGGCCATTGAGCCCTGCTAGCCTGCTACCATTCAATTATATCATGGCGTCTCTGCAAATCAGCACTCTTTGCCCGTCTCTGTTCCATCAACCGTAACACCTGTAATTAAGAGAAATATCACAGTCTCCAAAGTTATAACTGTGCAGCACCATCCATCACCCTTTGGGGGAAAGAGTATTAACTTTCTGCTGACCGTTGTGTGAAAAATTGTTTTCTGATTTTGCTCCTGAGCTACCTCGCTGTAATATGATAACAGAAGTGAGCCATTAGGCCCCTCGAGCCTGTTCTGTCATGCAACTAGATTATGACTGATCTTCTACCTCAACACCATTTTCCCGCACTATCCCCATATCCCTTGATATCTTTATTAACTAGAATTCTATCCACATCTGTCTTGAATATACTCAATGACTGAGACTCCACAGCCCTTTGGGGTAGGGAATTCCAAAGATTCACCACTCTCTAATTGACAAAATTACTCCTCATCTCAGTCCTAAATGGCCTGACCCTTATTCAGAGATGGTGTCCCTGGTTCTAGACGCCCTCGTAAGGGGAAAATTCTTCCTGCATCCACCCTGCCCGCCCAGTAAGAATGTTGTATGTTTGAATGAGATCACCTCTCAATCTTCAAAGCTCTAGAGAATAAAGTCCAAGTCTCCTCAATATCTCATCAGAGAACAATCTTGCCATCCGGGGGATCATTCTGGTGAACCTTCGTTACACTTCCTCTATGGCAAGTGTATCCTTCCTTATGTAAGGAGACCAAAATTGTACATAATATTCCAGGTGCGGTCCCACCAAGGCTCTATACAATTGCAGCAAGACATCTTTACTCCTGCACTCAAATCCTCTTGTAAAAAAGGCCATTATGCCATTTATCGTCCTAATTGTTCGCTGCACCTGCATGTTAGCTTTCAGTGACTCATGAACAAGGACACCCAGGTCCCTTTGAACATCAACACATCCAGAGCTCTCACCATTTAAGAAAATTTCTGCATTTCTGTTTTTCCGACCAAAGTCGATAACTTCACAGTTTTCCATATTATATTCCACCTGCCATGTTCTTTCCCACTCAATCAACCTACAAACCTTCATAAGCGTCCTTGCATCCTTCTCACAACCTACATTCCCAGCTAGTTTTGTGTCATTTGCAAACTTGGAAAAATTACGTTTGGTGCCCAAATCCAAATTGTTGATTTATAATATGTACCTCAGTTTGGTCTCCCAACAATCTTCTGTACTCAAGGAAATACAAGCCTCGCCTTTGCAACCTGCCCTCATAATATAATCCTTTGAGCCCAATATCAGTCTCCTCAATCTCTGCTGCACCTTTTCAAATACCAATAGATCCTTCCTGGGGTTTGGGAACCAGAGCTGTACACAGCGACTCCAGAAGGGGCCTTACTATGAATCCGTACACCTGCAGCATAATTTGTATTCCCTATCGTCTTGAGATAACTGCATACTGCATCACTGTTACTGCATAATGTGGGTGTAAAACACAAACCTGGCCCCCGGTCAGAGAATTTGAACAGTGGGTTAACCAGCTGAATGGGGATGTGCAATTTCACAAAGGTTAACAGCACCCACCTTGTGCGTGGAATGCAAGAGCGGGAGTCATAGAGTCTTATCGTTACAGAGTCTTTCACAGCACAGTATGAGGCTACTCGGCTCATCGAGTCCTTGCCTGCTCTCTACGAAGCTATTCATCAGTCCCATTCTCCAGTCGATCCCCGTAGCCCTGCAAATCTACTGCTCACAGGTGGACGTCCAACTTCCTCGTGAAGTCATTGATCGTCTCCACTTCCACCACCGTTGTGGGCAACGAGTTCCAGGTCATTACCTACCACTCCGTAAAAAAGTGCTTCTTCATATTCCACCGCCCCACCAACAGCAACTCCACCCCCCCCCCCCCGCATCTCTTGCCCAAAACTTTCAACCTGTATCCCCTAGGCCTTCTACCATTTGTTAATGTGAACAGTGTTTCCTTGTCCAACTTATCGAAGCCTGTCATAATCTTGCACACCTCTAATAAATCTCCCTCTATCTCCTTTGTTCTTATGAGAATAAACCCAGCTTTTCCAACCTAACATTCTTGCTATAATCCCCCATCCATGGAACCATTCTGGTAAATCTCCTCTGCACCCTCTCAAGGACCCTCACCTCCTTCCTAAAGTGTGGTGACCAGAAATGGAAACAAAACTCCAGATGGGGCCTAGCCAGAGCTTTATAAAGGTTCCGCATATCCTCTCTGCTTTCGTACTCTGTGCCTCTGTTTATGAAGCTTAAGATCCCATACACTTTATTCACCACTCTTTCAATATGGGACTGTGACAACATAGACCTGCTTCATATCCTGGCACATTAAAGACGAGATACTGTTCTGTGGGAAATTGAAATACATTAGGAAGGTGCATGAGCATCATTTTCCTCCTTCACTGATACTTTCCCACCCCCAGGAGTTTATTTGCTCTTATTTGCTTGGTATGAAAGAAGACAGATTTTATTCTTTACCTCCTGGACGTCAAGTAAAACCTGAGCCATGTGCCAGAAGGAAAAAACTGTCAGGAATGATAATGTGACCATTATGGAATGTGACTGATGCCTTTACAGTGATATTACGGATGTTCTGACCTGTTATCGCTGTGGGATTGTTCCCTTGATCCTGTTCCCTATTCAGTGGCATCTCAGCTGATATGGATCTTAAACCCATCTGCTTGTCGTGGGTACATCACCCTTAATCCCTGTGTCGAACGATAATCAATTTTGGTCATTTTCGGCTGAGCCCCAGTTTGACCAGCCCGCCAATTGGCACAGAAAAAAACAGATTAGAAGGTTAAATGTGGGTGCGAAAGAGTGGCTTGAAAGGCAGACGTTTCACTTCCTGGGCCACTGGAACCAGTACTGGCGAAAGAGAGACATCTTCCACTGGGTCGGGCTCCACTTAAACCGAGCTGGGACCAGTGTTCCGCTGAATCGAATAACTAGGACACTGGGTAAAAATCCTGAAGCTCCCTCCCTGACATCACTGTGGGTGTACCTGCCCCACATGGACTGCAGCGGTTCAAGCAGGCAGCTCACCAGCATCTTCTCAATGTCAATTAGAGATGGGCAATAAATGCTAGGCCTTGCCAGTGATCCCGCACAACCGCAGAACAGAAGATTCAAAAAGAAAAAAAATCCCCATTCTGCTCTCAAAATAAAACACAGGCAGCAAAAAACAAAGCTGAATGATGTGCTAATAGCATCTTCCTGTGCATAAAACTGTCTCCGCGTGCATGCAACACACCTTTTTCAAGTACTTTTGAAGACCTGAACAGCACCTCTGCTGCGATAAAGCGCCCTCCCCCACCCTATATACGGTGCCCATGAGGAAGCTATTTGATTGCAGTGGGATCGTACCGTTCTCAATTAAAGAATTCAGAAAAGTTTACTGATTGTTCTTTCTTTTGATTGCTGAGGCAGGAGGTGGAGCAGTGGGAACGGCTGAAGGGGTGTTGTTGGGGCAATTGCATTAGCCCAGCTCATTTGACTGCCTGGTTTGGGGGTGGGGGGCGCGGTGCTGGGAGCAGAGGTGGCGCTGAATATTCCACAGCTGGTGCGGCAAACGGGTCCGAGATTTGGAACAACTGCTCACCGGGTCCCTCGGGTAAAGGTTCCGCTCACAGGATGACTGACCAACCTTTGGAAGGATGAGAGAATTCATGACGTCCAAAGTGGATATTCGACATTGGGGTCTTGAGCGGTCTCCACCAATCACGTTTCCCTCCCCCACTTCTTTCTCACTCACACTCTTTCTCCCGATCAGTGATTAGTTTTATATGAGTGGATGACTTTCTGAACTAACCAAGAATAATTGTGTGAGGGATTTGTACATATAGTACCCCTTTGTGTTGACTACTGTATCTCAATGCGGTCACATTTCGAGATTCTTTATCTTATTACAAGCCAAATCTACACAGAAGCTGTTTTAATTGTCTGCTGTCAAGGTATCAGCCTTATGCAGCAAGGAAGAATTTAAAAATTTTACGAAATCTCCCAGAGTCCATGACATCTTGTCTATACGGAGTCCTATTTTCTAAGTTTACCCGCTTTTCCATACTAAGAAAGGTTCCAATAAAGCTAAATGTTCGTTTATAGTAATAGGTCAATAATTAGTTTATAATAACTGGAATTTAACAATGAGTACTCTGTTTAGTAGCTTTTAGTAACCTAATAATCTTACACAGCTGAGTGATTGAGTGTTTTCAGTGCCTGATGGGTTGATATAGGGACAGACGTCGGAGATGTTAAGAAGGTGGAAGTAGGCATCATTTCTGATGGAGAAAACATCAGGTCGGAAACTCAGGTCAGGGATGAATAAGGAGCATATCTTACACAACATCATATTCAGCGCAGTGCAACAGCAAGGGATGACGATGGACTCAATGACAAGAGAGTGGAGTCTGTGGTGGAGGCAAAGGTGAAGACTTCGCTCTGTCCCATGTTTAATTGGAGGATATTGCAGTTCATGGAATACAGACTGTTACAGTCTGTTAACACAGAGCAGTGGAGGATCGAGAGAGATGATGGAGAGCTGGAGTTGGGTGTTGCCAGCACACATGTGGAAACTAACCCCATATGTGTAGATGATGTCGCCAGCGGGTAGTGTGTAGATGCAGAAGAGGAGGGTGCAAGAATAGAAAGTTCTGGGATTCCACAGTTAACAGTGCTGGCGTTGGAAGAGAGGCCATTGCTGGAGATGCTCTGATAAAAATCAGATCAGAAATATTGGAAACAGGCGGGGACAGTCCCACTGAAAGATACCAATGTCAGAGCTATGGGGAGATCACGGATGGGTTTACTGCTGGTTTGGAGGAGTGGCTGGAGATGAGTACTGGTGAGGACATGCAAGAATTTTAACCCAATGGTAAGAATTATAATTGTAAGTACTTAGAGGACTGGGAGTCAATGCAGGTCAATTAGGCTGAAGGTGTTGGGCGAGAGGGACTTGGTGAGGGTTGGACATGGAAGCAGGGATTTGGAGCAGTTGATAGTGTGGGAAGCTGATATTTGGGTGTCTGGTCAGCAGTGGACTGGAGGTAAGGAGTCAGGAGTTGGTATTCTTGCAATTTTACCGAAGCCATTAACCACTGTAGAATAAACAGGTAAATATCTGCAATGAAATAGTAGAGAGAAGATTTTCTTTTATTCTTTCATCTGATGTGAGCTCCGCTGACAAGGCCAGCATTTGTTCCCCTTGACAGACTGCTGGGCCTTTTGAGAGGACAGTTAAGAGTCAGCCACATTGCTCTGTGTCTGTAGCAACATGTCGGCAAGACCAGGTAAGGATGGCAGATTTCCTTCTCTGAAAGGAATTAGCAAACCAAGTGGGTTTGTACAACAATCAATGATAGTTTCATGGCACCATTACAGAGAGCAGCTTTCAATTGCAGACTTCTGTTAATTAATTGAATTTAAATTCCAGCATATGTCATGATGGGATTTGAACTCCAGTCACCAGGCCATTGGGCTGGGCCTCTGGATTACTTACCCAGTGATATTATCCCTATGTCGTGCGTCCCAGTGGATGTGCACAGTGTTTGCCCCCTAATATCACCCACAGTAGTTTCTAGGCTGTAACCCTGAACATGGTCCTGAATCAGAGAATCAAAGTTCACATTTTAACTGGGAAAAGCAGGAACACAGAGAAACGGCATTGTTCCTGCCCCAGGATTCAGTGTCCACTGCACACAGATCAATTACATTTACAATTGAAACGCCAAGAGTGAACAAGGCCAATACAATAATATGTAAAATGCAAATGACGCCACACGTAATTGTAGGATCTGTCCAGTATGAGTGTAGATTTCAGGTTTATTCCTGAGAGAAGTCTTACTAAGAAAATGCCATTGAAATTGAAATAATTGTGTTTAATCCACCACATTGCTTTCATCAGATTCAAAGCTGCTGATGTAATGCGTTTGTTCAGGTGACTGTAACTAATAGCTATGATCAGGGTATAACTGTGACTGCGGAGACCTATCCCCTGTATAAATCAGGACCCATTGGAATGAATCAGCTCCGAGTGCCTGCTGAAACTGTGGGTTCCAGGCGAACAGTAGTCTCTACCTCTCATAGAAATGGGAGTTCCAGTAATGTATCAGGTGGAAGGCATTTACCATCCTGTACTTGCAGCAATTGCAGTTCCTGGTAAGCATGTATCTCAGCTGTTACTTACCGAAATATTTGTTCACTGTGCTGCTGTACACAATATTATCTCTCAATGCGTGTTTTACACAGCCACCTGGTCGTTTCCAGCAATTTACTGATAGAATCTCCTCATTGACTACACTTCCAGTCTTACAGAAGTTGTATTATGTCTTTAATCCTGTTGTTTTAAGTAACCGTGGCACTGTTGCTGGATTATTCTGTGTATTCAATGAGGTATTTTGGTTAGGATCAGAAATCAATCCATCAGGAGGTATTAACAGTCATGATGTGGATCTAACCAGTCCTGGAATTGTTTTATGAATGTTTTTTTTCGGTGACTGATAATGAGAAATCTCACTGTCTCAGTGTTACAAGGGAACAGCACGATATCCTTCCTCCCCAATAACATGGCCCAGTTTAACTGAGATTCCAATGTATTTATTGGTTATCACAGTTTTCAAATATTATTTCATTCTGTGTGTGTCTGTCGCTGCTTCAGAAGTCTGGCAACTAAACTGAGTTTGCTGCTGACACTTTCACATCTCCTTCTCTGCTTCACTATGGAGCCTTCACTGTCACTGGACTGTAAAATAGAAAGTATTGATGTGATGTTTTATTGATTTACATTCTATCAGTTCGAATCAAGAGTCTTTCGAATTTATCTGCAGATTATCAGCTGCAGCGCTGATGTTCTTGTTTTTTATTAATTAAGCAGTCCCATATACTAAATGGTTACTTTATAATTTCAGAGAAGGAATTTCAATGATTGCGAAGTTTTTCTGGAAGAAGCTTTCGATCCTGTTATTTCAATGCATTGTAGATGAAGTGAAGAGTGTAGGTGAATAGGAGGAAACTTGGGTGTTCTGTAGATATATTAAATTATTCACAGACGATTCACCATTGAACAAATCGACTCTGAGAATAGAATAAGTGAACATTGGGCATGTGAAAATAACACAAGCGAAAATGTAAGGAATAATTCGTATGTGAAAGTAAGTCACAGTTTGCGGGGCGTGTGTTCTCCAGAAAGATAGGGACGTAGAGAAAGAGCGGGGAGAGTGAAAACGAGGGAAAGAGATGAGCATAAGTAAAGAGAAAGAAGCAGCAGTGTGAATAATTCACTATCATAAAGTGCTGGAATGTCCAGAACAATTAGTGAGAGAAACTGTGAGTTGAAGTTGTCTGTTTACGTCTCATTTCATGCCAGCCTTATTTAAGGTGAATAGAATTGCACGTGTGTTACCTTTCTCCTCAAACTGAAGGTCTGCCTCTGACATATTATGACCACTCATTGCTCGCTGCTCATTTGGTGTCTGAATATTAATTAATTCTGCCTCGTTACACATTACAAATTTTAAGTTCTCCTGTTCTCCCATCGTTTCGAAGGCATGTTATTTCATGCAACTTCACTTGGCTCACTCCAGAAATGAGCTGCCTTTAGAGAAATGGCCAGCACGTGCAATCAAATTTTAAATAGCTGCTTTCTGTCTTGAACGGGAAATGCAGCCTGTCATCTGGTGAAATGGGCACTTTTTCGCAGGTAATTCTTATAGCCTGGGTCTCTGCGAAAATGTTATTGTTAGTGTTTTTGCAAAAGTCGCTGCCAGCCCACTATGCTTCGAACATGTCCTTTATGAGAGTGTCCATCCCAAACTCGAAATGCAATTCAAATGAAATTTATGCGGTGGCATTTGATATAACAACATCTCCCCTTTGGCGAATAAAATGCCTCTTTGAACAGAGAGAGTGGTGTGTATATTTGATAGAGGTGCCTCAAATCGTCAATTGTTTCCACAGAGTGACTAAGAGGAAACTATTTCTAGTGCCAAATAGCCACTAACTGGAGCACACAGATGCAAAGGTACCAGACACGACATGACAAAATTGTTTTTAACAATGTGAGTCCCTGTGCTCCTCAGTGCAGAGCCCTATCCCATTCATTTAAATTTTCTAGCTGCCCAGGTAAGAAATTATTGGAAGGAACCTGTACAATGGGGCAAGAATTATATTTACATTGGCGGTCATAATTCCACTGGTGATGCACCAATGGACTTCTCGGCCTATTCTGGATTTCTTGAACCCCAGTAAATTTTTGGAACACCAGCAGAATTTTCTGCCTCAACTGATTTCTCGAACACGATGTATTTCTTCAACACAACAGATTTATCCTGAACCAATTTCTTTCTGTAAACCAAATTGGTTTCACCCAGGCAAGCGGATTTCTGGAAAACCATTTATTTTCTACCCGGTATTTTTGGATTCCAATCGATTTATTTCGTTCCAATAGTCATATAGAAGCCCAGTGCTATTTTCCCAGTATATTTCTGGAGCCTCGTTATTTTTTTGTTGCTGTCCTGATCCATTTGATTTCTGGAAAAGCAAAAGATTTCTACCATTCCAATCAACACTTATAGTCACAATGGGTCTAGTCCTGGCCTCATAGGTTCTGGAATATGGATTTCGCCCATTGCTGCAGATTTTGGCATCACCAATTCACTTTAACATCCCAGTTTGCTTACCGAGAATGCTGCCAAAGATGGCAGAAATGGACCATTGAACATCAAATTCCCTATGAGTTTGTCGCTGTTTGCTCCAATCCTTTGTACGATGTAATATGAAAGGGGAGTAGGCTGTTAAGTGTCCTTGAAGCGTTCGGACGTGTCAGAGCTCACAGGCGATAGATATCGAAAAACATAATTTGTTCATCATTTTAAATAAATTTTTATAATATATGAACAGGTTTACTATAATCAACCTCCAAACTGTGTTTAATTTGGGAATTAACACAGGGAATGTAATGGACGAAGTGAATTAAACCTCGAAATGTGAGCTACTGTAGAGAGAATATTGCGTGGATTTTGTAATTCGAAGGTTTTTAACACAGAGAATGAAATAATGACATCTGTTTAAATTAAATGGACTGAAGTTTATTATTTTGAGATAACGCACAGGAAGAGCACATTTTGTGCAGATTGTGCAATTCCAGCTTTTCTTTTACAGGTTAGACAAAAAACTGCGTTGATTCTGAGAGTTTTTCAGATCCAGTGTTTGGTTTATATTTCGCCAACCACCATTTTTAATATGCAATGTGAATCAACAATAAAACATGCTGTGAAGCCAGAGAAAGCGACAGCGCAGTGGGACCGAGTTTGCAACACAGAAGAAGGGCTAAGAATGCATTCTGATTTATTGCACAAGACTAAAGTTCACCAGTAAAGTTGCACATTGTACGTAGCAGCAGATTAAATTACTGCAGTAAATGCCAGCAGGGTCAGTTAGACAAGACTGAGTGGGAATATTGCTCATCCTGTACGCATGACCTTTACAATAGACATAAAACCACAAAGTGCATTGCCAAGAACAGACATTAACCTGACTGCCTGTTTCATCTGTCGATTCTCAAACACCAGTACATACATTCTCCTGGCTCATTATAAGGCGTTGTCTAAAAAAGGATACATAGTCATTGCACTCTATGGGTTAAACTCACTTCCTGACACTACCTTTATCTTCTCTTATTATCGCTGTCGATTTGTCATTGTATCTGCCTCTCGAGTATATGTTGCTTGTTTTGTCCTTTTTCTGCACGTATTTCTGTCTGTTACCCAGCGACAGTATGTCGATGACAAACAGGAGGGGACCACGATAGATACTTGGGGACACCAGAGTTAACATTACTGGAGCAGGAAGAGAAGCCATTGCAAGTGACACACTGGCTATGATTAGCCAGATAAAAGTGGAACCAGGTGACTGAAGCCCCAGCCAGCTGGGTGACAGCGGAGAGGCGTTGGAGGAGGATGGTGCAGCTAACTGTGCCAAACGCCAAAACAGCCTCCACAATTCTGGTTCGATTTTATGCCCCACCCCCAAATATGGGGTCACATTCAGGAGTCAGATGGCCCCTGGTCACCCATTTGCTTGTGGTGAGAAAGGCTGATAATAGCCTTTCAAGCAGAGGCCAATGAAGAAAATTATCTGGCTGATCACGATTGCCTCCATAAGCTGTGACATCGCCTCGTTATTTTAGAGTTATAGAGTCATAGAGTCCTGCAGCATAAAAACAGGCCCTTCGGCCCACCGCATCGATGTCGACCATAATGCCTATCGAGACTAATCCCACCTGCCTCCATTAATTCCATATCCCTCTATTGCTTACTCATTCAAATACCTGTCCATTTGTCTATTAAATGTTGGTACTATCGTGCCTCCTCTGGCAGCTCATTCCAGATACCCACTATTCTTGGTGTGAAATAATTTACTCCTTTGATCCACTTGAAATCTCCTCCCTCTCACCTTAAATCTATGCCCTCTAATTTTAGTCAACCCTGCCATGGGAAACAGACTCTGGATACCTACGCGACCGATGTCTCTCATAATTTTATATACCTCTATGATGTCCCCTCTCAGCCTCCTTCGCTCCAGGGAAAACAGACCCAGCCGATCCAATCTCTCTTTACAACTCAAGCCCTCCAAACCATGCAACACCCTTGTGAATCTTTTCTGCACCCTCTCTAGCTTAATCACATCTTTCCTGTAATGCAGCGACCAAAACTGAACACAATACTCCAAATGAGGCCTAGCCAATGTTATGTACAACTGCAACATGACGTCCCAACTCTTGTACTCAATGCCTCGCATGAGGAATTTAAGCATGCCAATTGCCTTCTTTACCGCCCTGTCAACCTGTGTTGTCACTTACAGGGAACTATGTACTTGCACCCCAAGGTCTCTCTGCTCAACATCACTCCCCAAGGCCCTGCCATATACTATATACGTCCTGTCCTGGTTTAACTTCCCAAAATGCATCACTTTGCACATGTCCGCGTTGAATTCCATTTTCCAATCCCTTGCCCGTTTTCCCAGTTGATCTATATCCTGTTGTAATCTTAGACAACCTTCTTCACTGTCCACTATACCACCACTTTTGGTTTCATCTGCAAACGTACTAATTATGACACCTACTTTCACATCCAAGTCATTTATATATATGACAAACAACAGAGGGCCCAGCACCGATCCTTGCAGCACACCACTGGTCACCAGCCTCCAATCTGAAAAAACAAAACCAAACCTGCACGAACACCCTCTGCCTCCTATCACCAAGCCAATTTTGTATCTACGTGGCTAGCTCACCCATGCGTTCGAACCTTCCAGACCAGCCTAACATGCGGGACCGTGTCAAAGGCCCTGCTAAGGTCCATTTAGACAACGTCCACCGCCCTGCCCTCGTCAGTCCTCTTCGTCACCTCCTCGACAAACTCAATCAAATTCTTGAGACATGAGTTCCCACGCACAAAGCCATGCTAACTATCCCGAATCAGACGACGCCTTTCCAAATGCATGTTAATTCTGTGTCTCAGAGTCAATTCCAATAACTTACCCACCACTGATGTAAGGCTCACTGGCCTGTAGTTCCCTGCCTTATCCCTGCTGCCCTTGTTAAATAAAGGCACAACATTAGCTATCCTTCCAGTAAATCACGCGTGGCGAACAATAATCTCTGCCACGGTCCCTTCCCTTGCTTCCCTTAGCATCCGAGGATACACCTGTTCAGTCCCTGGGGATTTATCCACCTTAATGTGCTTCAAAACCTTCAACACCTCCTATTTTGTAATGTTGATATTCTCCAGGAT
Source organism: Heterodontus francisci (assembly GCF_036365525.1). NCBI lineage: Eukaryota > Metazoa > Chordata > Chondrichthyes > Heterodontiformes > Heterodontidae > Heterodontus > Heterodontus francisci. The sequence continues at coordinate 3,400,888 of NW_027141112.1, read as the reverse complement.
ATTGGTGCTCCCTCCCTTGAACTCACTAGCTCCCATGACCTTCTCCACGGTAAATACAGTTGAGACATATTCATTTAAGACCTCGCCCATTTCCCGCAGCTCCACACATAGATTACAACACTGATCCTTAAGTTGACCTACTGTCTCCTTAGATATCCTTTTACTCTTAATATACTGATCGAATCTTTTAGGATTCTCCTTCATCTTAACTGCCAGAGAAATCTCATGCCCCCTTTTCGCCCTCCTAATTTCCTTCATAAGTGTAGTCCTACATCCCCTATACTTCAATTACAAGGGGACACGAGTTCAAAGTGAAAGGGGAAAAGTTTAGGGAGGATATCCGTGGAAAGTTCTTTACGCAGTGGCTGGTGGGTGCATGGAACGCATTACCAGCGGGGGTGGTAGACGCGGGCACGATAGCATCTTTTAAGATGTATCTAGACAGATACATGAATGGGCAGGAAGTAAAGAGATACAGACCCTTAGAAAATAGGCGACAGGTTTCGATAGAGGATTTGGATCGGCGTAGAATTGGAGGGCCGAAGGGCCTGTTCCTGTGCTGTAATTTTCTTTGTTCTTTGTTCTTTGTTCTCGAGGGACTCGTTTTATCCCAGCTGTTTGTACCTGACATATGCCTCCTTCTTTGTCCTGACCAGACCCTCAATATCCCTCGTCAACCAAGGTTCCCTAAACTTTCCAGCCTTGCCCTTCCATCTAACAGGAATATGCCGCCCTTGAGCTCTTCCTATCTCACTTTTAAAATCCTCCCACTTGCCAGACGTCCCTTTACCTGTAAACTGCCTCTCCCATTCAACTTTTGAGAGATCGTGTCTCATTCCACTGAAATTAGCCTTCCCCCTATCCTTTTCCATAACTCTCTTGAAGCCAATAGAGTTATGATCACTGGTCCCAAAGAGCTCCCCCACTGATACATCAACCACCTGCCCATCCTCATTTCCTAAGAGGAAGTCGAGTGTAGCCTCTTCTGTAGTAGGGCCATCCACACACTGCTTCAAAAACTATCCTGGACACACTTAACAAACTCTTCCCTATCTGATCCCTTTGTTCGAAGACAGTCCCATTCAATATTCGGGAAGTTAAAATCACCTACTATTACAACCCTATAATTCCTACACCTATCTGTGATTTCCCTCCACATATGAGCCTCCAATTCCCTCTGACTATTGGGAGGCCTATAGTATAATCCCATAAAAGTAATCACCCCTTTCTTATTTCTATATTCTACCCATATGGCCTTGCTAGACGTTCCCCCCCGGAATATCTTCTCCAAGTACTGCCGTGATGTCCTCCCTAATCAATAGTACAACTCCCCCTCCTCTCTTACCTCCATCTCTGTCATGTCGGATTATAGAGCATAAATGTAACTTTCACAATGTAAACAAAAAAAAGTCTAACGATAATGTATTGTTTCTGCCATCAGAAATAAATTGAGAACTTTGACAACCTTCAGCATCCTGTCTAAAAATGAACCAGATTTGTACAAATTTAGGACTGCCTGTGCCAGCACAAGAGGGTGATAACTGAAGTGAATAGATGTTTTCACAACTTTGGCAGGTGTCCTGTCACCTCAAGTGGGATAGCAACAACCATAACAAGTTCTGAGCCAATCATTCAGCCGAACACAAATGGCCTGACAGTCATAAAGGGTTAAAAGGTAGGGCTCCCACCGCTGGGGTGCACAGAGATCATGAATATTTTTAGAAGTGAAATCATAGAAGTAGAAGAATTCCAGAAAGTGTTGGAGAGCGAATAAAAAAGTCAAAAGACCAGATAGACTGACTGCGTCCTCACGTCGCCCTCGACCGAAATACGATTGCAAACCGCAACACTGAGAGCCACAAAGTGACAATCTGAATCTTCTTATGCATCGCTTTTTATTTCTTAGGTAAGTTTTCCTGACTGACTACAAGAAGCACTATATTGCGATATTGATTATAGCCTTGTTGGGACAAAAAAAATGTCAGCTCTGCAATGTTAGGGGCCACATGATGAAATATTGTCAGGGTTGTGAATGGCGTTCTTTTAAGAATTATTCATAGCAGACATTTTCAGGCGGAATGGGTAGACATTGTAAAGGATATGTATGGCAGTTATTTTGAGAAGTATGTGCGTACACATTTTAAGCGATCTGTTTACTGTAAAATTAATGGATATGCCTAGTAGGCACTTTAATGTAAATACAAGGGAGCAATTTTAAGAGATACATGTGGCGGACATTTTAAGAGTTATATGTTGCTGACATTTTTAGTGATATGCATTGTGGACAATTTAAGTCAGCCACATGCAAAGAATTTAAGAGATATTTAGGAAGGGAGCGAGAGAGAAAATGGAGAACTGCAGACCTGTTAGTTTGACGTCAGTAGTAGGGAAAATGTTAGAATATTATTAATGGACGTAATAACTGGACATTTGAAATATAATGATATGATTGGGCAGAGCCAACATGGATTTATGAAAGGAAATCATGTCTTACAAAACTATTGGAGGTCTTCGAACGTATCACTTGCAATACAGATAAATGCAAACCAGTGGAGACAGTGCTTTTGGAATTTCTGAAGGCTTTTTATAAGGTCCTATGCAGGAGGTTAGTAAAGGAAATTAGACCACGCTGGGGTTGAGGGTGGGGGGGATAATATATTGATATGGACAGAGAATTGGATCAACGATAGAAAACAGAGAGTAGGAATAAACGGGCCATTCTCAGGATGGCTGTTTATTACTAGTGGGGTACTGCAAGGATCAGTGCTTGGGCCACATCTGTTTTCGATCGACATAACTGATTTGGATGTGGGGACCTCATGCAATATTTTTAACTTTCATTATGACACAAAACCAGGTGAGAAAGTAAGTCGTGAGTAGCATACGAGGACACCTGAAGGGGATTTGTACAGGCTATGTGAATGGGCAAAAACATGGCTGATGGAACATCATGTCAATAAGTGTGAAGTGATCAACTTTGGGAGAAAAGACAACAGAAAGTCAGTGGATATTTTAAATAGTGAGAGGCGCTGTATCCTCTGAAGGACACTGAGATCAGGTGTGAAGTCGAGAAGTGGAAACAATAACCGAGTTGATGCCGAACTAGAGCTTTATAAAGGTTCTGCATAAATTCTCTGCTGTTGCATTCTATGTCTCTAGTTTTAAAACCATATATTTCACATGCTTTTCGAACCACTCTCTCCATGTATACTGCCACCTTCAAATATTCATGCATATGCACTCCTGGAGTCCCTGAGTTCCTGCATACTCTTTAGCAGAGTGCCATTAATTCAATTTGCCTCTCACTGTCCCTTCTGCCGAAGTACATCACCAGATCTCTAATTTAACAAGCAGCACATTTTATTAGCTCGTGTATTCGTTGTATTGAATTGAGGCATTATCTAACTTCATATCTCAGCATATTTCTTATCTGACCCAAACTAACAATTAACAGTAACTTTCATTTATCTATTCGTTTCATGGATTGTGGACATCGCTGCCAAGACCAACATGTGTTGTCCATCACTAATTCATCGTGAGAAGGTGGTGGTGTGCTGCATTCTTGAACTGTTGCAGTCATCTGGTACAGGTACACGCACAGTGCTGTTCGGAAGGGAGCTCCAAGATGTTGACCAAATGACAGTGAAGAAATAATGACATATGTCCAAGTCATGATGTGTGGTTTGGAGGTGAACTTGCAGATGTTGGTGTTGCCACTTGTCTGCTTCCCTTGCCCCTCTAGTTGGAAGAGGTCACAGGTTTCGAAGCTTCTGTTGAAGGAGGTGTGGTGAGTTGCTGCAGTGCATCTTGTATATTGTGCACGGTACTGTCACTGAGCATTGGTGGTGGTGGGAGTGAATGTTTATGGTTGTGGATCAGCTGCCGATCAACTGGGAGGCTTTGTCCTGATTGGTGTTGTGTTTCCTGAGTGCTATTGAAGCTCCACGCATCCAGATAAGTGCAAAATATTCCATCGCTCTCCCGACCTGTGTATTGTGGATGGTGAAAAGGCTTTGGGAAGCTTGCAGTTTGGTTACTCACCGCAGAACTGCCTGCCTTTGACCTGCACTTGTGGTTACATTATTAATGTGGCTGGTTCCAGTTCAATTTCTGGTCAATGGCAAGCCTAGGAATGCTGAAAGTGGAGGAGGCAACGATGGAAATGGTGTTGAACGTCAGGGAGAGATGGGTACAGGCTCTCTTATAGGAGTTGCCGTTGCCTAGCACTTGTTTGGTGCAAATGTTACTTGCCAATAACCAAGCAAAGCTTGAAAATGGTCCAGGTTTTGTTGCATATTGACACAGACTGCTTCAGTAACTGAGGAATTATAAAATGGCAATCAATATCACATAATCATCAGTGAACATTCCCACTTCTAACCTTATAATGGAGGGTATGACATTGATGCAGCAGCTGAACATGGTTGTGACAAGGATCCGATCATTAGGAACTCCTGAAGTATTATCCTGGGATTGAGATAATTGACGTCCAACAATGAGAACAATCTTCTTCTGCGCTACCAATGCTCCAACTACTGAAGAGTTCCCTCACTTCACCACTGGCTCCAGTTTTGATCGGGCTCTTGTTGCCACACGCCGTTAAATGATTTCAAAATATCCAGGACAATCACTGTCATGTTTCCTCTGGAGTTCCATTCTTTTTACCAATGTTTGGGCCAAGAGCAGGAGAAGAATGTCCCTGGAGTAACAGAGGATGAGCATCGATGGGCAGGATATTGTTTATGTGGCACTTGGTAGTGCTACCAATGCCACCTTCCATTTATTTGCTGATAATCGACAGTAGGCTGTTGGGGCAGTCATTGGCCAGATTGGATTTACCCTTTTTTGTGGACAGGACACACCTGGGCGATTATCCACATTATTAGATAGATGTCAGTGTTGTCACTTTGCTAAAACAGATTGGTTATGATCATTGGACGGAAGTGGCCAACCAATGCCACAGTATCGAGGCCCCTGCAGAAAAGTACACAGAGCAGCCTTGTCCATAGCCCTAGCCGACAGCTGAATTTTAATCTTCAACCCCTGCAATTGTATGGACCAAATATCCTCAGCAGGGCTCAGGTAGAGTCCCAGACAGAGAAGGTGCGCCGTCCTTCACGCAACAATCCTCTGCATGGGGTCCACCCACCATTGACCCATCAGGAATCTGGAATATTCCTGCAACTTGTTCCTCACACAGGATTCAGCAGAAGGAACCTGCTGGCACTCGCACACCCTCTGCAAGTCATCAGTGACGGTGAGGAGCATGACAATGGCGTAAACCGAGATTATGACCTGCATGCCCGGCACCAACAGTGCCAAACCCACGAGTCTCCTGTGAAGTTTGCACAGGAATGACTCCACGCAGATGGTGCACAATTGCCTAGATATTGGGCATCTCTGAAGTACCCTTCCCCCAAAACAAAGCCGTGCTGTCAAGGACCAGTTAACTTTAACTGGGCATTCTGCAACGGTTTACAAAAGTCAGACACAGGCCACGAAATGAGGCTCAAGTCCGAACATCCGCAGTATTCTGTAAAGGTATTTGTGATTTGCCCTACCAAACACATTCTGCTGATTGAGGGAGAGAAAGGTAACTGACAGATGAGTCATCTGAAAAAGATGGATCAGGTCCAGAACCAAGTTGGTGCTTTCCGTGATGGACTGGCCATGAGTGCATAGGACTAGTTGGCATGAATCATGTGGGCCAGCATGGAATACAAGCAGGTAAACATTCTCCCAACAAAGATATTATAATCCATGCTGAGGGGGGATGGACTGGATGCAAGATTTTAGGCAGAGTTCGTCCTTCTTTGGCAGCAGGTCAATGACCAACCTGTGCCATGAGAGGGGCACCTAACTCTTCGCTTTCCCCTCGGATCCACGTGCAATCACCCCCATCATGTCTTGAATGCCTTGAGGATCTTCATGCACAGCCCGTCCAGCCACGTCGATTGGACCATCGAGACTGGAATCAGATTGACAAATATAGCAAAGCCTCCAGTCATTTGGAGCCCTCAGGACTGACCTTTGGAAGGCTCTCCCACAAAACTCTGCGCACATCCTCACTGAAACAATCTGGAGAGACGAAACGACCCAATCTTTCTGGAACTGTGATGGAGAACCTGTGATGTTGTTGGCCAACAGTTTAAAGAGCTGCTAGTGGTGAGATGCCAACCAAATCCTCCAGAATCTTGTTCCATGATGTTACATAGGTGTCCTGGGACCTCAGAAGCTCCAGATCCCTCAGCGCAAACTTCGACTCTTTGAATGCCTGCCTGGTCGATAACGCCTTGGCGGAGATGGGACTCCAAGTCGAGGAGCGACCTCTCCAGATACCCGATCTAGGACCCCTGCCTCTTGGTCGACCCATTCTCATAATCCTGACAGAAGACGTGGCTATTATTCTTGCCCACGACACATCATACTCGAAAGTAGCTCCAGTTGGTCCAGCATTACCTGAACTAGTCCTCTAATATCTCTTCCTCCAGCAGCCAGTTGGTAAATTTCCAGTAATCAGACACTGCCTGTGAGCATAATGAAGTGAGATGCACTCACACCGCGTGGAGATCAGATCACATCACCAGCCGTATGGAGACCGCCGCAATGCAGGGACCGGATCAATGTGTGTGGCTCCTGCTCCATACCTTCAGATGAAGGCGCTGGATTCGGGATGTACATCCCTCCAGACGTCCAACAAGCTGAGGAAATGATAATTTCCCACAACTTTTCAAACAATCCTTAACGGTGTGCAGCTGAGCGATATCTCATCTCGAGGTTTCAGTTGAAACCCTCGCCCGCCCCACCCCCCACCCTCGGGGTGTTTGATACACCCACCACTACTGACAGGGCTGAAGACTGTGGACTCATCTTCAACAAAGGACGCTTGCAACAAGCTGGACGTGGGTGTGTACGCTTTCATAATATGGTGTGGCATGTCACATAAGAGAAGGACGAAGTCGAACAAATGGCCTGACAGAAGCTCCTTGATCCCCACGATCTTTGGTGAAAATTCTGGCCCAAGAAGATTGCCACCCACTAGAATAAGCGGTGAGGTGTCACATGTGGACTCCATCCTGCCACTCCACTTCGTGTCTTGCAACGGTGATGGTTTCCTGCAGAAAGCTCACTTGTGGCAGTTCTCTGAAACTCGCTTCCCACAAGGCTGGTGGAAGCAGAAATGAGGAAGGAATTTGACAGGAAGTTTGATAGTCATCTGAGAGAAATACGTTTGCAGGGCTATGCCAATCAAGCCAGGGAGTGAGACTGACTGAATAGCTCCGTGGAGCACGGCCATGGACTCTATTGGCCGAATAGCCTCCTTCTGTGCTGCAAATGACTCTATGACACTGTGCATATCGCCCTTCCTTCAGGAGTGAGAGATTGGGAAATCTGCAAAGTCTCCCCCTGCTGCCGGTGATGTTGATGCTGGCTGTGGATATCTTCATATCAAAAGTATTTCAATCGCCTCAGCAAAATACCTCAAATAGAGTAGGGAGCAGAGGTGCTAGTCAGTGACCACTCCCTCAGCAGACCAGTGACGAACACCTTGTACCAGGGCTGCACGAATGTTTTCATGTCTGCACCCTTCACCATCTTTTTTGAGGACGGCACAGATGGACCGATGAAGAGAGACAGATGCGACCGTCGTTCGAGGCCCTGCTGAACTTTATTTTGGCTACTCCTGCAAGCAGCAAGGAAATCCAGGCGTTTCACAATAGGGATGGTCGGAGACATACTGGAGGCACGAGCGTGTCTCCTGTCTCACTGGTGTTGGACTCCATATCAGAATCCATTCCTCCACTGGGTAGTTATTGCTAGCGGCTGGCATGCCCTCTTCCTCTTACCGTCACCAACCCCCACCCCGCCCCCCTCCCATCACACGCACTGTGAGGCAGATGTCTCGGCTGTGCCAGCTCTGACAGATTTTCGCCCCACGATAGATGGTGGAGGAGTCCTGCTACCCACAAGTGCCCAAGGCTCAGCAGACGTGACACTACTTACAATGTTCAAATGGCCATCTGGATCGGGCACGTCCCGGCTGGCAGCAGCTGGCAGCTAAGAGGTTTCCACTCTCAATCCTGCCCTGAATCCCGCACAGGAGATCTCACCCGGTTGCAAATGCAATGATGTCTCCTGGGGGTCCACCGAATCCCCTGCCACAGGCGGGGCCATTCCCCCCACACTGGGATTTATCAGATATACAGCGGCTCTGCCCTCCCCTCCGTCTTGAGAGATAAAAGGTTTCCGCCCAAGTGTTGAGGTCCTAATGCTTTTGGTTGTGCGAGCAGCCCGAAGACCCGCTCCAGGAGATAGACTCTGCATCTTAGGGTGCCCTTCAGAGGAGGGGCTCTTTTTCCTCATATTCCAGGAGACTGGCAGAGGTTCACAGACCTCCATTACCTAAGCTGTCAATGACCCAACCTCCTCACCCTCCTTCAGCCCAGATCTCCTGGGCCTGAGCTAAACAAGGGGGCAGATGAGCTCCCTGGGATCAGATTCAGAGGTAATTTTTGCTCAGGCTCATTTTGCTCCTTAGTGTCCAGGGGACACGTATTTAGATGTTTTATTCGATGCCGCACCTTCCAACCCCTTGGAAACTACGACCTCCAGAGCCATTGCTGTAGCTGTAGGCGGAAGAAGGGGAGGGATGACACAGCCATCTTCGGTCGCTGACGTGGATTTGACGGCCCGGAGGTTGTGACAGCGCTTACAAACATTCTTCATCCCCCACGCTACCCCCGCCCCGGTGCAGGGATGGCACCGTTTCCGTCTGGGATTCAGAAGACACGCTAGACTGTACTCTGGAACCGAACAAAAAATTGGTCAACTGTAACCTGATCCCGCGCCAGGTGCATATAGAGCTCATGGAAGTTGGAGTAGACATGTCAGATAATGCTGTCTGAAGATTGAGAGAGAATACTACAATCCACGGCCTCGAGGCCCCCAGATCTGCAGGTAAGGGTGGTGGAGCTCATTGGGAAACGATGGCTTGTCGTTCGATGTTCGAATACACTGCGCAGTAGCCCCCAGGGTGTCATCAGGCAGGAAAGTCCTCTCCACGGTCAGCCCCTTCCTTCGGGCCAGAACTACTGAGCATTCTGCCTTGCTGAGAGCGAAAGCCTTCCCATACATTTCCGAGGCATGCAATGATGGCCGAAGGACGGACAACCACCATCAAAGCCTTAAATACATACTCGGGTGGGCATGGCCGTACAAATTATGGCTACTAGTGATTAATCTCAAGAGTCCACAGGCCACATAGGCGACCACAGAAGCTGCAAATCAATGGGTGTGAGCGGGCAACGCCAATGGTGCAGGTGGGCCGGCCGTGGGTCCAATAGCTAAACGCCACCTCAATTAGATCCCTGAAAACTTCAACAGAAAGTTTGCAATGGAAATAAATAAATAATTAGATAAATAAATAAATAGCCACCAAAACAATAACCAGAGAGGTGATTTTGCTGCAATGTGAAGGTACGCACAGAATACTTTAAAACTATATTTCCCAACCCTGTTGCTTGGGGCAGACGTCTTCACCGAGGTTAGCTGCAGCTGCCCAAGCATTATCCATCTCCTTCTGCCTCCTGAGGCAAGCAGCTCCAGCTGACCCTTGCTCGCCATATGGGGTGGGGATGGAGTTTCCCTGTGTGCTTAATGAAACTGCACAGCTGCCTGTAGCCCTACCTCTTGTACTTGCTACCTCTTCCACCTCTCACAACAGTCCAAATCAACGCAATGTCCTGAGCTATACCACCAAACTCAAAACACAGCCTTGGGTTTATAACACCTCTTCATTTCAGCAACTGCTGTTGTAAAAATTCATAGCACGCTCCTCATCTCTATCTGCTCGGGTGAACCGCTTCCAACTAACTGCAGCACAGTCAGCTGTTACTCCTTGATGCACTCAGCAGTCCCAATTAGGCAACAACAAAGACAGTGCAGGATCTGCACTGGGAGTCCTTGACGGGGACAGTTGTATTACGCTTTTTTGATGGGAAAGTGTAGAAAGGGTTTTACTCTGTATCAAACCCGTGCTGTATGTTCCCTGGGAGTATTTAATGGTGCAGCGTAGAGGGTGTTTACTCTGTTTCTAATCCCGCGCTGTAACAGCCTCAACTTTTCTTTGATGGGGTAATGTAGAGGGAGTTCAAATCTGTGCATAAAACGTTATTTTTGCTTTATGAATTGGCTTTTATACACCAAGAACCCTTATATAATTGTGGTGGGGTGTGTCCTATATATATATATATATTTACACAGACCAGTTCCCCAAAGATCAGTAGTGGAGTGCGTGGTGAAAAACAGCCAACAGCTGAGGTGCGGTCCCTTCAATAATCAAAGAGGGGTGCAGCCTCGCACGCTCCAGATACACATGGAACAGGGGCTCTTCCAAGCTGCAGAACTGACAGGGAGCTTGGGAGTAAATGAAGCTAACTAAACGTCCATTGCACGTCCAGTCCTCACCAGCCCACGTCTACGATGTAAAAGGAAAGGACTGCCATGTTGCGAGACTTCCAGTGGGGATTCCCTTCACTGGCAGATAGCAACACGGACCCCATCTCACACAGGAAACCTCTTTGCACTGTGCGGAGGCCATTTCAGAGAGTCAGCTCAGGCTTTGTGGGATCAGCTCCTGAGGACATTTGCTGGGCCTGGGTCTGATGAACAATTCTGCATTAACGTGGGTAAGCTCTACCAGCAGCACGCCACACCCAAGACCCGTCGATCCCCACTGTGAGAGATGTCGCAGAGGCTTTGGCTCTACGTCCATCTGTTGGTCCACCCCAGGAGCCAGCCACCTGGACGGCAGTGCCCTTTCGGAGGCAACCATGTTCCAGACAATGAAGAGATCCCGTTAAAAGAGAGGCATATCCCTCAGAGAGAAGTAGCTAACAGTTGCCACCAGAAGCTGATTGTTGTCGTAAAGGCAGTGTGCTGGTAGAAAACAATGTACGTCCCCCATGTACAGCACCTCAGAGGATGTTCTATGTCAAGATATTGCTGCACGGTCCAAATGTGGAGAGTGCAGGTACCCACCAGCTACTGTCACCCTCCTCTATCGGGAGACTCAGGACCATGGCACAGATGCAGAAGATATCGACGACCTTCTTCTGAATTTTGGTGACAAATGCAGAAGGCAGGACCAAAGTGACCAACCATTACCACATCAACGGGTCCACCAGATGGTTTAGACCAGCACTTGACCCTTGTAGAAAATCATGTGGAACAGTTCTGCCCAGCACATTCTGCCCAGTGGTGACTTCCACCTCCCCTCCTGTCAATTTGTCGGCCAGGCTTCCTCAGCAGGGCTCCGGTGGATACCCAGATAGAGGAGGTGCGTGGTGCTCCATCGCAAAAGACGTTAACTCCTTCAGAAGGGAGTCCATCCGCCACTGACCTACCAGAAATATGGAACATTTCACCCCATTGATCCTCATGGAGGATGAGGGCGAGAAGATATGCTTCCAGTCATGCATCCTCTGCAAGTGAACAGAATCTGTGCCCGTGAGGAGCATCTCATTAGCATAAGCTGAGATGACGACCAGCATGAGTAGCCCAAGCAGAAGTAATTCCGCCAACGTCTTGGAAAGCAGGCACAGGAATGGTTCAACAGAGATGGTATATAATTGGCTGCACATGTGACATCCCTGTTTTACTGATCTGCAAAAGTCGTGTGGAGTTGCATGGAGGGCATTTCTGAGAAGTGGCGCAGGTTGTGTGTGACAGGCGCCCAAGGAGGTTTCGGGGCCTTGCACAGAGGAACAGTTGCGGCTGAGCAAGGATCAGCTCGGCCGGGAGCACACCGCGCTCCCGGTCTTCCACATACCTGCATTGAGGGACATCTCAGAGGCTTAAGCTACTCCAGCACCTCGTGCTTTGGCTCCAGAGCCAGCCGCCCAGACAGATAGAAGCCTCTTGTCCGCCGGCGGTAGAGCACCCTGACTGGAGGCAACCATGTTCCAGACTCTCAGTAGTTCCTGGTAAAGGACAGACAAACTCCCTCGGAGAGGCGCATCTGATGGTTGGAGCTGGCTGCTGCGTGTCGTCTTGAAAGCAATACACCAGTAGATACAATAAGGAGCCAGCGCACATAATCTTGGAGGACTCTCGCGGAATAAGACACTCTGCTGGGTCTGAAAGTGGTTATTCAGAGCCTGGGTAGCACTGCATTTCAATGACGGACCGCCCATCTCAATTGGTAGACTCAGGCCTGCAGCAGAGACCCAGTGTTTCCTCTTGCTTAGATAGATTGAACGAGTCTTTTTCTGCATTGGGGTGACAAATGCAATGGCGGAATCAAAGTGACCAAATCGCACCACACCATAGAGGCTGCCTGTTTTTTTTTGTTTATAACCGGGAGCCTCTGTAGACAAGAACTCGGATAAGTCACGTCCAGTGCCCGTGCCGTGTGTTGACTTTTACCTCCAAATCCTGCCAGGCAGGCTTCCTCAGCGGGGTCCAGGTGGACTCCCAGATAGAGGAGGTGAACGGTGCTCCACTGAAACGGTCGCCAGACCATTCCCCAGGATCCACGCATAATCGCCCCAAAGGATGTCCCAGAACGCCCTGACGAACTCCAGAGTCAGCCTGCCCAGCCCTGGATATTTAACCATTGAGAGCCAGTGAAGTGCACAGATCAACTCGGCTACCGTGAATGGAGTCTGCTGTCTTTCGGCGTACTCAAGGCCGAGGTTCGGCAAGACTTCCCACAAACATCTACCTGCATCCTTAGTGGAGAGATCCAGAGAGCACAACGTGTCACAGTAGGTATTGACCAAGAATCCCAATCAAGACTCAAAATCCTTTTGGATCTGTGATGAATAATCTGGCATCGGACAACAGCTCAACCAGCTGCTTATGGACCCGCCGCTATTTATCTAGCAAGGAGAAGGAGGGTGAAACACGATCCAGGGGTGGTAATGCGACCTCATGTATGCTTGTCGGGAATCTGCACGCTGCAGGTCCCTCAATACCCCGTTCTTCTCCTTGTACACCTGCCACAGGGCTGCGTCCACGATAGCATCACCAAGCTGGGACCAAAAGTCGAGAACCTCCCTCTGCAGGTGTACAAGCACGGCCTCCCACTTCTTGAGCGATCCCTTCACGTACTCTACACAGAAGACACGGCTTTGAATCTTGCCCTTATCCCACCATAAGCTCAAGGAATGGACCCACTGCCTCCTTCTCCAGTCGGGACACAGTCAACGGAACGAGTCCTAGGATCACTCGTCCTCCAGCAGCCGTTTGTGAAAGTGCCTTGATGTGGCCCCCATCTATGTACAGAACGGTGGTGGTCCGAGCAGAGCACTAGCCACATGGCGACTGTCGAGATACAGCCTGCGAAATGTCGAGACGGGCGATTGGGGTCACATCTCCTACATGTCTCCAGGTGACTGTGCCCGCTACAGGATGGAGTTTATGTCAAACGCCAACCAAGCTGACGGAGCTGGTCAGTTCCCTCAACATCTCCACAGACACTTAGTGGCACAGGGGAGCAGAGCGATACCTGAACAAAAGGGTATAATTGAAATCCCCCCACCCCCATAAATGATGCATTCTCTGCTATCGATAGAGCTCAAGAGAGTGGACAGTTCTTTAAAGAAGTATGCTTTCAATGCGCTTGGCGCAGGCACGTACACATTCACAAGTGGAGCGGCACACCACCCAGGCCACGGCGCAGTGAGGCAAATGGCCTCGCTCAAGCTGCTTGAGTCCCAAGATCTCTGGATGGAAAGCGATGGCCTACAATGTAGCCATCCCATTAGAAGTAGGGATGAGGTGATTCATATAGATCGGACCCTACTACTCCGGGAGCTAGGTGGCTTCATCTCCCAAAATGGTATGGATTTCCTGCGGGACCGAGATATTGTAAAATATGTAGAGAGGCCCACTGCCACCATTGAAGGGACTGGAAATGATCATCACCTTCCACTCCCCAACAAACATAGAGAGCGACACATTGAACTGGCACTGCATGATCATTCTCATGTCCACGTCTTTGACCCCATTCTTGGAAGCGGCAGAAGTGGGCTTGATGATCACTGCCGAATCTGACCACTGGTCGAGGGCCAGCTAAGCTTTATTACGGCATCAAGTGCAAGGAAGGCCCGAGTTCCACAATGGATATGAGAGGAGACACAGTAGGAGACACAAGGGAGGCCCTTTCTCACAAGTGATGGATTCAATATTGTCCTTCGAGTCATCAGTGAGTCCCCATTTTCCTCTTGGTAGCTACAGCCAGCGGTTGACACACCCATTACACACTATAAAGCAGATGTCCAGGCTACGCCAGCTAGTCCCACCTCAAGCTATCTCACCATCAGGAGAAATGGAAAAAGCGCATTCTTTGGGTTCTTCCAAGGAAACGGGGCCTTTGGGAGAAAGATGTTCCAGACCACCATCTACCTCCATCCCGAGGCTCGGGACATGTTTACTCCCGACTCATGGAAATCCAGCCAGAGACCATCTCCTCGCCCGCATTTCCTACAAGCCAAACAGACGGGACACTATGCACCCTGGATCAGGTGGATCCTGGGAAACTGAAACAGGCTGCGGGAACAGGGTGGTGCGGACCCGAACAGGTCTTGCCACCCCGCCTGCCCCACCATTGGCAACCGATGCAGAAGCAGCTTAAACAAGCTGTTGGGCAACGGGGTGTAGTTGACCCTCCCAGGTCCCGCGCACCTCCCGCCCCGTATGCACACCCGACACCACATACGGGCCCCCTCCTGCCCCTCGGGAGCTACCAAATTTACAGGGGTTTCTCTCCTCTGTGCTACAAGGGATAGGGTGCAGCCACTGGAGTTTAAGGCCATGATTGTGCAGGCAGTAGGGGGAGCCAGAGGACCCACGCCATGCGAGAGACCATGTTCCTCATGGCCTTTACAGAAGAGAGGGACTTCCTCCTTTTATGCTGGGATCGACACGGATTTTCAAGGACCTTAATCTAACTAGAGGTCTCTGATTCTACTTCTGCATCCTCCTGCCCAAATTCCTTGGGCTTGAGCTCAGCCGCGTGGCATGTGGGCTCTCCACATTACGTCTAGGTCTAAGCTCAGGCTCAAGGTGTTTTCCCACAAACAAGGACGCGCCTTTGGGTACTTTGTTCTGAGCTGCACTTCCCTTCCACCCGGACGGGTCTTCCTCTCTCCACCAGAGGGCATGAAACCAAGGCCCTCTGGCTAAGCCTGAGTGCTGTCTGCTCTTGGTGTCGGGAGAGGAGGGAGATGTGAAATGACAGCACCCTAGGCTGAGGAGGAGGATAGGCAGCTCAATGGTTGGTGCAGTTCTTACGAACCTGCCCAAACCCCTTAAATCACACGATGCCCAATCCAAGCTCCAGAAGATTTAAATTGTGGTCCCCAGAACGCGATATTACTGTCGCCCATTTTGACCTCCTCCTATGCCAGCTGTACAAATAGAGGTCGGCGGAAGGAATAGACATATTTGAGACTGCTTTCCTGCAGGCCGACGGGATTGGGGTGATCCCCAACCACCACTCCTGAAGATGGGGTAGTAGCAGCTCACTGGCAGTAGAATATTGCGTTAAATTCTGGTCGCCACACTACCAGAGGGACGTGGAGGCTTTGGAGAGGGTAGAGAGGAGGTTTACCAGGATGTAGCCTGGTCTGGAGGGTATTAGCGATAAGGAGAGGTTGGGAAAAACTCGTATTATTTTCACTGGAACGACGGAGGTGGAGGGGCGACATTAGAGAGTTGTACAAAGTTATGAGCGGCATGGACAGAGTGGATAGTCAGAAGCTTTTTCCCCGGGTGGAATAGTCAGTTACTGGGGGACATAGGTTTAAGGTGCGAGAGGAAAAGTTTAGAGGGGATGTGCGGGGCAAGTCTTTTACACAGAGGGTGGTGAATCCTGGAACACACTGCCAGGAGAGGTGGTGGAAGCAGATACGATAGCGACGTTTAGGAGACATCTTGACAAATACATGAATATGAAGGGAATAGAGGGATATGACCCCGGATTGCAGAAGGTGTTAGTTTAGACAGGCATCAAGATCGGTGCAGGCTTCGAGGGCCGAATGGCCGGTTCCCGTGCTGTACTGTTCTTTGTTCTTTGTCCTTTGTCCGAGAGTTGGACAATTGGATCTGCTCTGCAGTTGCTGCCATAGTATCCACTGGCACGAAAGTCCCACCTTTGGTTAGTCCCTTAAACAGGCAGCGAGAGTGCCCGGTTAAACTTCAGGAAAACAATTTAAAAAGTTGCCTTACCGCACATCTGTGAGTCTGTGACAATGGCCAAGGGCCATTGTTTTTACAGAGGCCTCAATAGACCTGTTGGGGTGGGCATAGTTCTTTATTCCATGGCTGGAAGTAAGTAATTTAAATCGTGATGGCTGACATGGCTGGCTGCAACCTCGGTCGAGAGGAATGTGCCTCCTGTGTTATGTGGGAAGTAGGGGACACACTATGTTTTTGACAAACCCATCTGTCGTAAGTGTCTTCAGCTGCAGAGGCTCGACCTCTGGGTTCTGGAACTAAAGGGGAGGCTGGAGTCACTGTGGTGCATCCGTGATGCATGAACGACTTGGATAACACCATTAGGGACGTGGTTACACCGCAGGTAGGAGCATGTCGGCAGAGAGGGAATGGGAGACCAAGGGCAGTCTACGAGGACCAAGCAGGTAGTGCAGGAGTCACTTGAGTCAATCTCACTGGTTAACTGGTTATCCATTTTGGATAATGGTGAGGCCGGTGGTTCCTCAAAGGAATGCAGCAACAGCCATGTCCATGGTGCAACAGGTGGCTCAGCTGCACAGGAGGAGAGCCAGAAGAGTGCA
Source organism: Heterodontus francisci (assembly GCF_036365525.1). Lineage (NCBI taxonomy): Eukaryota > Metazoa > Chordata > Chondrichthyes > Heterodontiformes > Heterodontidae > Heterodontus > Heterodontus francisci. Next base: position 3,384,086 of record NW_027141112.1, on the reverse strand, counting down.
AAATCAGTAGTGATAGGGGATTCATTAGTTTGAGAAACAGACAGGCATCTGTGTGGCTGCAGAATTGACACCAGATGGTATGTTGCCGCCCTGGTGCCATGGTCAAGGATGTCACAGAGCAGCTGAAGGACGTTGTTATGGGGGAGGGTGACCAACCAGAGGTCGTGGTCCACATTGGTAACAATTGCATAGGAAAGAAGAGGGATGAGGTCCTCGAAGCAGATTTTAATGAGTTAGGAAGGAAATTAAGAGTAGAAAATGAAGAGCTGTTATCTTGGCATTACTCCTAGTGCCACGTGCTAGCGAGCATAGGAATAGAAGGAATAAGCGATTTAACACGTGCTTGGAGGGAGGGCATCAGGTACCTGAGGCATTGAGATCTGTTATGGAGTATGTGGGACCTGTACATGGTGGGTGGGTTGCACCTTAGCCGGGCCAGAGCTAACGTCCTTACCGGGTGGTTTGCTAATACTGTTATGGAGGGTTTAAACCCAATTGTCAGGGGTTGAGAAATTAAGAGGAAACTCAGATAGGAGGGAAGCAAAAATGGTAAGAGGAAGTAGAAAATCAGTAACCGAAATTGGAAAGCAGACGACATGAAGACACATTTCAAATAGGTGGGAATGAGGAATAATGTTAAGACAAACTTAAGGGAACTCTATCTGAATGCACGAAGCATGAGAAATAATGTAGGTGATTTGAAAGTCAAATAGAGATAAATCGGTACGATTTCTTGCCATTCAGAAGACGTGGTTACAGGGTGGCCAGGGCTGGGAAGTAAATATTCAGTGATAGTCGTAATTTGGGAGCAGTGGGCGAACGGGAGAAGGACGTGGTGTCGCGCTTTTAATAAGGGAGGAGATCAGTACATTCATGAGAGAGGATCTTAGATCTAAGGAGCAAGATGTAGAATCCGTTTCGGTGGAGTTGAGAAGCAGCAAGGGGCATCAAACATTGGTGGGAGTTGTTTATAGGCCACAAAACCATAGTGCTAATGTTGGGCACAGTATAAAGCAGGAGATTAGAAGTGCATTTTAAAATGGGCAATGCAGTAATAATGGGTGTGATCGATTTGCATATAGACTTGGTAAAACTAATCAGCACTGATGCGGAGGAGGATGAATTCCTGGAGTATGAACGAGATGGGTTTCTGGAGCAGTATGTTGAAGGACCAACTCGGGAGCGGGAGTGGGCTATTGTCCATTTAGTATTATGTAATGAGAAAGGACAAATTCATAACCTTGGTGTAAATGAACTAATGGGAAACACTGACTACATCACGTTAGAATTCTACATTATGTTTGAAATAGATATAGGTCATTGTGAAACTGGGGTCTTAAATCTCAACAAAGTAAACGATGAATGTATGAGAGGCAAGTTGGTTATGGAGTATTGGGAAAATGCATTAAAGGATTTGTCAGTTGCCTGGCAATGGCTAGTATTTAAAGAAGTATGACACGGTTTACAACAAATAAACATTCGTCTGAAACACACACAAAAAAAGAAAGGTGATTCAGCCGTGAATAACAAAATAAGTTTAAAGATTGCAGTAGGTCATAGGAAGTGGCTGATAAGCCCAAGGATGGGGAGGAATTTAGTGTCCAACAAAGGAGCACCAAGAAACTGATACAGAAAGAAAAATTATTATGAATGCAAATTGCTAGTCACATAAATAAGGTCTGTAAAATCTTCTTTAGGTGTGTGAGAAGGAAACTATTAGCGATGACAGGAGAGCTTGTGGTGTTGAATGGAAGAAAAAACGCAAAGACGAAACAATTAGATTGCATTTCCCTTCACGGTGGAAGAAGCAGAAAATATTCCAGATAGGCTAGGGAACCAAGGTAAAAGTAAAATGAGGAACTGAAAGGAATTAATAATAATAAAAAGATAGTACTAGAAACAATGATTGGATTGAAAGTTGATAAATCCCTCGGACCAGATGAGAGGCATTACAGAGTATCAAACTAGATCGCTAAATACATAATGGAGGTTTTAGTAGCTTTCTTTCAAACTTCTGTGAATTATGGAAGAGTTGCTGCTTATGGAAAAGTAGAAAATCTAACCCCACTATTTGAGAAGGAAGCAAGAGAGTAAAGAGATAACTACTGGCCTGTTAGTTAGACATCAGTACTAGCGAAAATGTTAGAATCTATTGTAAAGGCTGAGATAACTGTACACTTGGAAGTTTCTTACTCGTTCCTGGGTTGTGGGCGTCGCTGGCTGGGTCAACATTTATTGCCCATCCCTAATTGCCTTTGCAAAGGTAGCGATGAGCTGCCTTCTTGAACCGCTGCCGTTGATGTGGGGTCGGTACACCTACATTGCTATTTGGAAGTGAATTCCAAGTTCTTGACCGAGCGACGGTGAAGGAACAGTGATATCATTCCAAGTAAGAATGTTGTGTGGCTTGGAGGGGAACTTACAGGTGGTAGTGTTACCATGTATAGGCTGCCCTTGCTCTTCTCGGTGATACTATTCGCGGGTTTGGAAGGTGCTGCCGAAGTAGTCTTGTTGCTTTGCTTCAGTGCACTTAGTAAATTGCACACACTGCTGCCACCGTGCGCTAGTCGTGGAGGGAGTGAATGCTTGTGCAGGGGATACCAATCAAGCAGGGTGTTGGATGGGGTCGAGCTTCTTGAGTGTTGTTGGAGCTGCACCCATCCAGACAATGGGAGGCTATTCCATCACACTCCTGACTTGTGCCTTGTAGATGATAGACCGGCTTTGGGAGTCAGAAAATGACTTACTCGCCGCAGGATTCCTAGCCTCTGACCTGATCTCGTAGCCACTCTATTTATTTGTCAACTCCAGTTCCGTTTCTGGTCAATCGTAACCCCCAGGATGTTGAGAGTGGGGGATTCAGTGATCGTTATGCCATTGAGCGTCAAGGGGAGATGGTTAGATACACACCTCTTGGAGATGGTCATTGCCTGGCACTTGTGTGGCACAAAAGTTACTTGCCAACTATCAGCCTAAACCTGGATGTTGCTCAGGTGTAGCTGCATTTCTACACGGACTGCTTCAGTGTTAGAGGATTCGCGAATGGTTTTGTACATTGTGCAATCATCAGCGACTATTCTCACTCTGACCTTATGATTTAACGAAAGTTATTGTTAAGCAGCTGAAAATGGTTGGGACTAGGATACTACCCTCAGGAATGTCCTGATGTCCTGATGCAGTGATGTTCTGGATCTGAGATGTTTGCTTTCTGGCATATCTGGGCTACTCTGTGCCTTCGTGGAAGTTGCTACTCGTGTCTGTGAGGCTGCAGCTGCTGCTCGGGCGCACCTACCTGTGGGGCCTGCCACTTGTATCGATACCTCATCACAGCAAAGGGCTGAAGGAAAACAGAATGAATTGTAGTTAGCTCTATACATCTGGCAACGTTGGCTTCCTTCAAAATGTCAAGTACGCCTACATGGACAGAGGTTTCTGTTAATTCCTCCTTCAGTAGCATTCTAACATGAGTTCAATGTGATGGCAAAACATCGCCCACACAAGTTTTAAGTAAGTTTCAGCCATCAGGACCATTGGAATATCATTTGATTTGCCTGCACTGGACCACGTGCAACAGCAACCTACACTGTTTCCCAGTTGTGCCCCCAAACAGTGTATAAATTTGCAGCGTTACCGCCACCCCTCTCCAATCATGCACAACTGCAGAATTGCTCCATTCCCCGACTTATCGAAAAACAAATGCAGAGTTGCTCTCTTCCCCACCCTATTGATAAACAGGTGCAGAATTGCCTTCTTCTCCTTTATCGATGCACAGATAAGTGCAGCCTCCTGCTCTGCTTTACCAATAAAGAGATGCACAATTGCCTCCTGCTCCACTTTATTGATGAGCATATGCAGAATTGCCCCCTGCGCTGCTTTATTGATAAACAGATGCAGAGTAGCCTCCTGCTCCACCATATCGATACACAGATGCAGAGTAGCCTTCTGCTCCGCTTTATTGATAAACAGATGCAGAAGTGCACCCTCCCCTTATTAATAAGCAGGTGCAGAGTTGCCCCTTTAATATGCCTTATCGAGAAACGAACGCAGAGTTGTCCCGTTCCCCCATATCTATACAAAGGTACACAGCGGCCCCTTACCGCTTTATCAATAAATAAATGAAGAGTTGTTCCTTCCTTTCCAAATTGATGAACGAATGTAGAGCTAACCCCTTCCCGCTTCCATGATTAATGTTAACTGTCTCACATTTACAAGAGGTGTTCCAGTGTGCATTGTTATTAAAAGATTCAGATTTACCAGATGTGGTCCAGTTTGTATTGTTAGTAAATGATACTCATTTACCATTTGTGATCCAGTGTGCATTCATATTAAATGCTTCACACACTTACCAGTTGTGGTCCAGTATGCCTTCATTTTAAATGATTCGCATTTACCAATGTGCTTCAGTGAACATTATTATTAAATGCTTCAATTTCCCAAATGTTTCCCAGTGCACTTTAAAGTTGAATGATTTACATTTACCAGATGTGCTTCAGTGTGCATTCGTATTAAATGCTTCATGTTTGCCAGATATGCTCCAGTGAGCCTTCATGCTAAATGATTCACATTTATCAGATGTGCTTCAATGTGCACTATTATTAAATACTTCACAGTTATCAGATGTGTTCCAGTGTAAATTATTATTCAATACTTCACATTTCTCAGATGTTATCTAGTGTGTCTTAATGTCAAATGCATCACGTTTAAAAGATGTAATCCAGTTTGCATAATTATTAAATGATTTACATTTACCAGATATGCTCAAGTGTGCATGTTTATGAAAAGATTCAGATTTACCAAACGTGGTCCAGTTTGTATTACTATTAAATGATCCAGTTTGCTTTATAATCAAATGCTTCACATTTACCAGATGTAATCCAGCTTGCATTGTTATTAAATGGTTTACATTTCCCAGATGTTGTCTGGTGTGCCTTAATGTTAAGTGATTCACATTTACAAGGTGTGTCCCAGTTTCCATTACTTTTAAATGAGTCACATCTACCAGATTTGCTCAAGTGTGCATTGTTATGAAAAGATTCAGATTTACCAGATGTGGTCTAGTTTGTCTTACTATTAAATGATAATCATTTCCCAGTTGAGATCCATTGCACATTATTATCAAATGCTTCATATTTACTAGATGTGGTCCACTGTGCCGTAATGTTAAATGTGTCACATTTACTAGATATGGTCCAGTGTTAATTATTATTAAATGCTTCACATTTCCCAGATATTGTCCAATGGCTTTCATGTTAACTGATTCAAGTTTGCAAGATGTGTTCCAGTGTGCATTATTATTGCAAGATTCAGATTTACCAGATGTGGTCCAGTTTGTATTCCCATTTAATAATGGTCATTTACCATTTGAGATCTAGTGTGCATTCGTGTAAAATGCTTCACATTTATTGTGTGTGGTCCAGGGTGCAATATTATTAAATGCTTCACATTTCCCAGATGTTGTCCATTGCACCTTAATGTTGAATGATTCACTTTTACCAGATGTGCTGCACTGTGCATTATTATTATATGCTTCATATTTACCAGATGTTATCCACTGTGCCTTAATGTGAAATGAATCACCTTTACAAGATGTGTTCCAGTGTGTATAATTGATAAATGTTTCGCATTTACCAGACATGTTCAAGATTTCATCATGATTAAAAGATTAAGATTTACCAGATGTGGTCCAGTTTGTATTACTATTACATTATACACATTTAACAGTTGAGGGTCAGTGTGTATTATGATTAAATGTTTCACATTTACCAGTTGTGGTCCAGTGTGCATTATTGTTGAAGAATTAATACTTATCAGGTATGATCCAAGATGCATTATCATTAAAAGTTTCAAATTTGCCGCATTAGGTCCGGTGCATATGGGATGTGGTGACATGGTGGCAACGTCACTGAAGTAGTGCTGTAAAGACCTAGTCGAATTCCCTGAGCGCACATGTTCAAACCCCATCACGCCAGTGGCGGGATTGTGATTTCAGCTCATTAGTACTGGAGGCGTGAAACTGTCATTGATTGTTGTTAAAAACCCATCTGGTTCAATAATATCCTTTAGGGAAAGAGTCTTCTGTCCTTACGTGCTCTGCTCTACATATGAGCACTTGAAAGCAACGGGCCAAGTGCAGGAATATGGAATTAGAATAGTTAAGTGCTGGATGGCCGGCGTGGACACGATGGGCCGAAGGGCCTGTTTCTGCGCTGTATAACTCTATGACTCGATGAGTTGAGACCCAAAGAAATGTGGTTGGCTCTTAACTGACTGGCCTAGCAAGCCATTTAGTTGCCAAGGGCAATTACGGGCGGGCAAAAAAATGCTATTCTTGCCAGCAGTGCCCACATGCCCTGAAAGAATTAAAATTACTAAACACCACACACGTTCCAGTTTACAATATTATTGAACGCAATGTGCATCATTATTGAACAGTTCACATTTACCAGATGTGGTCCAGTGTGCAATATTATTAAATGGCTCACATTTACCAGATGTGGTCCAGTGTTTATTATTAATATTGCTTCACATTTATCCTAACTGGTCCAGTGTTTGTCATTACTGTTGCTTCACATTTACCAGATGTGCGTCCAGTGTGCATTATTACCCAATGTTTCACATTTACCAGATGTGATCCTGTGTACGTTATTACTCAACGTTTCACATTTACCAGATGTGATCCCGTGTCCATTATCATTAACTGCTTCATTTTTATCAGATGCGATCCAGTGTGCATTAGCATTGAAGACTCCACATTTGCCAGCTGTGGTGGAACGCGAATTATTCGTAGACACTCCCCATTTAGTCGATGTGGTCAAAGTGTGCATTATTATTAATGGTTCACATTTAACGGACATGATCCACTCCGCAATATTACTTCATATTTATCTGATGTGGTCCAGTGTGCTTTACAATGCAGCTGCATTGGGCTGAGTAGGTGGTTTATTGGCCAGTTCTCGCTCTTAAGAGAGTCAGCCTGTTTCCTGCCATCAGAAGCCAGTCTGGTGTTATGGGACAGAAGAAGGGTATGGATTTCAATCTACACAGATGCATCTTTCTGTCAATTGCTTGCTATTTACATAATCTCCCATTCAGTGTGATCATGTATTTCATTCCAATCATCAGCTCTTCGCTGAATTTTCTCTGTGTCAGCCCATAAATACATGTGTTGGTGCAAGAACTGAGAAGCTGCAGCATGAATCCCATTTGCTGGTTGATGTATATTGGGTTACTGTAGTATCTGTCTGTATAATTGTAGTTTTTCACCCGCCACCTTAGGGAATGCACAACATATGTCATCCAGAGAAGAATTAAATTACCAGATATAGTAAAGAGCAAGATCATTGATCTCTTCCGGTTCTCACTCTCTGGATCATTTTGGTTATTGATGCTGCTGAGGAGCGCCCTGCGGATGTATTGGACTTTAGAATATGTTTCACAGTGAACAGTTTCACAGTTAACAAAAGGATCAAAAAGATCGGCAATAAATGTGTTAAAATACTGTCAAACCACTCGTACACCGCCCATAAGGGCGAAGTGTAATAGGCAAAGGTTTCAATGCAGAAGTATGGAATGTTGTTAATTATAAGTTGGGGTACATACACGAAATAAAAGGGGATGCTTCTCAGGCAGCCGAGCACACACACGGTCGCTGAAACCATGTTCGCCGTTCTCTGGGTACAATGCTTTCGCTGAAGATTCGGACAACAAATGGCTACAAAGCGATCAAAGGTGAAAGCAACCATGAACCAGACGGAGCAGTCCAGTGCTGCAATTTTCGTGACAAGTTTCATGGCGCATACAGGAGTGATGAACAAGAATTTTATTGGCAAGTAAATATTGTTAATTCGCTTCAATATTACTTCAATGATCACCACCATTAGATCCGCCACTGCCATGGCCACCAAGTAATGAGTGACACATTTGGAGAGACCGCATTTTCCACGGGACAGGATCACAATCGCGAGCAGGTTCACTGCAAGAGAGAGAAAAGGGAATTATCATTAGACCATCCCAAGATAAGTCGCAGTCCCCGACCCTTGGCACTAATTTCAGCTTTGATGTTTGCTTTGTTAATTGTGATTAGTTCTGGACACAAAACTGATCTGGAGTTGCAATGAGGCAAATTAAAATGAACTGAATTGTACGGAAACTGAGTTAAATAAAAGATTCAGGGAAAATGCAAGAATGCAGAAGATTCTGAATATGCAGCTATAACGTGTGTTGCTTCAGAAAAAAAAAAGATTACATGAAGGAGGAAGGGAACAAGACACGTGTAATATGAGAATCCCGATGGATGGGACTGCTCTCACCGGGTCTCATTCTTACCCTTCCAATTGTCGCCAAATAATTACCTGCAAAGTGTACTCTACCGTTACCTCTACTGTCCATCAATGATCTATCCTTTATCCGCTCCCATTTCTCATTGACATGCTACTCCTCGGCTTCATCATTCGAAAATGCTGCATCATTTTCCACATTTCTGTTGACAACACCAAGCTTTACATCACCACGTCTGTCAACTCCTCCACGCCTCTAAATTATCACACTGCTTGTCTGAAATCCATGATGAACAACATTTCCTTCAGTTAAATATTAGGAAGAGTGAAACCATTGTCTTCTGCCCCGTCACATCCCTGTTCCCTAGCCATTAATTCCAAGCCACTCCGTGACAATTGTCTGACATTGAGCAAGACTGTTCATAACGTCAATGTTATACCTGATGAGGAGCCAACCACATATCTGCGCCATCACTAAGGCAACCTATTTCAACCTCTGTCCACTGCCCAACTTGGCCCCTGCCTCAACTCATCTGCTGCTGAAACCCTCATCCATTCTATTGTTACCTCCAGATTTGAATATGCCAATACACTCCTGACTGGCTTCCCACATTCTTTCTTCTGTAAACTTGCAGTCATTCAAAACCCTGCTGCTGATGGATTCACTCGCACATAGTCCCACTTCCCGATCACCCTTGTGCTCGCTGACCTATGTTGGCTGCCTGCCAAACAACGCCTCTATTGTAAAATTTTCAGCCTTGTTTTGAATTCCGTTGATTTCCTCGCCCCCTCCCCCCACCCACAACCCTGTAGTCTCCATCAGTTAGAAAATCTTTGCAGATTTCTAGTCTCCTCTAATCCTTGCCGCTTGTTCATCCTTGATATTAATTGCTTCACAATTGGCGACCATGCATTCCCTGCCTGGGTTCTGAGCTCTGAAATTCCCTTCGAAATCTATTCACATCTCTAACTCGCTTTGCTCATTTATGATATTCCTTAAAGCATGCCATTATTTCCTTACGTTGCTCGGAGTGACATTTTTCCCCTCTGTAATGCTCCTGTGAAGGGGCAAGGGAAGTTTTATTCCTTAAAAGGCGCTATATTAACACAAGATGCGATTGCTGACTAGACATTGATGTGGAGCAAAAATAGACAAGATGAAAAATGGAATGTGGAATGAAGGTAAGAGACTGCAATACGATTAATAATGAATTCAAAGGTGTGTCAAAACGGGAAACGAACCAACGAAATCACACTTACCAGCCCTACTGTCATAGCCTGTTTGCTCTTTAATTTACCCACCTTTGCAATCTCATCTTTCTCGGTCAACCAATACTGATAACCCTCCCTGTCCTTTCAGGCAACTCTGTAATGGAGAGACAGACAAAGGAGGAAGAATCAGGACAAAATAAATCCCTCAGCGATCTGGGGAATTTATGGCGCGTTTGGTGGGTTGGAGAGAGATAAGTCTTGAGTGGAGCGAGGGAATCAAATAACGGGAAAATCAGGCAAAGGGAAAGGTGCAATGAAGAGACATTCTTACAAAATTCCAGTTCATATACATCTCTTTATCCATTTCCACCACCACCTAAATCCATTTCCCATAATCCGCTTTGCTCTCTCTCTCTCTCTCTCTTTCTCTCTCTATCCATCTCTCTCTCCCAGGTTCAACTGATGCTGCCCTTTTCCCCAGCTCTGTTGGAAGCTAAGTTCCCAAATACTCCTACGGGGTTTCTCCATACCATTTAATTCCCAAGCACTGGGGAAATCTTGGATTGGCGAGTATTGAAACTACATTGTCCATAACCTATGAATTCCATTGATATAATTTTCGGCCTGCTTCATTTAGATTGCAATTTTCACATGCAGTATTTACATTTAACAAAAATCCATCTGTTTCAGTATGATCAAATAATCAATTGCAAAACCTTTCCCTATGGTATTTCTCCTGCATTTAAGGATCAATGGAGACGCCATGTGTTCCAAACATAGTTTTAAAAGACTATGACTTATCCTAGATACCTGTCACATTGCCATCCTATCAAGTTTAAACAGCCAAGTAACTGGTTGCAAGACGGAAAATAACTGCGCATACAGTGCTACCTAATAACTAATTGATTTCCTACAGAGGTGACTTTCGAACAGCACCCTCACCAGCCAAGAGCTTACGAGGCAATCACTGGCCCTGACAACTTCTCTCAGATCTCAGGCAGAGTGAAAGCTACTGATAAAAGGTTAACAACCTAAAATGTTACCTCTGTTTCCCTCGCTACAGAAGCTGCCAGACATGGCGATTATTGCCAATTTTTATGGCTTTATTTTATTGTTGATATTGGGCATGCAGTCTATTTAAACAACGGAAAATACTTTTATTTGAATCAATTAATGATCATGGCCCTTTCAGTACCAGCAATACAGAACTATCTTTCTCTGGAATCATGATTTTTGTGACGAGCTCATAGCCAATGGTCTGGACTAAAATGGTTAATTTTCAGGTGAAAATGCTTTGCTTCTCCTTGTTATTTCCGACAATACAAAAAAAAAGTTGAAACCTCAATGGAAACAATGGTGCAATTTCTGACGGGGTGACTGATGACATCTGTTGCGAGCGTCTGTTGGAGATATGGAATTCTCCTAGATAGAGTACTGGGACATCACTTACCATTATTTCTGTGGTTGAAGTTTCAAACAAATTGGTAATTTTAATTAAGAAATCTTATTAAGCAGACAACTAACAATACTAAATATATTTATACAATAGAATAGGCGATTATATCACAGACGTCAAAACATATTACACAGTTTGCATATTCCCTGTTTTCTTTCCATCTGTCTTTCTGACACGCTCTTCATCTCTTTCTTATGTCCAAATTTATTAATACTGTTATGTACAGTAGAGGACAAGGAACAAGAACAGAAGCAGTTACACTGCTTTATACTTTGACCAGTTTTATTGTCTTACCCGTTATACCAACGGCTGCAAGAACAGGATGGTAAATGCGTTCAAATTCAAAGATGAATGGATAATCCATGTTCCATGTCATCGCACGCTGTCTGTGAGACTCTGACTGAAAATTGTGAATTCAGTCAAATGAGACCCTACTTATACCAGTGGGTGATGGTGACTGGGATAATTAGCGTGAAGTGCACCACATTAGTTACATTCAGTTAAACAAACAAAATTAATCATCTATTCTCCCCAAGGCTCCATTATCCAACTAAACCTATCTTCAGGGCAATTGCAAAACACTTTAAAATTGCTTTAGAATATTTTCAAAAACAAGAAGTTCCCTGCACGTTGCCACTGAGCTGCATAGACAACCTTATTAAACAAACATATGGACATTGGTTACATGTACAGACAATGACTTCGATCGTCATTTTCAAAAATCTCTACTTAGAACTGTGTACTGTGTGAATGGCCCCCAAGTGTTTGTAATTGGGCGCTGAAATTATTGACAGCACTTTATAATTTGAAATTCCAGGAGAAGAGTGCAGGGATGTATTTAAGAGGAAAAGTAGATTATCACATTGCTATGAAAGTACTTTATTTAAAATGTTGTGAATGAGTGGAGAGATTGAAACAGATGTTGAACTTTTTTTCAAAAGAATGTTCATTTGAAGGTTTTGAGTTTTTGTGTAAAACCTAACCTTTACTGGATGTCACAATCCTTAAGCTAAAGAAACAGCAAGAGACTTGATGACTGGAGGAGTTGTTCTCAGAGAAATGACATGTGAAGATTTATGGTGGTCAGGAAGTTTTGCCTTTCAGTTGGGCTGTGGATATTTTTGTGAGTCAGTTGCAAGTCAGCCTGCCAAAAGAAAGAATGCCATCTGATCTTTTCTACAGTTCTCCGAGAAACCCTGAGAACCCAGTGTGATAACTGAAACTCCTGATGCTGAATTTCTTCTGGAAGGCATTCCAAATTAATCTTCCACGTCGCCTGAAGGGAAATGCTGCGAAACATCCCAGTGACAGCCGTCAACACATTTGTGGGACGCCAGTAAAACGGACAACTGCTATCATTTCACATCTTCTCATATTCCTTCGACATTTAACAAGTATTTGGCCAAAGCATTTTGTTGCCTTTATTGTAAAGAGATCTCTGCAGAGAGAACATCTTTATTTTTCTTTAACCGGTGTGTGAGAGTGTGTTTGTGTGTGTGTGTGTGTGTATGTGTATGTCTGCGTGTGTGTGTGTGTTGTGTGTGTGTGTGTGTGTGTGTGTGTGTTGTGTGCTTGTGTGTGTTGTGTGCTTGTGTGTGTGTGTGTGTGTATTGTGCTATTATTAGAAATGAACTTTCATATTTCTATCAGTGTGTTAATCAGTGTTTTCATCTTGACCGACTAAGTCGTGTTTTATAATAAATTAACAATTTTGTTCTTTATTAAAGAAACCTGGTTGGTGGATTTTATTCTTAAATAAAAGAAGAGTATATAATTGGTTGTATCGGTAACTGGATAAACGCTTAAATACATTTTGTGACCCGTGGAGGAGTGGAACTAGAGAAAGACAATGAACTCGTCCAGCCTCAGTCGTAACAACATGGTGGAGAAAACAATGGAAGAATATGTTGATGCTGTTAGACAAAGAGTGATGTGATGAGGCTCACATTTGGCATGCTCATTAACACGGCCGAAATGGGCTGAACGGCCTGTTTCCGTGCTGTAAATTGTAAGGAACCACGTGCATTTGCACAGCTTCTGAAAGGTCCATGTTTTTTTTTCAAAAGGGTTTTTCTTTCGAAAGTCATAAGCACAGAAGATGGGATGAAGGATATTCAAGAATTTTCAAATTGTGAAAGTTTATTCTCATCTGTAAGTCGGGAGAAACATACTGAGCAAAGTTTCTTAGCTAAACCAGATGTATTAGCAATTTCACAGACTCTCAGAACATCAACCTTTATTCAAAGGTTCTGTGGCAGGAATCTGGACCAGTGAGATAGAAGATATCACAGGAGTACCAAGCACTGTCATGAGGTTAATTTAATAACTTCGACCTAAATACCGAATTTAACAACTTTGGATCCGAACCACCGGTCCCATTTGTTTGGAAATTGCGCTGGTAATGGTTCTGTTCTTGCCATTTATATCTTCACTGGACTCACCATTTGCTTTTGTACATGTCCCATTACCATACATGTTGTTTGCACCACCATCCCCTTTATCTTTTAATAACGCCTGCCCGCCATGCAAACACAGAGTTTCCCGTTCTGCAATAGAGTGTGTTGCTTCTATTTCCCCCCTTTCTTCTTTACTTTTCACCCTCCGCTGCCCATTTCACCTGTCATATGCCTCATTTTATTCCTCTGCTCTCTGGTATTCTGCCCTCCCAAATCACAACTCCAAACCTTCACCACTCCCTGATCTTCCCATTCCCTTGCAGCCATTCCAACCTTGCCCCTCTTTTAGATACGCTGACAGGTCCCTCTCTGATTCTCTTGACATCCCAAACCGGTTTTCCACTCATTCACCGACTTACCCCCGGTGGATAATCTTACTTACCTCAATGTATCCCACTAAACCCTCTAAAGTTTGCGATGTGGACTCTGTCAGTGGGTCGACTATCATCGTCCATCTCTGCTCAATCCTCCAAAATGTCCTCGCAATTGTTAACAAGGTTCTATTCATCTACACGTTGATTTTGGATGATTGCATCGTCATCAATATCTTGACTAAAAGCTTGGCACATGTGTAATGATACATTTCCCCTTGACATTGACTGGCTATACCTACTTGCTAACTATCCCGCCTAGAATGCTAAAGCGGAAGTGTGGCACCTGATCAGCAAATCTCACCTTGGTTTGACCATCTGCTCCTAGAATCGTCTCCTGCCTTGAGCATCTCGCCTTGTTTCAAGCTCGTCATCTCTATCTAACTCAGCCTTGAATAAATTCAATGGTACAGCCCGCATTGCATTCTGGGAGGAAATTTCTACAGACGAAGGAAACTTTGAGAACAAATTCTCCTCGAATCCGTTTTAAAAGGGAGGCCTCTTGTTCTTGAACTGTAAGATGCATCCCCTAGCTCTCGTATCCACCACAAAAGGAAACATTCTCCCGGTATCCACACTATCAAGCCCCCTCAGGATCATATTTATTTCAATCAGATCACTTCTTATTCTTTGAAACTCTAATGGGTCTCGGCCCAAACTGTTCAAACTTTATTCAAAAGATAAGCCCATCATCCCAGGAATTAGTCGAGTGAGCCTTATCTGAACTGCGTATAACGCAATTAAAACATTTTTCAAATAAGGAGACCAAAACTGTGCACAATACTTTGAATGCAGTCTCACCAAGGTTGTGTATAGCTGCAGTAATACATACATACTTTTATATTCGCTTCCCCTTGCAATTAACGCCAACTTTCCATTTGCTTTCTTAATCAAAAGCTGCACCTGAATACTAACCTTTGGTCATTCATGCACCAAGACACACAGATCTTTCTGTACTCCCGAGTTCTGAAATCTCTCTCCATTTAAACAGTACATAGGTTTTCAATTCTTCCTGCCAATGAACAAGTTCACATTTTCCAACATTAAACTCCACCTGTCAAACATTTCCCCACTCTTTCTACCAATCTATACTTCTCTTTGCAACGTACTTTCATTCCTATCTTGACGCCATCGGCAAATGTCGCAACCATGCATTTGATCCCTTAATCCAAGTCTTTGATATCGATTGCAAATGGTTGAGGGCACAGCACTGATCACTCTGGGCAGACCAGTAGTAGCAGCTTGTCAACCCGGAAGAAAATCAGTGTATCCATTCTCTCTGCTTCCTGTTAGCTAACTAGTCCTTTATCGAGGCCAGTATCTTACCACCTACACCAGCTACTCCTATATTGTGTGATATTTGATAAGACACCTTCTGAAATGCATTTTGGAAATCCAAACACATCATATCTACAGGTTTCCCTTGATACGTCTTGCTGGTTCCTCCCTAGAAGAATTCCAACAAATTAGGTAAACACGATTTCCCTTTCACAAAACCCTGTCGGCAATGTTTAATCTCATTATGATTTTCTACGTATCTGCTGTAACCTTTTTACTAATGGATCCTAGTAACTTCTCTATGACAGATGTTATTCTAACTGGCCTCTCGTTTCCTGCTTTCCGTCTCTATCCTGAATTGAACGAAGGAGCTGCATTTGCTATTTTTCAGTGCGCTGGTATCCTTCAAATATGTCATGAATTTTGGTAGATTATAAACGAGGCCTTGACTATTTCTGCATTGAATTATTTTAAGACAACAGTAGGCAGGCCATCTGGTCCTGGGGACTTGTCAACCTTTAGGCCTAATAAATTTCCCAGAAGCTTTTCCCTCGTGATGGTGATTGTTCTATGCTCTGCACTCCCTTTGTCCTCTTGTCTTTGAAGAATATTTGGTGTGTTTCCAAGTCTTCTCCACTGAAAGCAGACATAAAATACCTGTTGAACGCATCCGCCATTTCATGGTTTCCATTGTCCATTCCCCAGACTCACCGTCTGCATGACCAACGCAAGCTGCAGTTACTCTTTTTTAACCATTTAAATACTTGTAGAGACTCATTCTATTTGTTGTTACATTGCCAGTCATGTTTCTCTCACATGTACTTTCTCTCAATTTATTTTGTTATTCTTTGATGATTCTTAAAATCTGTCCAATCTGATGAGCTCCCACCAGTCTTTGAAGATTTGTACAGTGTTTGTTTCAATTTGGCATATCCTTAACTTATTTAATTAGCCAAAAGTCATGCAGCCTGCCAAATAATTGTTCTTTCTCACTGGGATATATCTTTTTTTTTTCTGATCTCATCAGCTGCTTCTGCCACTTCGGTCCATTCTCCGATCCCACAGGACCAGGACTCCATATCAGTTTCACCATCAAAGAATTTGCTTCCATCTCGATAACATTGTCTTTGGGAGGTTTTGCAGAGGTACAGACGTTCTCCGCATGAACGTTGCAATAATTATTTCCAACTCCCCCACCTCCTTCTCCTGGTTCTGTATTTGCTGAGAAAACTTTACTGCTCTAACTCATGTCAATGCGAATGAAATACCAACGGCCTGGAGTATAAACTTTGTTTCTATCTTCACAGATGCTGCCTGACTTTCTGAATCTTTCCATTATTCTCTGCTTTATTTTACAATACCTTGAGTGGATCAGAGGATTGGCTGAATGTGTACAAAGAACAAAGAAGAAAGAAAATTACAGCACAGGAACAGGCCCTTCGGCCCTCCAAGCCTGCGCCGATCCAGATCCTCTATCTAAATATGTCGCCTATTTTCTAAGGGTCTGTATCTCTTTTCTTCCTGCCCATTCATGTATCTGTCTAGATACATCTTAAAAGACGCTATCGTGCCCGCGTCTACCACCTCCACTGGCAACGCGTTCCAGGCACCCACCACCCTCTGCGTAAAGAACTTTCCACGCATATCCGCCCTAAACATTTCCCCTCTCACTTTGAACTCGAGACCCCTAGTAATTGAATCCCCCACTCTGGGAAAAAGCTTCTTGCTATCCACCCTGTCTAAAACGCTCATGATTTTGTACACCTCAATCAGGTCCCTCCTCAACCTCCGTCTTTCTAATGAAAATAATCCTAATCTACTCAACCTCTCTTCATAGCTAGCGCCCTGCATACCAGGCAACATCCTGGTGAACCTCCTTTGCACCCTCTCCAAAGCATCTACATCCTTTTGGAAATGTGGCGACCAGAACTGCACGCAGTACTCCAAATGTGGCCGAACCAAAGTCTTATACACCTGCCAACCCTTGTACTCAATACCCCGTCCGATGAAGGAAAGCATGCCTATGCCTTCTTGACCACTCTATTGACCTGCGTTGCCACCTTCAGGGAGCAATGGACCTGAACACCCAAATCTCTCTGCACATCAATTTTGCTCAGGACTTTTCCATTTACTGTATAGTTCACTCTTGAATTGGATCTTCCAAAATGCATCACCTCGCATTTGCCCTGATTGAACTCCATCTGCCATTTATCTGCCCAAATCTCCAATCTATCGACATTCTGCTGTATTCTCTGACAGTC
This sequence comes from Heterodontus francisci, assembly GCF_036365525.1. Lineage (NCBI taxonomy): Eukaryota > Metazoa > Chordata > Chondrichthyes > Heterodontiformes > Heterodontidae > Heterodontus > Heterodontus francisci. The sequence continues at coordinate 3,366,776 of NW_027141112.1, read as the reverse complement.
CCCTTCACTATCTGCGACTCCACCAATCTTAGTGTCGTCTGCAAACTTGCTAATCAGACCACCTATACTTTCCTCCAAATCATTTATGTATATCACAAACAACAGTGGTCCCAGCACGGATCCCTGTGGAACACCACTGGTCACACGTCTCCATTTTCAGAAACTCCCTTCCACTGCTACTCTCTGTCTCCTGTTGCCCAGCCAGTTCTTTATCCATCTAGCTAGTACACCCTGGACCCCATGCGACTTCACTTTCTCCATCAACCTACCAAGGGAAACCTTATCAAACGCCTTACTGAAGTCCATGTATATGACATCTACAGGCCTTCCCTCATCAATCAACTTTGTCACTTCCTCAAAGAATTATATTAAGTTGGTAAGACATGACCTTCCCTGCACAAAACCATGTTGCCTATCACTGATAAGCCCATTTTCTTCCAAATTGGAATAGATCCTATCCCTCAGTATCTTCTCCAGCAGCTTCCCTACCACTGACGTCAGGCTCACAGGTCTATAATTACCTGGATTTTCCCTGCTACCCTTCTTAAACAAGGGGACAACATTAGCAATTCTCCAGTCCTCCGGGATCTCACCTGTGTTTCAGGATGCTGCAAAGATATCTGTTGAGGCCCCAGCTATTTCCTCTCTCGCTTCCCTCAGTAACCTGGGATAGATCCCATCCGGACCTGGCGACTTGTCCACCTTAATACCTTTTAGAATACCCAACACCTCCTCCCTCCTTATGCCAACTTGACCGAGAGTAATCAAACATCCGTCCCTAACCTCAACATCCGTCACGTCCCTCTCCTCGGTGAATACCGATGCAAAGTACTCGTTTAGAATCTCACCCATTTTCTCTGACTCCACGCATAACTTTCCTCCTTTGTCCTTGAGTGGGCCAATCCTTTCACTAGTTACCCTCTTGCTCCTTATATATGAATAAAACGCTTTGGGATTTTCCTTAACCCTGTTTGCTAAAGCTATTTCATGGCCCCTTTTAGCCCTCTTAATTCATCGTTTCAGATTGGTCCTACATTCCCGATATTCTTTCAAAGCTTCGTCTTTCTTCAGCCGCCTAGATCTTATGTATGCTTCCTTTTTCCTCTTAGCTAGTCTCACAATTTCACCAGTCATCCATGGTTCCCTAATCTTGCCATTTCTATCCCTCATTTTCACAGGATCATGTCTCTCCTGCACGCTAATCAACATTTCTTTAAAAGACTCCCACATATCAAATGTGGATTTACCTTCAAACAGCTGCTCCCAATCTACATTCCACAGTTCCTGCCGAATTTTGGTATAGTTGGCCTTCCCCCAATTTCGCACTCTTCCTTTAGGACCACTCTCATCTTTGTCCATGAGTATTCTAAAACTTACGCAATTGTGATCACTATTCCCAAAGTAGTCCCCGACTGAAACTTCAAACACCTGACCGGGCTCATTCCCCAACACCAGGTCCAGTATGGCCCCTTCCCCAGTTGGACTATTTACATACTGCTCTAGAAAACCCTCCTGGATGCTCCTTACAAATTCTGCTCCATCTAGACCTTTAACACTAAGTGAATCCCAGTCAATGTTGGGAAAAGTAAAATCTCCTATCACCACCACCCTGTTGCTCCTACATCTTTCCATAGTCTGTTTACATATTTGTACCTCAATCTCACGCTCGCTGTTGGGAGGCCTGTAGTACAGCCCCAACATTGTTACCGTACCCTTCCTATTTCTGATTTCTGCCCATTTTGCCTCACTGTTCGAGTCCTCCATAGTGCCCTCCTTCAGCACAGCTGTGATATCCTCTTTGACCAGTAATGCAACTCCTCCACCCCTTTTACCTCCCTCTCTATCCCGCCTGAAGCATCGATATCCTGGGATATTTAGTTGCCAATCATGCCCTTCCCTCAACCAAGTCTCAGTAATAGCAATAGCATCATACTCCCAGGTACTAATCCAAGCCCTAAGTTCATCTGCCTTACCTACTACACTTCTTGCATTAAAACAAATGCACCTCACACCACCAGTCCCTTTGCATTCATTATCTGCTCCCTGCCTCCCTTAGTCACGCTGACTTCATTATCTAGTTCCTTACAAGCTTTAGTTACTACCTCCTTACTGTCCACTGACCTCCTCATTTGGTTCCCATCCCCCTGCCACATTCGTTTAAACCCTCCCCAACAGCGTTAGCAAAAGCACCCCCAAGGACATTGGTTCCAGTCCGGCCCAGGTGTAGACTGTCCAATTTGTAATAGTCCCACCTCCCCCAGAAACGGTCCCAATGTCCCACAAACCTGAACCCTCCCTCCTGCACCATCTCTCAAGCCACGCACTAATCCTGACTATTCTTTCATTTCTACTCTGACTATCACGTGGCACTGGTAGCAATCCTGAGATTACTACCTCTGAGGTCCTACTTTTTAACTTGGCTCCTAACTCCCTAAATTCTGCTTGTTGGACCTCATCCCGGTTTTTACCTATATCATTGGTGCCTATGTGCACAACGACAACTGGCTGTTCACCCTCCCCCTTCAGAATGTTCTGCAGCCGATCTGAGACATCCCTGACCCGTGCACCTGGGAGGCAACATACCATTCGGGAGTCTGGATTTCGACCACAGAACCGCCTATCTACTCCCCTAACAATCGAATCCCCTTCACAAAAGGAACTGTCAGGAACCAAATAATGTAATTCTGTCTACCTCGTTTTCATTCTTTAAGACACTCCTTATAACCTACTGTTTTTGCCAAGATTTTTTCTCCTGCCCTAATATCTCCCTATCTCTCTTTGTGTCTTGCTGTCAAACGTTGTTTTATAATCTCCCTGTGAAGCGACTCGGGCTGTGTTATTACTTTAAATCACTTTATAAATACACATTATAGTTGAAGTGGAGGGTCAGTGTCTCGCATCTTCTCCTCAAAATACAAACCCACACGTCAGTGGGTTATGTTTGACTCCAAAAATGGAATGTCAGAGAAAATGGCCATTTGGCTAATGTAACTGTATTAGCTCTTTGCAAGAGATGTCCAATTCGTCCGACTCTCTTTCACTTTCACCATAGCCCTGTCATGTGTGCATCCAGTTCCTTTTTCTAAGTTACCATTGAATCTGCTTCTACTTCCCTTCCACCCAGGACATTCCAAATGTTACTAGCTCACATAAAATTTTCTACTCGTTTCCGTGCAATCTCCCTTCTCGTTTGCAAGCATCACAAATCAGTGTCCTCTGGTTACTGATATTGGGCCATTGGAAATAGTGTCTTCCTATTTCTACAGTCAAAAGAAAATAAGAACATTAGGAAAAGGAACAGAAACATACCATCTGACGCCTGGAGACTGCTGCACCATTCAATATGATCATGGCTGATCCTCGATTCTCCTTCACTTTCCCCTCGCTCCTGTTGTCCATTGTTTCCCTGAGAGATCAAAAATTTGTCTATCCCAGCCATAAATATATTCAACGATGGAGCAGCCACATCTTTCTGGGGTAGAAAATTCCAAGAATGCACAAATGTTTGAGTGAAGAAATTCCTCCTCATCTCAGTCCTAAATGATAGGCCATTTTTCCTGTGACAGTGCCCTCGTGATGTAGATTCCACATCCAGAGGAAGCAACTTCTGTGTCTTCCCTGTCAAGTACATTCAAAATCAAAAGCACCCATTATTCTGAACAGTTCTATTTCTTATTCCCTTATCCTTCTCAGCTATAAGGAGCACGAAACGGGTTTTCTGGTCCTCGTACGCAGATCAGGTGCAGATCGTACGTGCTAGCGCAATCATCTGCACGGTCCTCCAGGCCATGAAGTCCTTTCCATAGTCTGGTCCCACGAAAGTGACACAACAGTCCAGCTGATGCTGAAGCAGTGACTTCTCAATATTTGCGTTTCTACAGTCTGCCTCTATTTTGAAGGGAGGCAACCATCGGATTATGGCTTCATAACATAACAACAGCACATAAGGAGGCCATTCGACCCATAGAGTTCGTGTTATTTCCCTTCAAAACCGACTCAGCTAGTCCCCCTGCTCTACCCTTTCTCGGTAGTTCTGTTTTTTTCCCTCTTCAGTTGCTTCTCCAGTTCCCTTCTGATTGGATCTGCCTCCACCACCCACTCAGGCATCGCATTCCTACTTGCTACATAAAGAAAGCTTTTCTTTATGTCGCCATTCGTTCTTTTGCTCTTCACCTCATATCGGTATCCTCTGGTTCTCGACTCAACCACCTATGGGAACAGTTTTTCTCCAGCTACACTGTCTATGTTCTTCATGTTTTTCAACACCTCTATCAAATTTCTTCTCAGCTTTCTCTACTCTAAGGTGAATCACCACAGTTCTCCAATCTATCCAAGTGATTGAAGTAAAGGTGTGCAAAGGAAACCCAACCCCAGTCCGAATGCTGGAGAGGGAAGCCCGGTCTGACCCGGCCCAAACCCGACACGTGTCGTCGTATCCCGACGGGGTCGGATCGGGTAGCAGGCCTTTACATCAGTGCAGGGGTAAAGGCCTGCTATCCGACCGGATCCCGACGGGTCCCGGCGACATGTGTCGGGCTCAGGACGGGTAGGGCCGGACTTCCGAGTCGGGCATTCGGGCTCGGTCATATTTCCTTTGCCCACCTTTAGATTGAAGTCCCCATCCCTCTAACGATTCCAGTATTTCATTTACATCCTCTATAAATTCTTCGCAACATTCTGGAAGTGTGGCGCCCAGAAACAATGCTCCAGTTGAAGCCCAGACCGTGTCTTACAAAGGTTCACCCAAGCTTCCTTGATTTTGTACACTATGACTCTATTCGTAAGGACTAGGATATTTTATACGTCTGTCATTACTTTCTTAACCGACAGTACCACCTTCAACAATTTGTCCACATATACCTCAGATCTCTGTGCTCCTGAACCCCCTGTTGAATTGCCCCTTTACTTTATATGTCCGCGTTCTTCGTAAGAAAATGTGTCAAATCTGCATTAAATTGATTCTGCTGCCTTTCTGCCCAGTCCAGCAGCCTATTTCTATCCTCCTAAAGTAAATCAATATCGTCTTCACAGTTCACAATATTTCTGAGTGTTTGAGCAAGGGCAAATGTTGAAATTGTGCGCTGCTCACCCATGTATGGGTCATTATTATTTTTGAATACAGTCAGAGGTCATCGTAGTGACCTATGGGGATCGCAACTGTATACCATCCTCCAGTCCGAAACACAGCGGTTCACCTTGACACTTCGTTTTCTGCCACTCAGCTAACATGCTATCAATGCTTCCACTATATATTTTATCCTCTGGAATGCAACGTCACTGGCGAACTTATTAGCTGGCACTTTATAAAACGTCTTTTGGAGGTCCAGGTACATAACATCAACCACATTATTCTGATCAACCGCGCTGTCAGCTCATCAGAAACAAACCAATCATGTTAGTTAAACACGATTTGCCGTTTACAAATCCGTGCTATAGTTCCCTGTTCAAGTGGCTGCTATTTTTTTCAGGCTTTGTCTTTCCGAAAAGCTTTCCCACACCAAAATTAACCTGACCGGCCTGTAGTTGGGTTTATTGTTACACCTTTTTTGGGGAATCAGTGCAAAATTTGCAATTCTGCATCTCCTGACACCACATCTGTATCGAAGGAGGATTGAAAGATTATTGCCAGTGCCTGTGCAATTTCCACCCTTACTTCCCACAGTATCATCGATACATTCCCTCCGGTCCTGGTGACTACCACTTTAAGTACAGTCAGCCAATCTAATATATTGCCTTTTTCAATGTTTAGCCCATCCACCGACTCACCTACCCTGCTTTTTTTTTTACTGTGACTGTGGCAGCATCTTCTTCATCGGTAAAGACAGATGCAAAGTGTTCATTTACTATCTGAGTACTGTGCTCTGCCAGCATGATCCGATCCACTTGCTGTTCCTTACTCAGCCGCACCTCTCCTCTTACTGACCTTTTTATAATTTATATGCCAATTGCTTCACATACTTTCTCTTTGACTCTCGGATTTCCTTATACATTTCCCCTCTAAACTTTCCATGATCAGCCTGTCTCTCACTTCTCCTTTCAACAACATAAATGTCACACCCACCCGATTACTGCTTACTCTTATTCTGTATCTGTTTCGTCATCCAGGATCTTTTGTCCCCCCCCCACCCTCCACATCATCTCACCTTTATCCTCGTTTGAATATCACTTGACATTTCTCGATCCATCTCTCCTTCAAAGGGAGCTATTTGCTCTGCTAAAGTGTGTGCTGACAATCTGTGATTCTAATTACGAACATTCGCCTGAAAACACTTCCGAAACTCTTCCCCTCTTTGCCTTTTTCATTATTACTCTGGCAGGCTATGTTAGGACAAAGAATATCCCCCTCGATACCAACTTCTAGCTTTTTTTCAACTCTCTGTAATTTCCCTGCCAAGTTACCCGTCTATATCTTTCCATCTATTGGGTGGTCTATTGGATACACATTGTAGTGTAATGTTATCTGTAGATTTTTTTTTTTTAATCTGCATATATAAACCAGGGAAATAAAATAGCAATAATCGCTTCCACTCGATGATCAATTTGATAAGCTTCTCCTGTCGTCGTCATGATTTTGTGTATGTAAACATGCACATTTCTGTTTCTGCACCCCTTAAAATGGCACCATTTAGTTTATTTTGCTTGTCGAAATTCTTCCTCCCAATATATCCCACTCAACACTTCTGCGTGGCACGTTTTTAACATCAAGCTGTCTGCCCATCTTACCATGTCCACGTTATCATTAAATATGCTGCTGTCGTCATCAATGTTGTCAATATTTTCTAATTTTGTGTTAGCTGAAAACATTGAAGTGATGTCAGCTATGTCCATTTACACGACTTGATGCATATCAAAAAGACCAATGGTCCTAATATAGACCACTAGGGAATATGACTGTATACTTCCCTTCAGTCTGACAAACAACCATTCACCCTTTGTCTCTGTTTTTGTGCCTTTCAGGCAATTCCAAATTCACGTCGCAACTGTCTGTTTCATAACATAAATATCACAACTGCGAACACGTCAATTACATGGCTGCTTATCAAACACCATTTCAAAATCCAATTACACAGCAGAATCAGCCAACTTTCATCAACCCTCTGTTACTTCATCAGAGAATGCAACCAAGTTTGTCGGACATGATAAACCTTTAATATTGGTTTCAACTTCACATTTGGTCCTAACGTTGATCTTGTCGCATAAATCTTGGGGAGGCAGTGGAGTTGTGGTAATATCATTAATCTAGTAATCCAGATGTACAGGCCCTTGGATTGTTGATTAAAATCACACTATGTCAATTGGTGGAATTTAAATTAAATTATCAATTGATTGATCAAAAATCTGGAATAATTAAAAAAACTAGTCCCGGTAATAATACGATAAAACTGTCATTGATTATTGTAAAAACTCATTTGATTCACTAATATCCTTTGGGGAAGGATTTCAGTCGCTGTTACTTAGTCTGGAGTATATGTGAGTATATATATTGACCTTGCCAGCAATGCCTGCGTCCATGAAAGAATATAAAAATAATTTAAAAATGCCTTGTTAACATATCTCTTGAGGTACCTTGAGATAGTAATGAACTGGATAGAGGTGCTGCCAGGAGAATTGTTACACTCATTCTGAAATTTGGTTACAATAATAGGTATCAGAAAGGAAACTTCACAGAATATGGGGACAGGCTTTGGATCAGTAAAGGTGGCAGCGAAGTAAAGTAGGACATCGTTGGTCTGCCTGGGACAGCGAACCAGTTGCTGCCTCGAAGACAACATCAAGATGGTGTCGGAAGGCAGAACAAATGACCAAATATTAATCATTGAATGTGAAACCAGCTGGCATTTTTTTAAATTCTGAAACTAACATTGATAAAATATATAATTGACAATATCAGTAAATGGGTAAAAGAGTTGAATATAAGTTGTGGCCCATGGCGAAGTGAACTAGAGAAAAACGGTACATTTCACCAACGTCGATCCTAACACAGTAAATGCCATAGAAATCAGGAACAAGCGCCATTTACAGCATAGAAATGTTTGTGGATCCATGCTCATGGATAACATGCTTCCCAAAGCAATTATTTTCCTCTCATTGACTATCAGGAATTATCAGTAGAAACCTCATTTAATGGTATTGAAACGAACACTTACTTACCGTAATTGCTACTGAATCGTGCAGACTTAATTCAAGGATTCAAATGTGTTATAGAAATGATCTCAGACTGTTAGTCCTTTACAAAGTGAAACACATTGTGCCTAGAGTATCCATGTGAGGTTCCAAGCAATGCTGTATTATATAAGTATAATATCGTTGAAGAACACATCCAAATAAGGAGAATGTAATTGACTTATATGAGAAGTCTGTCTTCGACTGAGTACAATTGAGTGTCATAGAATCAGAATAGTTACAACACAGAAGAAGGGCATTTGGACGGTCGAGAGCATGCTGGTTCTCTAAAAGAGGAATCCAGTTGATCCCTCTTCCCGTTCCTTTTCACACCGTCCTGCATTTTTCTCTTCAAGAACTTAACAATTTCTCATTTTAAAACACGATGAATCTGTCCTCCCCAATATTTATACCAGTCAATCTCCTACTTCTAAAAGAAACCTATTTAAAAATGAAATGTAAGCACAGATGCTTTCCTTTGCAGTGTTAACTATTCCACACTTCATTATCAAATAATTCAATGCATTATTTAAAAAAAAGTCACTCTGAAGTTTGCTTTTGCGTTCAGGCCAGCCTGCCTCTCACAGCCTAGTGGGCATTTCCATTAACTTCAACTTCGCTACTTAGCACAAAGGGTAACATTCTTCTTTGGCATCCTTGTCTCCAGAGACAATGGGGAAGCGCCAGGAGGTGGTCAGTGGTTTGTGCGTCAGCGCCTGCAGTGGCTAGAAAGGCTAGTTCTAGAGTGACAGACACTTCCACAGGCGCTGCAAATAATATTGGTTGTCGGGTCTGTTACACAGTTGGCTCTCTCCTTGCGCTTCTGCCTTTTTTTCTGCCACTGCTAAGTCTCATCGACTCGCCCCTCTTTAGTCTCGCTGCCATAGAGCAAGGGACTGAGGACACAGGCTTGAAAGACTCGGACTTTTGTGTTCCATGTCAGTGCGTCATTTTCCCACACCCTCTTGGCTAGTCTGGACATAGCATTAACATTACAACAATATTACAATTCGACAATAGTAGGACTTAAGGAGACTACAGGGCAGTCGGAATTTCTCTTTCACAAGAACCACAAAAATCCCATAAGAAACAGGAGAAGGACAAGGCCAGATGGCCTCTGGAACCTGCTCGCCAGTCATTGAGATCTTGGTTGAAGTTCCACATCAGCTCCTCTTTCCTGTTCTAATTCCATATCCCTTGATGCCTGCAGTACCAGGAAATCTATTGACCTCAGTCTTGAATACACTCATCGACAGATTGATTAGAGCTGTCCTAAATATTGAACAACTCTAAAGTTCTACCTAACTGGTCGTTTGTGAGGACAGCGTGGAACAGGCTGATATGCTTGAACAGGTTGAGGTTAAGAGGGAGGATGTGCTGGAAATTATGAATGATATGAGGACAGATAAGTCCCCGGGGCCAGACGGGATATACCCAAGGATATTACTGGAAGCGAGGGAAGAGATTGCTGCGCTTTTGGCGATGATCTTTGCGTCTCCACTGTCCACTGGAGTAGTACCGGATGATTGGAGGGTGGCAAATGTTGTTCCCTTGTTCAAGAAAGGGAATAGAGATAACCCTGGGAATTATAGACCAGTCAGTCTTACGTCGGTAGTGGGCAAATTATTGGAGAGGATTCTGAGAGACAGGATCTATGATTATTTGGAAAAGCATGGTTTGATTAGAGACAGTCAGCATGGCTTTGAGAGGGGCAGGTCATGCCTCACAAGCCTTATTGAATTCTTTGAAGATGTGACAAAACACATTGATGAAGGAAGAGCAGTGGATGTGGTGTGTATATGGATTTTAGCAAGGCGTTTGATAAGGTTCCCCATGGTAGGCTCATTCAGAAAGTAAGGAGACATGGGATACAGGGAAGGTTGGCTGTCTGGATACAAAATTAGCTGGCCCATAGAAGTCAGAGGGTGGTGGTAGATGGAAAGTATTCATCCTAGAGCTCGGTGACCAGTGGTGTTCCACAATGATCTATTCTGGGACCTCTGCTCTTTGTGATTTTCATAAATGACTTGGATGAGGAAGTGGAAGGCTGGGTTAGCAAGTTTGCTGATGACACGAAGGTTGCTGGAGTTGTGGATAGTGTGGAAGGCTGTTCTAGGTTGCAACAGGACATTGACAGGATGCAGAGCTGGGCTGAGAAATGGCAGATGGAGTTCAACCTGGAAAAGTGTGAAGTGATTCATTTTGGAAGGTCGAATCTGAATGCGGAATACAGGCTTAAAGACAGGATTCTTGGTAGTATGGAGGAACAGAGGGATCTTGGGGTCCATGTCCATAGATCGCTCAAAGTTGCCACCCAAGTTGATAGGGTTGTTAAGAAGGCGTATGGTGTGTTGGTTTTCATTAACAGGGGGATTGAGTTTAAGAGCCGTGAGGTTATGCTGCAGCTCTATAAGGCCCTGGTTCGACCACACTTAGAATATTGCGTTCAGTTCTGTTCGCCTCATTATCGGAATGATGTGGAAGCTTTAGAGAGGGTGCAGAGGAGATTTACCAGGATGCTACCTGGACTGGAGGGCATGTCGTACGAAGAAAGATTGAGGGAGCGAGTGCTTTTCTCATTGGAGCGAAGAAGGATGAGAGGTGACTTGATAGAGGGGTACAAGATGATGAGAGGCATAGATAGAGTGGATAGTCAGAGACTTTTTCCCAGGGTGGAAGGGGCTGTCACCAGGGGTCATAATTTTAAGGTGATTGGAGGAAGGTTTCGGGGTGATGTCAGAGGTAGGTTCTTTACACAGAGAGTGGTGGGTGCGTGGAATGCGCTGTCGGCGGTGGTAGTAGAAGCAGATACATTAGGGGCATTTAAGCGAATCTTGGATAGGTACATGGGTGATGGTAGAATGAAGGGTAGGTAGTTACTTAGATCTTAGAGTAGGTTAAAGTTTCGGCACAATATCGTGGGACGAAAGGCCTGTACTGTGCTGTACTGTTCTATGTTCTATGTTCTAACCTGGCGGGAGTGACTGCATCCCTGAACCAGATTTACATGGACCTTCCCTGCACCCTGATGCCCTGCAATGTCTGTGGCTCAGGCCGCAGCTCAGCAACTCTGAGCTGAAGTTGCTCGAGCTGTTCACATTTACCGCAGATATGTCTGCACGGGATTGCAATGTATTCCAGAAACTCAAGCATGCTGCAGTCATAGCACACCGTCTGCCCTGCCGTGTCTGTCGAACGTTAATTATTTATTTGATAACATTACAAAGTTATTTAGTCAGCTAAAGTAATAGCAAGTTACAGAAACCTAGTTTGGAGACAATCTAAGAACACTCACCAACTACTGGAGGCAGAACAAAAATAAAAGCAACACATCCCTATTACTCTGCACCAAATTCCCATTTGCACCAAATGCCTGCCTTAGCACTCTGTTCATGAAACCATCTACTCCCAGGTCACTCTGTGCTCACTACTCTGTCTGGCAGCAAACGTTATCTACTTATATTGTCATCATAAGATTCTATGACACGATGACAGTCAAGATTGCTGCACGGTCATGCACCTTAAAGGGAACATTGCTCTCCTCTCAAAAGTCCATTATTCCTCTCCTCCAAGTTCCAATTCCACCTCCAGCCCTCATTGGCCCTAAACCACTTCTCCACGAGCAGTCTATTTTCGGTCTGTGATTCTGTCCCCTTGAGCAGTCGGCCACTTATTGGCAGGCAGCTTAGTTGTACACGCAGCTCCACCGGGAGTGGTGGCTAATGCTGGCATTACAGAGGCTTTGGAACCAGGTCCACCACTGCAGAGCCGGAATTCAGTTAAGTGATGCGCGGTCACCGAGGCCAGTCTGGCAGGCACCAGTCTTGAGGCAGGAAGATGGGCTTTTGAAAGGGGTGGATTGCTTTCTGCCATGGCCCCCCGTGGAGCACAAATTGCCCACGGATGACGCCCTCCCAAGCCCAAGGGAGGTCACATTTTACTGGGCTGATCTCCAGCAGTGACGGTAAGAGCCTCGTAAGTAGGTCTCCTAAGGGCCTCAAATCGCCTCTGAAAGGAAGGCCGTTGCTGACCCTTTCCAATCCCAACATAGCTGCAGTGTTATGCAGAGATGATGGGCGCTCCCTTGCCTGCCTACCATTGCACATCTTTGGGATACCCGCCTCTTAGCCCATCTCAGGTGTGGTGCAAGGCATTACATCCAGCCCTAGGATTCCTACACATGCCCCAACTTGGGAAAAATAAATGCCCTACTGCAGTAAGACTCTGTCAGACATTTCAAAAGTGCAATAACCTCTTAGACCATAAGACCATGAGAACTAGGAGCAGGAGTCGGCCGTCCGGCCCCTAGAGCTGCTCCGCCATTCAATGAGATCATGGCTGATCTTTTCGTGGACTCAGATCCACTTACCCGCATTCTCACCGTATCCCTAAATTCCTTTATTGTTCAAAAAGATATCGACCTTAGCTTTAAAAACGTTTACTGAAGAAGCGTCAACTACTTCACTGGGCAAGGAATTTCTTAGATTAACAAACCTCTGGGTGAAGAGGTTCCTTCTTAATTCAGTCCTAAATCTGCTCCCTCTAATCTTGAGGCTATGCCCTCTTGTCCTAGCTTCACCTGCCAGTGGCAACATACTCTCTACTTGTATCTTGTCTACTTCCTTCATAATTTGATATGTTTCTATAAGATCCCCCCTCATTCCTCTGAATTCGAATGAATATAATCCCAATCTCCACAGTGTCTCCTCATATGCCAACCCCCCCAACTCCGGAATCAACTTCGTGAAACTCCTCTGCACCCTCTCCAGTGCCAGTACATCCTTTCTCAAGTAAGGAGACCAAAACTGCACACAGTACTCCAGGTGCGGCCTCACCAGTACATTGTACAGCTGTAACATAACCTCTCTGCTTTTAAACTCAATCCCTTAAGCAATGAACGACAATATTCCATTTGCCTTCCTAATTACTTGCTGTACCTGCAGACCAACCTTCTGAAATTCATGCACAAGGACACCCAGGTCCCTCTGCATAGCAGCATGCTGCAACTTTTTACCATTCAAGTAATAATCCTTTTTACTGTTACTCCTACCGAAATGAATGACTTCACATTTATTAACATTGTATTCCATATGCCAGGCCTTTGCCCACTCACTCAATGTATCTATGTTCCTCTGCAAAGTTTCACAGTCATCTGCACACTTTGCTCTGCCACTCATCTTTGTGTCATCCTCAAACGTTGACACCCTACACGTGGTCCCCAACTCCAAATCATCTATGTAAATTGTAAATAATGGCAGTCCCAACACCGATCCCTGAGGCACACCACTATTGCATGATTGCCAACCAGAATAACACTCATTTATCCCCACTCTCTGCTTCCTGTTAGTCAACCAATCCTCTATCCATGCTAATACTTTCCCCCTAACGCCATGCATCCTTATCTTATGCAGCAGCCTCTTGTGCGGCACCTTGTCGAAGGCCTTTTGGAAATCTAGCTACACCACATCCACTGCGTCCCCATTGTCGACCTTGCTCGTAATGTCCATTAAAGAATTCCAAAAGATTTGTCAAGCATTACCTGCCCTTCATGAACCCATGCTGCGTCTGCCCAACGGGACAATTTCTATCGAGATGTCCTGCTATTTCTTCCTTGATAATAGACTCAAGCATCTTCCCCACTACAGAGGTTAAGCTAACCTGTCTATAATTCCCCATCTTTTGTCTACCTCCCTTTTTAAACAGTGGTGTCACATCTACTGTTTTCCAATCTGCTGGGACTACCCCAGAGTCCAGCGAATTTTGGAAAATTACCGCCAGTGCACCTGCTATTTCTCTCGCCATATCTTTTAGTACCCTGGGATGCATTCCATCAGGGCCAGGAGACTTTTCAATCCTTAGCTCCATTAGCTTGCCCAACACTACCTCTTCCGTAATAATGATTGTTTCCAGGTCCTCACCGATGTTAGTTTCTTTTTCAATTACTGGCATGTTATTAATGTCCTCCACTGTGAAGAACGATGCAAAATACCTGTTCAATGCCTCGGCCATTTCATCATATCCCATAACTAAATCCCCCTTCTCATCCTCTAAAGGACCAACGTTTACTTTAGCCACTCTTCTTCATTTTATATCCTTATAGAAACTTTTGCTATCTGTCTTTATTATCTGTGCTAGTTTTTTCTCATGTTCTATCTTACTTTTCTTTATAGCTCTTTTTGTGGCTTTCTGATGACCTTTAAAGTTTCCCCAATCTTCAAGTTGCATGCTGTTTTTGGCCACTTTGCATGCCTTCTCTTTCAAATTGATAGCCTCCCTTATTTCCTTGGACACCCATGGCAGATTACCCCTTTCCTTCCAGTCCTTCCTTTTCACTGGAATATACTTTTGCTGAGCACTTTGAAAAATTGCTTTGAAAGTCCTCCACTGCTCGTCAACTGTCCCAGCATAAAATCTTTGTTTCCAGTCTACTTTAGCCAAGTCCTCTCTCATTCTATTGTAGTCCCCCTTGTTCAAGCGCAGGACTTTGGTATAGGATTTTATCTTCACACTTTCCATCTGTATTCTAAATTCAGCCATACTGTGATCACTCCTTCCAAGAGGATCCCTAACCATGAGGTCATTAATTATTCCTGTCTCATTACACCGCACTAGATCTAGGATAGCTTGCTCCCTCGTCGGTTCCATTACATACTGTTCAAGAAAACTATCACGGATGCACTCAACGAACACCACCTCAAGGCTACCCTGACTGAGCTGGTTCGACCAATCTACATGTAGATTAAAATCCCCCATGATAATTGCCATACCGTTTTTACAGGCATTAATTATCTCTTTGTTTATTGCCCGCCCCAATGTGATGTTATTATTTGGTGGCCTATAGACTACGCCTTTCAATGACTTTTTCTTCTTACATTTTCCAATTTCCACCCAAATGGATTCAACCTCATTCTCCATAGAACCTATATCATCTCTCAGCACCGCCCTGATGTCGTCCTTGAATATCAGAGCTACACCACCTCCCTTACCTTCCTATCTGTCCTTCCGAATAGTCTGGTACCCCTGGATATTTAACTCCCAGTCGTGACCAACCTGTAAGCATGTCTCCGTAATGGCTACCAAATCATATTCATTCGCCATGATTTGTGCCGTTAACTCATCAACCTTGTTACAAATGCTACGAGCATTCAGGTAAAGTGCCTTTCTGCTAACTTTCTTACCCTCATGATTTCCAACATCTCTAATAATAACTCCTGAGTTATCCTTCCTTTCTGCTTCTTTCATCGTCTGCCTTGAACTTAAACCCTCCTGCACACATGTTAACCTGCTGCTTACCTTTTTATTTACCATCATACTCCCTGTCGTTTTCCCTTTCCCTTCCCCCCGAGTCACTAATTTAAAGTCCTAGAGACCACCCTATTTATCCGTTTCGCATGAACACTGGTTCCAGATCGGTTCAGGTGGAGACCGTCCCATTGGTACAGATCCCCCGGTTCCAAAACTGATGCCAATGCCCCATGAAATGGAACCCCTCTTTCCCACACCACACCCTTAGCCACGTGTTTACTTCCCTAATATTCTTATCCCTAAGCCAATCTGCACGTGGCTCGGGCTGTGATCCGGAAATTATGACCTTCGAGGACCTGTTCCGTAATTTCGTTCCTGGTGCTTTATAATCCCCAAACAGGTCCTCCATCCTAGCCTTGCCTATGTTTTTAGTCCCAACGTGGACCACAACAAATGGATCCTCCCCGTCCCGCTCCAATATCCTTTCAAGCCGGTCAGAGATGTCCTGCACCCTGGCACCGGGCGGGCAACACACCATGCGGGACTCCTGACCCGGCTTGCAAAGGATACTATCTATCCCCCTAATTATAGAATCCCCTATAACTACCACTTGTCTTTTTGCTCCCACCTCTTGAATGGCCTTCTGCACCATGTTGCCATGGTCAGTTGGCTCATCCTCCCCGCAGCCCTTTTCCTCATCCACACAGGGAGCAAGTATCTTGTACCTGTTGGATAAGGTCAAAAGCTGAGGCTCCTCTACCCCTGAATTCAGGATCCCCCTACCTGCCTCACTTGCAATCACACCCTGTTGTCCCTGATCACTAACTGAATTTGAATTACTTAATCTACCAGGTGTGACTGCCTCATGAAACAAAACGTCCTGGTAACTCTTAATACCATAAGGATTTTTTTTCACAAATAATTTATTGTGTACTGCAGATGTGACAATTTCCTATGCTACAGTCACATATTCCTTAGTTTACAAATATTATTTACAGTCTAACTGACAGAGGTGACTGGCATCATCAAAGTTAAACTGCCCTTTGGTGTGATTATTGAGTTCTTCCGAGATGGAAAACTCATTAACCTCAGTCGCCTCTTGCTAAAGCTGAACAATACACCATAGTCATACGTGATCTACAGTTTGCGGATGACTGCAGTGTCATTGCCCTTACCGCACTAGATTTGTAAGCCACTCTCAACCACGTCAATTCTGCACAGAGGGGAGTTGGCCTGTTCTGTAATGTTGTAAATTGGCAAAACAGTCAGAGGTGACATGACAAAACAACTTTTCTTCTTCAGTGAGTGGTTAGGATCTGGAATGCACTGCCTGAGAGTGTGGTGAAGGCAGATTCAATCGTGGTATTCAACAGGAAATTGGATAATTATCTGAAGAGAAAAAAACAATGCAGGTTTACGAAGAAACGTCAGGGAAATGTGGCGAGGTATATCTCTCTTCCAGAGAGCGGGAAAGGGCTGGAGTGGTTGAACAGTCTCCTTCTTGGCTTCTATAATTCTGTGGTTACCGACCCAACTTCTAAGGGATCCTTTTCTTCTTCTTTACGGTATGAAAACCCTCCCTGACTTTCACCATCTTCATTGAACCTCCCATCAGAAGTGAACTGTTTAGGGGTAACTACCTAATCTACACGAGAGCCATAACATTTACTGAGCTGAGAAAATACAAATAGTCCCGAGAATCCGCAGCACAGACTGAGCGGAGGGGAAAAACTGTCCTTGGAGCTCCATATTTAGTGAACAGTTCGGCCTGAAAATGTGAAGATGTGAATATTGTGTAAGAGAGTGGATGAAAGGGCAGGCGTTTTTATTCTTTCACGGCTGTGGGCATCGCTGGCAAGTCCAGCATTTGTTGCCCATCCCTCATTGCCCTTGACATCTGCATGGCTTACTAAGCCTTTTCAAGGGCAGTTAAGAGTGGATCAGATTGCCGTGGGTCTGGAGTCACATGTAGACCATAGCAGGTAATGATGTCAGATTTCCTTCCTAAAAGCCATTAGTGATGGATTTTTACGACAATGGATGATAGATTCAGAGCACCATTCCTGACATTAACCTTCAATTACAGATTTTTAAAGTTAATTGATTTTATTAATTCAAGCTAAACTGCACTCATCTCCCCAAAGAATTAGCCCAAGATTTTGGATTACAAGTTCTTTTTTTCTTATTATTCGTTCATGGAATGTGGGCATTGCTGCACTTGATTTCTTTCTTTCTGTAGAATAATCACTTCCGTAAGAAGGCACTGGGAGTTGAGAACATGTCCCCCAAGCACTAGCCTGGGCCCTTGCATCACTAGCCCAGCGACACCACCACGACGCCACCACCCCTGTGCAGTACCACTGTCCCCCGTTAGTCTAATGCCAACGCATTTCCGAGATCGTCTTGAGGAAAATAACTAGTCTTTCTAGCCAAATAAACATATTGCTCCCTAGTTCATCCCTAAAGTAGGAATTCAAGGTAAAATTCATACTAGTTAATGGACAGAAAACAGAGAAGCCTGGACCTAAGCACAAAAAATGAAAAAGAAAACAGTGAGTGGGCACAGTGCAAACAAACTAAAATACAATAAACACAAAAAATCTAGTCTGGGACTCTGGAGTACAACATTTAAGAAGTATTTAGATGTGTCGTTAAAACACTAAGGCATACAAGGCTATGGGCCAAGTGTTGGAAAATTGGATTAGAATAGAAAGGTGCTTGATGGCCGGCACACACCCGATGAGCCAAAGTGCCTGTTTCTGTGCTGTATATATCTATGACTCCATCCGAATTTTAAGGGAATTGGAGAGTTTCAGACGAGGAACACAGAGAAGCAGCAGGAGCCTGGAGCTGACAGCAGGTTGTCTCCACTCCGTCCACTTGCTGCCTTTAAGCTTCTCAGTGCCGCCATCACAGGCTCCATTTCAGACCAAGTGCTGACTGACAGAGAGAATTTGTGCAGAGTCGCGGACATGCCCGATACAGCAGCCGCCGAAACGGCTCCTCCAGACACCGCTGCTCAAGTCATGACTCCCAAGCAGGCGAAAAATGAATGCAGACTGAATCCCACTACTGCACAGTACCAAATGCAAACAGCTACAGAAAGAAACTATCAGTTACCCGTTATACCAGAGATTAGTAGAAACAGAAAAAATAATACCTACTATATCAGGTACAGAAATAATCCCATACTTACAACACCAGAGTGAAGAGAGACAGAACAAATCCCCTTCACACCCAGTACCAGAAACGGACAAGTACAGAAGGAATCCCAGACTCATATACAGTAACATTGTCAGACTAATGCAGAAGAAATCCCAAATTCATATTGTACTAGGGACTGAAAGAAACATTAAATACCGGACATGACCGATGCAGCAGCCACCGAAACGGGTCCTGCAGCTGCCCCCACGGCTACAATCACAGAAATTATCAGAGACCGACCATATACAGAATGATTACGTCACACACAGTACCAGAGAGGGTTAAATACGCAATTTATTGAATGAAGCCCTCACTCACATTTTGTAGCAGGGATTTACGGATAGAACGCATTCCCATCTCTCATACACAGTATCAGCAAGTTTCAGACAGAGAATTAATACCAGTCTCAGTACCAGAATGTAACAGACAAATCTGAGTAACTCTACTGCCGTCTAGACTCAACATTGAGTTCAAAAACATCAGAGTATGACTGCCTTGTTATATTATTTCTTTTAACCATGGGCCAGCTTCAAACTGGCTGTTCAGGTTTTGCTTTTGTGCAGAGCTGATCATTATTCTGCAATTAACACACTCTCTGTACTAATTTTTTTTTAAAGAAATACAGCACTGAAACAGGCCCTTCGGGCGATCGAATCTGTGCTGACCATTAACACTAATCCCATATTTCTACCACCTGTCCCTAAATTCCCCTACCTGTTCTGGGGACAATTTATAACGGCCAATTTACCTATCAACCTGCAAGGCTGTGTGAGGAAACCGGAGAACTCGGGGGAAACCCACGCAGACACAGGGAGATCTTGCAAACTCCACACAGGCAGTACACAAAATTGAACCGGGGTCGCTGGAGCTGAAAAGCTGCGGTGCTCGCCACTGCGCCACTGTGCCGCCTTGAAACGGCGAGATGTAGATCACAACCCACACTCACATATCGGAGCTGGCAGGTACCTTGTAAAATATCTCTTAATGAACCACAGACAGGGATGCGGTACAGTCCACATTCGTTCATCGGAAACTTACAGATACAGATAATAAACAGTACTTACATACAACAGATTGAAAGACACAGGTTAAAACCCACCCTCATATGTAGACATCTGATGGATACAGAACACAGGTGAGACCTCCAAACCAAAGACTGACATGTCGACTGAAAACAACGCTGGCGTGTCATCAATTAACATGTGCAGTTTAAAGCTACACAAAAATGCCACTTACTAACAGGTATATAGACAAAATCAAGCAACCTTTCATACCAGAAACTGACAGGTGCAGATTAAAAGCCAAATGTACAATTCATAAATTCACAGATAAAGAGAAATGCCCATACTCCAAAATCAGAGATTAACAGATACATAGCAATACCAACACTCACTCAGTAGAAGCATATAGGTACAAAAGAAAACCCATAATCACCCATTTAGAAGCTGAATGTTACAGAGAATCAATTTGACTGGCGGCCTGTCTTTGTATGGAATTGGGGCAATGAGCAACCATGCGGTGCAGTGACGACTGCTCGCCCAGCTGGAAGGTTGGGAATTTCCGGGGGCTGGGATTTCCGACGGGACAGACACTCTTTAAACCTTTCTCTCCTCTATCACGTTGGCTGCATTCGCTGCTTCTTCGCTGCCTCCGTCCCTGAATCTTGTCGGAAGCCAAAGCTCCGCGATTCAGCGATGCAGCAGTAGAGATTCTGGTGGAGGTCCCGCAAGGAAATCTTCTGCTCAACGGTCGGGAGGGAGATGCCCAGACAGACACTCCGCCAGGCCTGCGACGAGTAAACACTCAATGTGAATCCCAGGACTGATATAATCCGGATGAGGGGGCGGGGGGTGCAGTGCCGCAAGATGTTTGACAGCATCACCCGCACTGCACTCAGGGAGCGCAGCACCGTCAGAAGTGCCTCCTTACCATGATTGGTTAAAAGTAGCCACGAGTTGAGAAATAATTTATCCTTCCTTACTGTATTAAAACCCTCCGAATTATGAATACCTCGATTAAATCTACCATTGGAAACCTCTGCTCTAAGGAGACCAATCCAAGTTTCTCCAGTCTCTGCACATTATCTGAAGACCTTCATTCCTCCTATCATTCTGATACTTAGCTTTGCGGCTCTGTTCCTACCACTGAAGCCTCTTAGTCAAAACCTTGTGAGTTCAGGGTCCACTCCAGGGCCTGAGCACAACAAACAGCCTTGATGCACCAATGAGCAAGTGCTTTCTAAAGCCATTAGAAGCAGCGATAGAACCTCAAGTCTGCTCCAACCTTCAATGCAATCATGACTGAACTTCTACCTCTGCTCCCCATATTCCTCGATTCCCTGAGAGTTTAGAAAAGTATCAATCACAGTCCTGTTAACACTCAAAGATGAAGCGTCTGTAACCATCTGAGATGAAGAATTCCAATGTTTCACACCTTCTGAGTGAATGAATTTCTCCTCTTCTCAGTCCTACATGATTGGCTTCAAATACTGAGGCTGTGTCCTGTGTCCAGATTCCCCAGCAAAAGGAAAGGCCCTCTCAGTGTCTACCTTATCAACCCCCTTCAGAGTTATACATGTGTCAATGAGATCATAAAGCTATACAGCACAGAAACAGGTGATTCAACCCATCGTGTCTGTGCCAGTCATGAAGCACCTATCTATTCCAATTCCATTTCGCAGCCCTTGGCCCGTAGCCTTGTATGCTATGGCGTTTCAAGTGCACATCTAAATACCTATTAAAAGTTGTGAGGGTTCCTGCCTCTACCACCCCTTCAGTCAGTTTGTTACAGATTTCATCCACCCTCTGAGTGAATTTGTCTTTCTTCAAATCCCGTCTAAACCTCATGCCCCTTGCCTTAAATCGGTACCCACTGGTGATTGATCCCTCCACTTTTGAGGAACCTTCTAATATATCATACCTCCTTACTATAGTAATTGACTCCTTGATCAACAGTGTCATGCCACCTCCTCTTTCTCACCCACTCGTGTCACGCCTGAAGATTCTATACCCTGGAATGTTGAGCTGCCAGTCCTGCCCTTCCCTCAACCATGTCTCTGTGATAGCAATAATATCATATTCCCATATGTTAATCAACACCCTCAATCCATCTGCCTTACTAGTGAGACTTTTTGCTTTAAAATAGATGCAATGCAGCCTTGCATTATTCGCTTGCGCATTAACCGGTCTGTATTAGCACCACCTTCCAGACTGACTCAATTTCTCTTCTATATTTGACTGTGCATTACCCCCGACTGTACCTCCACTATGTATCCCATCCCCTACCAAATTAACTCAACCACCATCGCGCCACCTCCCCCGCACCCAACCCCACCGCCCCCCCACACTGCAGAAACAAACCTCCCAGCAAGGATGTTGGTCCCTTCATGGTTCAGGTGCAACTTGTACAGGTCCCACCTTTACCAGAAACAGACCCAGACATCCAGTAAACGAAGACCTCACCCCTGCACCATTTCTTCAGCCATGCATTCATATGCTGTATCCTGCTATTCTAAATCTCACTGGAACGTGGCACTGGGGCTAATCCAAAGATTACAAACTTCGAGGTCTTGCTTTTTAATCTGCGACCTAGCTTCTTAAATTCTTGTTACAGGACCTCATTCCTCTTTCTACCAATGTCCTTGGTACGAATGTGAGCCACCACCTCTCATTCTTCTAAACTGCCGAGAGTATGAGCACAATTTGCTCAGCAACTCATTGTAGGCCAACCCTCTCATCCGAGGTACCAACCTAGAACTACCTCCAGGGAAATATATCCTTCCTTAGGTGCGGAGACCAAACTGCACACACTACTCCAGGTGCAGTCTCACAAGGTCCCCATACAATTGTAAGACAGTCAGAAGTGTCATGTTTCTGATGCAATGACAAAGAGAGATCCCGTAAACCCTCTCAGGTAGATGTATAAGATCCCATGACCACTATGTGGGGAAAGAGCAGAGGGACAATTCTCCCCAATGTTAATCCCTCAATCAACATCATCAAATCAGATGATCAGGTCAGAATCATATTGGTGTAATTGGGATCTTGCTGTGCACATATTGACGGCCGTCATTCCGCCATTCCAACAGCGAATATATTTCAAAGTACTTCATTGGCGATAAAGCATTTTACAACCTCATCTGGTCTTCAAAATTGCTATATAAATGCAGGCCCTTATCTTTGATTGTATCCGCTGCAGTTCAGTAGGTGACCATAGGGTCAGAGATGGTGGATTACAGTCCTACTCCACAGACTTGAGAGCACAATCTAGGTTAACACTGGTGTTGCCTTTTAGGTGAGATAGTCATAGAGTCATAGCATTATACAGCACAGAAACAGGCCCTTCGGCCAATCGTGTCCGTGAAGGCCTTTAAGCACCAAACTATTCTAATCCCATTTCCCATGACTTGGCACGCAGCCTTGTATGCTATGGCATTTTTAGTGCTCATCTAAATACTTCTTAAATGCTTTGAGGGTTCCTGCCTCTACCACTCCTTCAGACTGTGCATTCCAGATTCCAATCACCCTCTGGGTGAAAACATTTTTCATCAAATCCCCTCGAAAGCTCCTCCCCCTGAGCCTTAAACTATTCCCCCTGGTTAGTGATTCCTCCACTATGGAAAACATTTCTTCCTTTCTAACCTATCAATGTCCTTCATAATTTTTCATACCTCAAACATGTCCCCCGCAACCCCGCACCCCACCCCCTACACCCCAGCCCCCAGCCTTCTGTGCTCTAAGGAAAAGAGTCCTCGCATTTTCAATCTCTCTTCAAAGCTGAAATGCTCCAGTCCTGGTGAGTCTCCTCTGCACCCTCTCCAGTACAATCACATCCTTCATATGATGTGGTGCCCAGAACTGAACAAAATACTCCAGCTGTAGCCTAACTAGCGTTTTATGCAGCTCCATCATAACCTCCCTGCTCTTATATTCTATGCCTCTTCTAATACAGGCATGTATACCATATGCCTTCCTATCAACATGTGTACCTGTACTGCTGCCTTCAGTGATCTATGGACAAGTATGTCAAGGTCCCTCTGACCTTCTGGACTTCCGAGGGCCCTATCATCCATCCTATATTCCCTTGCCTTGTTAGTCCTCCCAAAATGCATCACCTAACACTTCTCAGGATTAAATTCCAATTGCCACTGCTCCGCCCATCTTACCAGCCCATCCTTATCGTCCTGCGTCTAAGGCTTCGGTGCTCACTATTTACGACAACACCAATTTTCATGTCATCTGCGAACTTACTAATCATACTTCCTATATTCACGTCTAAATCATTAATGTACACTACAAACAACCAGAGTCCGAGCACCGATCCCTGTGATACATGCCTGGTCACAGGCTTCCAATCGCAAATACAACCATCGAACATTACCCTCTGTTTCCTGCCACTAAGTCAATTTTGGATCCAATTTGCCAAATTGCACTGGATGTCAGACCATGGTCTTGTCCTCTCAGTTGGTGTAAACAATCCCATTGCACTATTTTGACGAAGAACAAGAGAGTTCACCTGGGTTCCCTTGGCCAACATTTATCCATCCACAAACTGCCCTGAAACATATTATCTGGTGAATGATCTCAAAGTGGGACCTCGCTGTTGGCAGATTGTCTGCCGAATTTCCTACATTACAGCAGTGACGAGATTTCCAAATTCCTCCACTGACGGTAGAGCATTCGGGACATCTTGAGGTCTTGGATGGTGCAATAAAAATGCACCTTTTCTTCCTTTATCTGGAGTTGCCCCTACATCTCTGCAGATTACAGGCTCAGATAGCAGACACTAACTCCCTCCCACTCTCTCCACAGTACAAACTGGCACACAAGACCAGGAAGATCACCTGCATTCAGGAACTCAACCAGATGAAGCAAGAAGCTCTGGACATCATATGCCTCGGCAGCTGGAGAAGAATGCAGAATGACAGTGTTGGAGGCCGGTTGAGACAGGGTGGAGACCAGATTCTCGAATCCTCTCTCTTCCCTTAAACAATCACGTGGACGTTATGGCGCCCCTGTACTCACATTGTGTTGCCCCCTCATCTTGCTGCTGTCTCACATTCCCATCACACACTGCCACTTGCCCCTCAGCCCTCTGTTCCAGGTCAGAGCCATTACTTGGGTCCTGCTGTGAATGAAATAGAGGAGAACCCGCTAACAGAAAACGCTTTGTCACTGGCTCCAAGATTCCAGTACACCAGCACGAGATTCGCTGGTGGAAGAGATGTCCAGTTGTCAGGGTGCATGGAGAGTGAATCATTCAGGATTGGTGTGAAGAATCTGGCCAAGTTGGAAATGAGATTGCAGGAGACAGATGGCCGAAGGGCAAGCTCAGCTTCGAGTTCTGCTGAAGAGGACAAGAATGGACAGTTCACCAGCCCAGCCTTTAAAAGAAGGATCTGCCATGTGCATCATCAACTGCTGGAGGCACTGGACAACCTGTCCAGTAACTGCCTCACCCTGTCTGAGGGGATGGAGGAGTTTGTGTCGATAAAGGGTGATGCTCTGCTACAAGACCTCACCGCCTTGCAGTCCACCATGGAGCCTGTGGTCAGCTCCACGGACGCCGCAGTGATATCCCCTGACCAGGAACCGGTGGCCCTCGCCCTGGTATCATTGACTGAGGCTGAAACAGGTGCTGTTCAGGCTCTGACCTGCACCGTCTCCTCCAGCTTGGGAAATCTGGTAGGAGATATTGTCTGTGGCTTCGGCCGTGTCACAGCTCTGCTCCAGTCAGCTCTCCAACCGGTCAGTGCTGAGTCCCAGCCACATGGGACTGACACCGTTCCGGTGGTGCACACTGACCTCTCTCGGGGCATCATTGCATCCGTGCCAGCGTCCATTCCTCCACCCACCACTGCCCCACGGCCAGGGAGTGGGGTAGACCAGACTGCACTTGTGACAGCAGTAATAATGCAGACTGTGAGTAAGACCCCTCAGACTCGGGCTCTGAGAGACCACAGACTATGAGCAACTATTAAAACCTGACTGATGACAATACACTGCACAATCCTCATGCTGAAACCACGGGAGATTCTTTGGGAAACACTGGAGTAACAAACAGGGTTGATATATTGTTAATAATGTCAGCAGACAGTTTTTGTATACATGATTTAAATCAAACATCTTTGAACTTCAGACTCTGTATTCCTGGAAGGATGTATTGTCAGCAGTGAAGAAAGACTTGCATTTCTCTCGCCTCTTCACGACCTTAGAGCGTCACCTAACGCCGAACAGCCAATGACGTACTCTGGAAAGTGCAGTCACTGTTGTGATGCAGGAAAATCGGAAGCCAGTTTCTGCACAGCAAGATCCCATAAAAATATTCCAAAACCTCGATAATGTGTTGCAATAACGTTGGTTGAATGATAAATATTAGGCCTAAGGATACCGGCGAGAATACCAATGTAAGGAGAAGCAACAATTTATCCTGTATTTGAAGAGAGTGCTGATTGGTTGGCAGTTGGACTCTGATTGGTAGAGGCGTTGCCATGGAGAATGCACCAGTTTATGATGACTGATAGTTAACTGCCAAGCTTTGTTTGAAATGTTCATAATGACTCAAGTATCAGATTAATTTAATCAGAATGATACACATGGTCACTGAGAGTATTAACCAACTGTCCTCAGCTGCCAGATTGCAGACAGCTCAACAGGCAAGAGAGGGTTAATCTGGAACGTTGGTATTTCTCACTGTCTGACACTTTTCCAAAGTGTGGGATTAATAATGTCCCTCTCTCTGGTATAATATCTGTGATGGCCAAGACTACATCTCTTGTCTCTTCAAAGTGCAGTACCAATTGGAAGGGGATTCTGCTCGATCTGGGGCTTCTCCTGTTCTCACTCTTGCCTTTCACTCTGCTGATGGAAAGCTGACGGGAGATGGGAGGGGCAGTGTCTCGCCTGGAATGTTAACCTGGACTTTATGGACAGTTGGGCAGTTACTGTGTCTGAGAGCACACCTTCAGTGCTGTGTGTGAGACAGACATTGTTCCCTCCTATGATGTGCGGGTGAATTTATCCATCCGAGTTTTGCATACACATCAGGAGAGAACCTAACTGTCAGTGTCTGACTGTGCACTGTCTGGCAGAGCGCGGATTATTCAGTACCTAACCCGTCTCTGAAACTTGTCACCGTCACTGTCCAAAGAGCCTTGGGTTTGCTTGTACAGGAATACAGAAATACAGCGTGCAGGCGGCGTGTCGAGAGGGGAAGGAAGCAAAGGACCGGCCAAAGCGGGAGCCAAGTGACCACACAAAACAGCCTTCGTGATGGAATAACCAGAGCAGCAATCCGCCGCCTGACAGGATCTCAAATATTATCTTTCCCCACCAATCAGAGAGCCACGTATCGAACGGGAAATTAAGCCATTGGCTTTGATTTTTGATCGCCTCCTTCTTCTCCGTCCATTCCACCAGTCTGTCTATGTCCCCTTAAAGTTTACCACTCTCTTCCTCACAGTTCACAATGCTTCCAAGTTTTGTGTCACCCGAAAATTTTGAAATTATGCCCTGTACATCCAGGTCTAGGCCGTTAATATATATTAGGGAAAGCAAGGGTCCCAACACCGACCCATGGCGAACTTCACTATATAACTTCGTCCAGTCCGAATAACAACTATTCATCCCAACATTCTGTTTCTTGTTACTCAGCCAATTTCACATCCGGGCTGCCATTTCCTTTTTAATCCTTAGGTTCAAACTTTGCTTATAAGCCTGTTATGTGGCACTTTACCAAATTCCTTTGGAAGTCCATGTACACGACATCCATCGCATTCCACCCTTCATCCCTCTCTGATACCTCATTAGAAAAACTCAAGCAAGCTAGTTCAATACGATTTGCCCTTCACAAATCCGTGCTGGCTTTCCTTAATCAATCCACCTTTGTCTAAGTGACTATTAAATCTTTCACTAATTATGCTCCTATAAACTTTCCCACCACCGAAGTTAACTTGTCTGTCCTGTCGGTTCTGGGCTTAACTTTGCACCCTTTTTTGAATTAGGGTGTAAGATTTACAATTCTCCAGTCCTCTGGCACCACCAGTCGAAGGAAGACTGGATAATTATGATCAGTGATTCAACAATTTCCACCCTTGCTTCCCTCAGTATCCTTTGATGCATCTCATCTGGCCCTGGTGTCTTATCAATTTTACATACAGCTAGCATATCCATTTCCTCCGCTTTATCATTTTTTAGTTTAGTCTTTGCCCAAGTCACAAAGGGAAGTTAAACGACGGTTGCAATCAGAAGTGAACATCGTCTTGTGAAAAGCAACAGCAGGGTAGAGCCCTCAAACTGCCCTGTAATCTGTACTGTAATAATTGCACTCTGAGGTATTGCACTGCAATAAGATGCTGTGAGCAAAGGTTGCATTTGCTGGCAATGCAAACTTTAGGTGGCGCCGTACTTGCACATGCGGAAAGGCAGCCTGTTCCACTGACACCCAAATGTCTGCGATGTTTATGCACTGCCAGGATGAAAGATGGCGCTGCTTAATTTATCACAGGAAATTCTTCTGGCTCGTTAGTCCAGCAAACTCACCTTGCATGAAGTTGGATGGAGATCCAGTAATTTACTTGTATGTAGTATCGGATACTATCGGTAATCTTCAGAGACATTTCATATTTTGTGATTGAATTTCCATTGTATTATACATTTTGGAGACTGTGAACTGGCACCGCGATCGATGGAGAAGGAAATCGGACGGACTATAAAATGTGCAGGCAGTTCGGTATCCACATTTTATATGACTGACCAGGAGTGATGTCACCCCAACTAAAGCGCTCGCTCCAGACATTGCTGCTCTCCCCCACTCTCCTGGATGCTTGTTCCTGTCTCCTTGCCACTCCTCTCTCTGGCAACTCGCTTTCCTCTTCCCTCTTCCCCTCCTCCCCACAATGCCCCAGATCTAGGCCGCGCCGCTTCCCTCCTCTTGGCCACTCGCTCCCACATTTAATTGTTCTCTGCATGCCGCCCGAAGAAGCAAGGCATGCCGGGAGGGGTGATTGGGTGAGGGAGGAGAGTGTGGCCGAGAGGAGGGAAGCGGTACAGTCCAGAGCTGGTGTGGGGAGAAGACGGAGAGAGGGGTGGCACAAAGCGTAGAGTGGGGAACAATCGGCCAGAGGAGTGGGGAAACAGCGAGGTCCGGATCGAGTGGCTGAGGAAGGAGAAATATACCCTCGAAGGAGATGAAAAGGCATTGGAGAAAGTACAGAAAAGATACACGAGAATGGTACTTGGATGAAGAAATTCAGTTATGAAGATATGTTGCAGACGTTGCGACTGTTTTCCCTGGGGAAGAGAAGGTTGAGACGTGATCTGATAGAGGTATTCAAAGTCATGAGGGGTTTTGATGGAGTGGATAGGGTCAAACTTCTCACTCATGAAAGCATCAAATACGAGACGGCACAGTTTCAAAGTAATTGGCATAAGAAGCAAAAAAGACATGAGGAAAAATGTCTTCATACGTTGCCTGAGACTGTGGTGGAGGCAGATTCAATAGAAGCATTCTAAAGGCAGTTAGACACTTATGTGAACAGGAACAAAGTGCTGGGTTACCGGGAGAAGGCGGGGGGTTGGCATTAAGTGAATTGCTCATTCAGAGAGCCAGTGTGGACACGATGGGGCAAATGGCCTCCCTCTGCTCTGTAACAGTTCTACAATTCTGTCAGAAGGGATAACTCTCACCATTATGGTTGAAAACAGCTGCTTTAAGATCAAAGTGGATTATGGTCTTGACTTCACTCTATGGTAAAAGAGACACAAGCACTCAAGTGTGTCAGTTATTATGTTATTTGGCTCTGCTTGCATAATTGTACTAAAATGATTGGAGTACAAATGTACCGGATCAGACAGTCCTCAAATCACATTCAGACCTGGAAATCTCCCCAAACCCCTAAACACTGGGATTAATTAGGGAGCTCCCACAGCCCACTGCTGATGGAGGATTGGTGAAGGGGCTGACTGTGATTGGCAGTTTGAAAGTTCTGATGGTGTTTTATTTCAGGGTCTCACTCTGATTGGTCTATTTCGACATCCATGTCGCTGTTGTTTTTATTTTGCCATTGACCTGAAATCGGTGCCATCTGCTTCCTGAACCTGCTGCCAATGGCAACAGTTTTACCCTCTTTACTCTGTCTGGACTCCTCTTGAGTTTGCGTAGCTCGATCAAATCGCCTCCTAATCTTCTCTTATTAGAAATAGCCCATCAGTGTCCGAAACTCCAAAATAAAAGCAAAATACTGCAGTTGCTGGCAATCTGAAAGGAAAACAAGAAATGCTTGAAATACCGAGCAGTTCTGGCAGCATCTGGTGGAGAGAGAAGCCGAGTTAACGTATCAGGTCAGTTCAAATGAAGGGTCACTACCCGAAACGTTATATCTGCTTCTCTCGCCATAAATGCTGCCGGACCTGCTGCGTATTTCCAGCATTTCTTGTTTTTTTATTACTGTCAGAAAGTCCACAGGGTGTGAGAATGGGATTATTGTATCAGTGACCTTACCTCGGTATTGAACATGGCGTGGTGAAGACCGCAGTTCGGGTTGATTTGTCATTCAGCGTGAATCAGAATCACACAATCACAGTTTAATACAGTGTGGAAGAGGCCTTTCGGCCCATCGAGTCAGCACCGATGCATTAAAACACCTGACCTTTCTACCTAATCTCATTTGCCAGCAATTGACCCATATCCTTGAATGTTATGACGTGCCAAGTGCTCATCCAGGTACTTCTTAAAGGATGTGAAGCAACCTGCCTCTACCACCCTCCCGGGCAGGGCATTCCAGACCGTCACCACCCCCTGGGTAAAAAGGTTCTTCCTCAAATCCCCCTTAAACCTCCCTCCCCTCACCCTAAACTTGTGACCCCTCGTAACTGACCCTTCAACTAAGGGGAACAGCTGCTCCCTATCCAGCCTGTCCATGCCCCTCATAATTTTGTACACCCCTCAGTCTTCTCTGCTCCAGTGAAAGCAACCCAAGCCTATCCAACCTCTCTTCATAGCTTAAATGTTCCATACCAGGCAACATCCTGGTGAATTGCCTCTGCAACACCTCCAATGCAATCACATCCTTCCAATAATGATAAAGAAAAGCAGAGAGAGAATAATTGTATAGTTCTATCAATCAAAATACCGTTTCATGTGTAAATTATATTACAATTTGCAATAAAATATTCCTTTAAGGAGTGAAGCTGCAGAATGGAATCGGCTATGGTGGTGTAGTGGTGAGCATAGCTGCCTTTTAAACAGTTGACCCGATTTCGGTTCCAGGCCATCGCAATGTGGTGTGTGTTAAAGCATTTACATCAGAAATGCCACGATTTTAATAGAATCCGATCCCACCCTGAACGATTGTGTCTTGAGCATCGAGAAGTGTTTGACAGGATGGAAATAAACGGCTCCATAACAATGCATTCGCATTCTTATCACATTATTTTTATCCTGGGATCTTCTGTATTTTTATTGGTCCTGATAATCTGGCCTGAACTGTACGTTGGAATCGTGATACAATTGCATAGATGTAGTAAAATTCATTCATTTCCTGGATTCCCCCACAACTTCCCCAACCACCCCCCACCCAATAAAAAAACCTCCCCCCGACACACCCACTGCACTCCACTGCAGAGTAATATGGTTAACTCTTAAATGCCCTGCAACATGGACTAGCAAGCCACTCAGTTCCCAAAGGCAATTAGGGTTGGACAACAAATGCTGGCTTTTCCAGTGACGCCCACATCCCATGAAAGAATTTTAAAAATCTACAAAGTGAAGCCATCACGCACATATTGAACTGGAGACTGAAAGTAACTATATGAGTCCCAAATTCACAGACAGTACCAGAGACTGATAGCTGCAACGTGAAGCCATCACTCACATATAGAACTGGAGGCTGATAGGCACAGAATGAGTCCCACATTCATAGACAGTACCACAGACTGATAAATACAAAGTGAAGCCATCACTCACAGAAAGTACCACATTCTGTCACATACAGAATGTATCACCCACTCACACATCACCGGAGAAGGACAGAAAAATAATGAATCTCACATTCACATACAGTCCCAGAGACTGACATGTACAGAATATATTCCACACTCATACACGGCATCAGAGATTGTTTGTTACAGCATTAATCCTATAACCACACAGTCTGCCAAGGATTGACAGACAGAACATTAACTCAACGCACATATACTGTACCAGTGACTGAAAGAATTCTAACTGCGCTTTCATTTATAAGTTCGCACACTGCCATAGAGGCCAAATGTCGGGAGATTATACTAAAGCATTAGAAAACACTAGTTGGAGTGCAGCGAGAATATTTCTGGTCACTGCATTACAGGAAGGATGTGAGCCTTCTAGAGGCTGTACAAAGGAGATTTGCAAAGATATTGCCAGGATTGGAGAATTTTCGCCATGAGAAAATAGAAACATAGAATCACAGAAAGGTTATGGCAGAGAAATAGGCCACTTGGCCCATTTTGTCTGTGCTGGACAAAATACGAGCCACCCAGTCTAATCCCACCTTCCAGAATTTGGTCCATAGCCCTGCAGGTTAGAGCATTTTAGGTGAAGATCCATGCACCTTTTAAATGGATTGAGGCTTTCTGATTTTAATACCCTGTCAAACAGCGAGTTCCAGACCCCCCACCCTCCCCTCTCATCTTTCTCATAATCACTTTAAGTCTATGCCCCCTAGTCATTGACCTCTCTGATAAGGTAAATAGGTCCTTTACATTCACTATATCCAGGCGCCTCACAATTTTGTACGTTTCAAATTTCCCCTCAGCCTTCTCTGTTCCATGGAGAACAGCCCCAGCCTATCCATCCTTATGCTGGGTATACTGGGGCTATGATCTTTGGAAGATAAGGG
Source organism: Heterodontus francisci (assembly GCF_036365525.1). Classification (NCBI taxonomy): domain Eukaryota; kingdom Metazoa; phylum Chordata; class Chondrichthyes; order Heterodontiformes; family Heterodontidae; genus Heterodontus; species Heterodontus francisci. Next base: position 3,334,291 of record NW_027141112.1, on the reverse strand, counting down.
GGTGGAGGAATAGTGAAAGTGTTCAAATTTACGAAGTGCTGAGATAAAGTGAACAGCAAGGATCTATTTGACTGAGCAGGAAGGTCAATATCAATGGGGCATAGAGTTAAAGTAATTGGCAGTAGGATTGGAGGAGAGTTCAAGAGTACTTTTTTTCACCCAGAGGTTGGTGCGTAGCCTGGAACTCACTTGCATCAGAAACTTCTAGATTTAAATGGAATACGATCATACCTGGAACGATTGAGTCTTCAGAATAGGACAATGTTTGACACGAATGAAATAAACACTCCCATAACAATGCGGTCGTTTTAATATCACATTACGGTTATCTCTGGAATTTCTGCATTTTTATTGTTCCTTATTATCTGACCTGAACTGTACAATTTGAATCGCGATATAATTGCATGAATTCAGTAATATTCAGTCATTTCCTGGATTCCCCCGCAACTCCGCCACACTCCACCACCCCATCCCCGCCCACTCCACTCCACAGCCACAGCAATATGTTTAACTCTTAAATACCACTCAGTTCTCAAGGGCAATTAGGGATGGACAGCAAATGCTGGTTTAGCCAGTGACGCCCACATCCCATGAAAGAATTAAACAAAAACACAGTCTGATATCTACAGATTGAAGCCATCACTCTCATATCGAACTGGAGGCTGAAGGTAACTAGATGAGTCCCAAATTCACATAAAGTACCAGAGAGTGATAGGTACAAAGTGAAGCCATCACTCACAAATATAACTGGAGACTGAAGGTAACTAGATGAGTCCCAAATTCACATAAGGTACTAGAGAGGGATAGAGACAAAGTGAAGCCAGCACTCACATATAGAACTGGAGACGGATAGGCACAGATTGAGTCCCACGTTCATGTATAGTACCACAGTCTGTCAGATACAGAAGAATCACACACTCACACACCACCACCGGAGAATGACAGATAAATAATGAATCTCACACTCACATACAGTCCCAGAGACTGACTGATACAGAATGAACGCTTCCGTCTCATGCAGTAGCAGAGACTGACATATACAGAATATGTCCCACTCTCACGCATATAGCAGCCCAGTGCCAACACTGCTCACAAACCGGAATGTGCTCGGGTACGAATGTCATGCTCGTTGTCCGCTCCTGTTTCATGTTGGATGCCCTGTCACTCTTCCTCCTATTTTCCTAATCTAACTTCAGGTACCAGGCTGCAAACTGCTGGGGCACATGTCATATTGATTTGCATATGAATCAACATTCCTACATCGTTGCCAGGTTCAGCTCCTGGAATTCCCTCCATAAAACTGTCAGGGAATCAGCAAATGACGCAGCAAAGATTGGGATCTATTGTTCCGTGTTCAGAGGGACCTGGGTGTCCTCGTCAATAAGTCACTGAAAGTGAACATAGAGGTTCAGCCAGCAGTTAGGGAGGCTAATGTTATGTTAGCTTTTATCGTATGAGTATTTGAGTGCAGGAGTAGTGAAGTCTTGCTTCAATTGTATAGAACTTTGATTAGACCGCACTTGGACTACTGTGTGCAGTTTTGCTCCCTTTATCTCATACGTGCTTCTATTGCCATACAGGGAGTGCAACGAAGGTTCATGAGACTTTTTCCCGGGATGTCGGGACTGTCCTGTGAAGAGAGGTTGGCGAAACTGGGCCTGCAGGCTCTGGAGTTTCGAGGAATGAGAGGTGATCTCCTTGAAACCTACAAAATGCTTGAAGGGATACACAGGGTAGAGACAGGTACGATGTTTCCCCTGGTTGGGGAGTCCAGAACTGGGGAAACAATTTCAAAATCAGAGGGGAGCCACTTAGGACAGAGATAAGGAGAAATTTCTTCACTTGGAGGGTTGTGAATATTTGTAATTCTCTACCCCAGAGGGCTGTGGAAGCTCAGTCATTGAGTATGTTTAAAGCAACGATTGACAGATTTCTGAATACTAATGACACACAGGGATATGGGGATAGTGTGGGAAAAAGGCATTGAAGGGGAAGATTCGCCATGATGGCACTGAATTGTGGAGCAGGCTCGATGGGCTGAATGGCCTATTCCTGATCCTATGTTCCTATGTCTCCCCAGAAATTCTATAATCGATAAAGACAAATATATTAACATGTTGGGAATATTATTATCTGCAAGTCACATGTCATATTGATTTGGCGATTCATTGACCTTCATTGTGGCCGGGTTCAAACCCTGAAATTCCCTCACGAAAATCACCAGAAAATGATGTCGCACAGATTGGAGTATATTCGGCCCATTGTTCCTATTCTGGCTCTTACATAGCGTCGTTCAATTAATCCCACTCCCACCCTACTCATTACTCACAGTCCTGCACATTTTCCGCTTCAGGTATTTATCCAGTTACCCGTTGAAAGTTATTGCTGAATCTGCTTCCACCGCCCTTTCACTGAGTTTTTTTTTCATTCACGGGATGTGGGCATCGCTGGCCAGTCCAGCATTTATTGTCCATTCTTAATTGCCCTTGAGAAGGTGGTGGTGAGCTGCCTTCTTGAACAGCTGCAGTCCATGTGGGGTAGGTACACCCACAGTGCTGTTCGGAAGGGAGTTCCAGGATTTTGACCCAGCGACAGTGAAGGAACGGCGATATAGTTCCAAGTCAGGGTAGTGTGTGACTTGGAGGGGAACTTGCAGGTGGTAGTGTTCCCATGTATTTGCTGCCCTTGTCCTTCCAGTTGGTAGAGGTAGCGGGTTTGGAAGGTGCTGTCGAAGGAGCCTTGGTGCATTGCTGCAGTGCATCTTGTAGATGGTACACACTGCTGCCACTGTGCGTCGGTGGTGGAGGGAGTGAATGTTTGTAGATGGGGTGCCAATCAAGCTGGCCGCTTTGTCCTGGATTGTGTCGAGCTTCTTGAGTGTTGTTGGAGCTGCACCCATCCAGGCAAGTGGAGAGTATTCCATCACACTCCTGACTTGTGCCTTGTAGATTGTGGACAGGCTTTGGGGAGTCAGGAGCTGAGTTACTCGCCTCAGGATTCCTAGCCGCTGAGCTGCTCTTGTAGCCACGGTATTTATATGGCTACACCAGTTCAGTTTTCGGTCAATGGTAGCCCCTAGGATGTCGATAGTGGAGGATTCAGCTATGGTAATGCCGTTGAATGTCAAGGGGAGATGATTAGATTCTCTTTTGTTGGAGATGATCATTGCCTGGCACTTGTGTGGCGCGAATGTTAGATGCCACTTATCAGCCCAAGCCTGGATATTGTCCAGGTCTTGCTGCATTTCTACACAGACTGCTTCAGTAACTGGGGAGTTGCGAATGGTGCTGAACATTGTGCAATCATCAACAAACATCCCCACTTCTGACCTTATGATTGAAGGAAGGTCATTGATGAAGCAGCTGAAAATGGTTGGGCCGAGGACACTACCCTGAGGTACTCCTGCAGTGATGTTCTGGAGCTCAGATGATTGACCTCCAACAACCACAACCATCTTCCTTTGCGCTAAGTATGACTCCAGCCAGCGGAGGGTTTTCCCCCTGATTCCCATTGACCTCAGTTTTGCGAGGGCTCCTTGATGCCATACTCGGTCAAATGCTGCCTTGATGTCAAGGGCGGTCACTCTCACCTCACCCCTTGAGTTCAGTTCTTTTGTCCATGTTTGTACCAAAGCAGTAATGAGGTCAGGAGCTGAGTGGCCCTGGCGGAACCCAAACTGAGCATCACTGAGCAGGTTGTTTCTCAGCAAGTGCCGCTTGATAGCACTGTTGATGACACCTTCCGTCACTTTACTGATGATTGAGAGTAGGCTAATGGGGCGGTGGTTGGCCGGGTTGGATTTGTCCTGCTTTTTGTGTACAGGACATACCTGGGCAATTTTCCACATTGCAGGGTAGATGCCAGTGTTGTAGCTGTACTGGAACAGCTTGGCTAGGGGCGCGGCAAGTTCTGGAGCACAGGTCTTCAGTACTATTGCCGGAATATTGTCAGGGCCCATAGCTTTTGCAGTATCCAGTGCATTCAGTCGTTTCTTGATATCACGTGGAGTGAATCGAATTGGCTGAAGTTTGGCATCTGTGATGCTGGGGACTTCAGGAGGAGGCCGAGATGGATCATCAACTCGGCACTTCTGGCTGAAGATTGTTGCAAATGCTTCTGCCTTATCTTTTGCACTGATGTGCTGGGCTCCCCCATCATTGAAGATGGGGATATTTGTGGAGTCACCTCCTCCAGTTAGTTGTATAATTGTCCACCACCATTCACGGCTGGATGCGGCAGGACTGCAGAGCTTTGATCTGATCCGTTGGTTATGGGATCGCTTAGCTCTGTCTATTGCATGCTGCTTACGCATTTTGGCATGCAAGTAGTCATGGGTTGTAGTTTCACCAGGTTGACACCTCATTTTGAGGTATGCCTGGTGCTGCTCCTGGCATGCCCTCCTGCACTCTTCAGTGAACCAGGGTTGGTCTCCTGGCTTGATGGTAATGGTAGAGTGGGGGATATGCCGGGCCATGAGGTTACAGCTTTTGGTTGAGTACAATTCTGCTGCTGCTGATGGCCCACAGCGCCTCATTGATGCCCAGTTCTGAATTGATAGATCCGTTCGAAATCTATCCCATTCAGCACGGTGATAGTGCCACACAACACGATGGACGGTATCCTCAATGTGAAGGCGGGACTTCGTCTCCACAATGACAGTGCGGTGGTCACTCCTACCAATGCTGTCATGGACAGATGCATCCGCGGCAGGCAGATTGGTGAGGACGTGGTCGAGTAGGTTCTTCCCTCGTGTTGGTTCCCCCACAAACTGCCGCAAATCCAGTCTACCAGCCATGTCCTTTAGGACTCGGCCAGCTCGGTCAGTAGTGTTGCTACCGAGCCACTCATGGTGATGGACATTGAAGTCCCCCACCCAGAGTACATTTTGTACCCTTGCCACCCTCAGTGCTTCCTCCAAGTGGTGTTCAACATGGATGAGGACTGAGTCATCAGCTGAGGGAGGGCAATATGTGGTAATCAGTCGGAGGTTACCTTGCCCATATTTAACCAGATGCCATGAGACTTCATGAGGTCCGGAGTCGATGTTGAAGACTCCCAGGGCAGCTCCCTCTTGACTGTATACCACTGTGCCACCACCTCTGCTGGGTCTGTCTTGCCGGTGGGACAGGATGTACCCGGGGATGGTGATGGCAGTGCCTGGGACATTGTCTGTTAGGTATGATTCCGTGTGTATGACTATGTCAGGCTGTTGCTTGCCAAGTCTGTGGGACAGCTCTCCCAACTTTGTCACAGCTCCCAGATGTTAGTAAGGAGGACTTTGCAGCGTCGACAGGGCTGGGTTTGCCGTTGTCGTTTCCGGTGCCTAGGTCGATGCCGGGTGGTCCGTCAGGTTTTCTTCCTTTTTATAGACTTCGTAGCGGTTAGGTACAACTGAGTGGCTTGCTTGGCCATTTCAGAGGGCATGTAAGAGTTAACCACATTGCTGTGGGTCTGGAGTCACATGTGGGCCAGACCAGGTAAGGACAGCAGATTTCCTTCCCTAAAGGACATGAGTGAACCAGTGTTTTCCAGATCTCAATAATTCACTGGATAATTATTCTCTACTGTCACTCCTGGTTCTATTTGTCAAATACCTGAAATATGTGTCCTCTGGTTCAGACACTTCTGCCACTGGAGCAGTTTCTCCTCACTGATTGCATCTCAAGATTGCATGATCTTAGGCGCTTCCATTAAATTTCCCCTTAACCTCCGCTTCCCCACAGCGAAAACACAGTGTTTCTCCAGTCTCTCCACATAACTGATGCCTTTCATCCCTGATACCAATCTGGCAAAGCTCTTCTGAATCCTCTCTTAAGCCTTGACTCCATTCGAAAGTTCCCAAAATTGGACACAACATGTGAACTGGGGCTTAAACAGTCTTTTATAAAGATTGCGCACAACTTTGTAATTCAAACTTGAGTTATAATTACAAGGATCATTCTGAACTCCACAGAAATGCTCTCTTGCATTACCATAGTGAGCGCTCGAATTGGAGTGGGGGAAACTTTGTTCCTTTTTATGAAAATTACCCCGCGTTCTGAAGTCAAGTACATCTGTGGGAAGGTGTAGAAAAGTAAAGGACAAGTTTCGTTTCCCTTGTTTAATACAAGAGGCATCAGCACTTTTGGACAGGTCTCAGGACTGGGGAAAGACTGCTGATACTGATGAGGACTGAGAAATGATAAAGACAAAGAATCAATGGTGGAGCAATTGCAGCATGGTTGGGGATGTAGCTCAGTGGTGGAACGCATGCTTCGTATGTATGAGGTCGTGGGTTCAAACCCCAGCATCGCCAAGTTGCTTTGAGGCGAACGATATCAAGCAAAGGAAGCGCAGTATCTACAATTTGGATCAATAAAGCTGTTTAATCCGTCAGTTATATTGTGGTAGCTTTTCACCGCACAGCCGATGCACTCAGCCAATTACAGTCTAGTGTCAACGCTGATCACAGAGGGGAGTGTGTCCCAGTGCCGTGTCATGCTCACAGTCCACATTCACTTAATGTTGAATGCCCTGTCATTGTTCCACTCACTTTCCTAATCTGACGTCAAATGTCAGACTGGGCACTGCTGGGGCAAGACAGATAGTTGGGCATCAGCGGGAGAAGCAGAAAGGGTGATGGAGTCTTGGGGGCATGGAATCATAGTAAGGTGACAGCACAGAAGGAGGTCTTTCAACCCGTCCCGCCTATGCTAGCTCTTTGCAATAGCAATTCAACTACTTCCACTTCCCTGGCATTCCCCCTTAGTCCTGCAATGATCTTTTTTGATCTTCAGGCGTTTTTCCAATTCCCTTTTGAAAGCCAGTCTTGAATTTGACTCCACCACAGTCTCAGGCAGTGCATTCTAGATCCTAACTACTCGCTGGAGAAAGAATATTTCCCTCCTGCCACTTGTGATTCTTTTCTCGATCACTGTAAATATGAGTGATCTGGTGCTGTACCCATCCACCAATGGGAACAGTTTCTCTCTATCGGCTCTGCTTTTATGCCTCATGAGATAAAGCCAAACAGTGTGCTGGATTTTGTGCCATCAGTTCTTAAATTAATCTCAACGTATTCCCAACTCTCACGCAGGTTTTATACTGTACTCCTTCAAGGTCCTCTCTGAGCGATCACTCTCGGTATCAGCAGATGATTTATACAGTTCCAGCATTGCATCCCTACTCTTATACCTTGTACCTCGACGAATAAAGGAAATGTTTCCACATGCCCTCTTAACCACCTTATCCACCTGTCCAGCTTCCTTCAGGGATCTGTGGACATTCACTCCAATGTGCCTCACGTCCTCTGCACCACTTAGTATTTTCCCAATAATCTTGTATTCCTTTACCTTGTTTGGCCTCTCAAATGTATTACCTCACGCGTTTCTGTGTTGAACTTCATTTGTCAGTTTTCTGCCCACCTGACCAGTCCATTGACATCTTCCGGTAGCCTTCTGCTATCCTCCTCACTGTCAACCACATGACCATTTTTGTGCCGTGAGGAAACCTCTTGATCATGCCTCCTACATTTATATCCATACCGTGAATATATTCTACAAGATGAAGAGCACCTAGTAATGATCCGTGTGGTACACCACTGGGATCTTCCTTCCAACCACTAATAAACCAGAAAACAATTATCCTTTGCTTTCTGCCATTGAGCCAATTTTACACACAACATTTGGGACCAAAGCGTATGAACGACGAGAGTGGGATTCGGAACCATGCGTACAGAGCACAGCAGATTAGTTTTAATTTCCAAGCCACCTCGTTGTGCTGCAACGATGCTACCGAGACGGAAGGAAACGTATCTCCGCATACAGAATGTCAGATACTGATTGAACCCACCACTCACATACAGAATCAGAGACTGATAGACACAGAATCTTTCCCACATCCACATCCTGTGCAAATATTGTCAAAGCCATAATGAATCATACAATCAGACACCACTACTGGAGACTGACAGATGAGGAATGAATCTCACACTCACATCCAATCCAAGAAACTGAAAGGTATACACTGTATTTCGGTCACATAATAGAGCAGAGAATGGCAGAAGCAGAATCTATCCCACGCCCACACAGAGAACCAGATACTGTTAGAAACAGCATGAATCCGCCACACACAATATATGGCAGAGACAGGCAGCTACTGAGCCTGTGTAATTCGCTACCACAGAAAGCAGTTGAGGCCAAAACATTGTATGTTTTCAGGAAGGAGTTAGATATAGCTCTTGGGTTTAAAGGGATCAAAGGGTATGGGGCAAAAGCTGGAACAGGCTACTGAGTTGCATGATCCGCCAATCATAATGCTCGAAGGGCCGAATGGCCTACTCCTGCTCCTTTATTTCTATCTTTCTAAACCAACATGTACGCAGTGCCAGAGGGTGACAGGGACAGAATTATTCCACCAGAGAGTGACAGAGACTGAATTAATCCAGCACATACACACTATGCCAGAGAGTGACAGACATAAAATTAATTTGACACAAAGTAATAGAAACTGTGTGATAATGACTGAAACTCACTCCCACGTGCAGGACAACTAATTTCACACAAAGTTGTAACCAGTGTTGGTGTAACAATATGTAATAAGAGCTCGTCTTCACTCCGAGCATTTCTAAATCCGAGACGTCCAATGGAAGCTGAATAATGTAATGTCACTTGTGCCCCTCCATGATCTGTAAACCTCGCTGTACAGCATATTGCTGATCTCTATTTGCAGGAAGTCTGAACTGCAACATAGCGGAGTGAATTCACACAGTCAGTCAGGACTAAATAATCAGGCAATGTGAAGAAATAGTTTCTGCCTGGAACTTCTCCTTTAATATTGCTTCACATTTTTATGCTGGAGAATAAATTAATCGTTCCATTCTTTATAAAAAGCTGTCCCTGCATTATTTAGCTATTTGTAAATATGCTCTGTTATATTTTACTCTACATTGAAAAGTATTTCTGTCTGATTTCTCAGGATACCGTTTACATCACTTCAAATAAACAGAACATAAATACACTAAGAACTGAGCACAGCGGTCTTGCTCTTACTGACTGATGAATCATTCTCTCTGGGATTGATGGATATTTAAATAAGGAACGGGAAGCAGCAGAGGGAAAAGATTCTGAGGGACAATGGATTTTGCTGAATCCATGTATTTCTATATTCGTTTCACAGTTCCAGTCAGATAAGAAATATTAATAAAAGCTGGAAGAACCGAGTTAAACTTATCATGACGTGGGAAAGAAAGCAACGGAAAAGATGCTCTTCCTTTGGACACATTATCGATTCAAGCAAGGAGGTTTCAGAAGAGCTGAGCATGAAGGGGAAACATCATGCAAGTCCTGGAACAGGATCGCCATTAAAACATGAACATGAATCAGCGGGGGGAAATGACTTCAGAAAATCAATGTGTTTCACTGACAAAAGGGGGTCGGTGAGCGTGGTTTACCTGGGTTTTCGGAAAGCTTTTGATAAAGTCCCCCACAAGAGGTTGGTTAGAAAAATTAAAGCACATGAGGTAGGAGGTAATATACTGGCAGAGATTGAGGATTGGTTAACAAGCAGAAAGCAGCGAGTAGTAGTAAATGGGTCATTCTCACGTTGGCAGGCTATGAATAGTGGGGGACCGCAATGATCAGTGCTTGGGCCCCAGCTGCTCACAGTATATGTCAATGATTTGGATGTGGGGACCAAATGTAATATTTCCAAGTTCGCGGATCACACAAATCTAGATGGGAATATTTGTTGTGAGGAAGATGTAAGGAGGTCAAGGGGATTTGGACAGAATTAATGAATGGGCAAGAACATGGCAGATGGAATATAATGAGGAACAATGTGAGGTTATCCACTTTGGCAGGAGGAATAGATGGGAAGAATATTTCTTAAATGGTAAGAGATTAGGCAATGTAGATGCACAAAGGGACCTTTATGTTCCTGCAATAAGTCATTCAAAGCTAACTTGCAGGTGCAGCAAGCAATTCGGAAGGCTAATGGTATGTTAGCCTTGATCGCAAGAGGATTTGAGTACAGGAGTAGTGAAGTCTTGCTTCAATTGTATAGAACCTTGGTTAGACTGCATTGTAGTACTGGGTGCAGTTTTTGTCCCCTTACCTTAGGAAGGATAAGATTGTCATAGAGGGAGTGCAACGAAGGTTCACCAGACTTGTTACCCGGATGGTGGGACTGTCCTATGAAGAGAAATTGGGGAAACTGGGCCTGTATTCTCTAGAGTTTCAAAGAAAGAGAAGTGATCATACTGAAAGCTGCAAAATACTGAAAGGGATAAGCAGGGCCGATGCAGCTAAGATGTGCCCCCTTGTTGGGAAGACTAGAACCAGGGGAAACAATTTCAAAATAAGGAGGAAGCCACTTAGGAGAGAGATGAGGATACATTTCTTTATTCAGAGGGCTGTGAATCTTTGCAATTCTCTGCCCCAGAGGGCTGTGGAAGCTCAGTCATTGAGTATGTTTCAAAGAGAGATCGACAGATTTCTAAATAGAAATCACAGAAGGGGATATGAGGACAGTGCGGGAAAAGGTATTGAAATGGATGATTATCTAGGATCATATTGAATGGTGGGACAGGCTAGATGAGCTGAATAGCCAACTCCTGCTCCTATATTTCTATATGGTAAATTCTGTCTCTAATCCAATTTGTTAGTGGTAAATAATAATCATCAACAGGAAGGGACGCAAATCATAGGTCAGGGCAATCACATGTGAGAGGGAATCGGCAGAGAAGAAGGGTTTTCTCTTACCGACAGACTGGTTACATTTCCCGGTGTATCATCACACAGTGAGTGACTTTTTCAGTGGAAACCACGGCTGCAGAGAGTCTTTGGGAAATGAACTACCTTATCAGCCCACGGACTCTCAAAGCTCTCAGGACTACACTTCCTCACACCTCACTTCTTGCAAGGAGTCCTTTCCAATCTCCCAGTTTCTCCATCTTCATCACATCTGTTCTGACTATGCTATCTTCCATCCTAGCCGTTTCAATATGTCTTCCTCACTCATCAGCTGAGAATTCCACCACACTGCTGTTGGCTGGGCCCTCCACCGTATCTGATCTATTTCACACACTTCTGCTCTATTCCATTTTCTCTCCCTCGCAGAAGCAAGATAGGGTTCGCCATCTTCTCACATTCCACCCCAGCTTCCATCACAATCAACGGATCATCCTTTTCCAAACACATCCAACCCACCCCCACCCTCCCCACTTCTCTCTGCGATACCCTCAGTCACTCCACATACCTCCCCTCTTTCCTGCAGCGAATTTCCATGCAAGCACGGTATATTCAACAGCTTTCTATTTACTTACTCCCTTCCCACTGTCCAAAGCCCAAACAGTCCTTTCAAGTGAACGAGCGATTTGCTTGTACGTCTTTCAATTAAGTATCCTACATTCGCTGCTCACAATGTGGTCTCCTCTAAACTGGGAAGAATAATTGCAGACTTGATGATCACCTTGGGGAACACCTCTGTTCATTCTGCAAGGCAATCCCGAGCTTCCTGCAGCTTATTGTTATAATTTTCCTCCTTGCACCCATTCTGATCATTCTGTCCTTGACCTGTTGCAGTGTTCCAATGAAACTGAATGCAAGTTCGACGAACAGCACTTCCTCTTTCGTGTGGGCAGTTTACAGCCTTCTGGATCGAATATTGAGTTCAATACGTTTGTGTACAAAATCATGAGAGGTATAGACAGGGTGGATAGCAAGAAGCTTTTTCCCAGAGTGGGGGATTCAATTACTAGGGGTCACGAGTTCAAAGTGAGAGGGGAAACGTTTAAGGGGGAGGTGCATGGAAAGTTCTTTACGCAGAGGGTGGTGGGTGCCTGGAACGCGTTGCCAGCGGAGGTGGTAGACGCGTGCACGATAGCGTCTTTTATGATGTATCCAGACAGATACATGAATGGGCAGGAAGTAAAGAGATACAGACCCTTAGAAAATAGGCGACAGGTTTAGATAGAGGATCTGGATCGGCGCAGGCTTGGAGGGCCGAAGGGCCTGTTCCTGTGCTGTAATTATCTTTGTTCTTCTTTGTTCTTTGTATCAAAACATCTGCCCTCGTTTTAAACTTTGGTCGTGTTTTCCAGGTTTGTTTTTATTCTGTTCTCCCCACTGCACCTCACTTGACTTTTAAAATCCTGTGCTCGGACAGCTGATGTCCTATTATTTATACCTCATCCAGAAACATCTGTTTATTTACTTGGCTTTGCACCATGACAACCTTTCTCATTTAATCTCTCCTGCCCTCCATCCGATTACAGGCCTTGCCTTTTAGTCTACTTCGCCCCTCCACTATTCACTTGATCAAAACATTTCTCACCTTTGCCATTGCAGATCAGTTCATCTGCCATCTCTCCTCAGATGCTGGCTGCACTGCTGGGGGAGAATAAGCTATTTACTGCTTAGATAGAAGCCTGGTTTTGTTGGTAATGTTGCTCAATGGTAAAACACATGCTTGGCATTTATGAAATCCGTGCTTCACTTTCCTGCAGTAATATGAATCTTGAGTACCAGGATGACAAGTTTTTCTGCAAGCCAATAATATAATCCAAGACTTTCTTGTTCTTGGAAACAGACATGATTCTCACCTGGGACGGAAAACCTCACACTTCAGTGCAATGACTTCTAAACACAGCTCTTCAAGGTGTACTTGTCGGAGACAATATTTCAACATGGCATCTCCATCTGTGGCCTGCCCTGCCCACATCTTCAGTGAAATGAGTTTCAACACTTTCTGGGTGGCCAATATAGGAGCAGAAATGAAGTTGAGTAGATCATTGAATTGTTTAGAATGGTTTAGTATTGCTTAGTATTCAGTTCCTTCTTCGTTTCTGTCTTCCATTCACTCTGTTTCATCTGGCCATTCACCAACTGTTGTGCTCAAATTGGCTGCATCGTTTCCGACATTACAACAGTGAATCCACTTCAAAACAGCTTCATTGACAGTCTTTCTCACTTGCTCGATGTCTGTTTTTCTCTCTTTCTGCTGTCTTCCTGTCCCGTCACTTGATGCACATTTCTCTTTCAGCAACAGAAGCTCATCTGATGAACACCACAACAATACAGTTCATAACCCGATTGGGTGTGTCTGATGGGTGATGGTGCAATGTGGAGCTATGCGGCAGGCCCATCTCTGGTATCAGTTTGACGTCTCTGCCATTCACCTTTACTGTGAGCCTGCGATTACCTTCGGCTGCAGACCTGTTTGGGGTAAATTCCAAAGTAAAGAGGAATAAAGTGGACAGTTGTGTGCACATGGGAGCACTTGGATACTGGTTACATGGAATTACAGAGAATATAGGGAACAGAAATAGTCAATTCGGCCTAATCAGTCCATGCTAGCCTTTACGCTCCACTCGAGCGTCTTCCCATTCTTCCCCATCTAATTCGGTCATCATATCCTCTATTATCTTCTCCCTCATGTGCTTATCTAGCTGCTCATGAAATGCATCTATACTATTCACTTCAAACCATTCCCTGTTTCGGGAGTTCCACATTCTCCCTACTCTCTGAGTAAAGAACTTTCTCCTGCATTTATTCATTGAATTTCGTGGTGGTTGCCTTATATTGATGTCACCTCGATTTGCACTCCTCACAAGTGGAAAAGTTCTCTCTTCATTCTTACTCCTTTCAAAACTTCCCTGAATTTTAAAAGCTCCTACTAGTTCACCATTTAACTTCTCTTTTCAAGAGGATTTGCAGCCTGTTCATCCTCTCATGGTAGATATAACCTCACAGTACTGGTATCCCTGTAAGTTTTTTGCAACAAATCCAGTTTCAAAGAACAAAGAACAAAGAACAGCAGAGCACATGAACAGGCCATTCGGCCCTCCAAGCCTGCGCCGATCTTGATGCCTGCCTAAACTAAAATCTTCTGCACTTCCGGGGTCCGTATCCCTCAACTCCCATCCTATTCATGAATTTGTCACGATGCCTCTTAAACGTCGCTATCGTGCCTGCTTCCACCACCTCCCGCGATAGAAAGGTCCAGGCACTCACCACCGTCTGTGTAAAAAACTTGCATCGCACACCCCCTCTAAACTTTGTCCCTCGCACATTAAAACTATGTCCCCTAGTAACTGACTCTTCCACCCTGGGAAAAAGCTTCTGACTATCCACTCTGTCCATGCCGCTCATAACTTTGTACATCTCTATCAGGTCGCCCCTCCACCTCCGTCGCTCCAGTGAAAACAATCCGTGTTTATCCAACCTCTCCTCATAACTAAAACACTCCAGACCAGGCAACATCCTGGTAAACCTCTTCTGTACCCTCTCCAAAGCCTCCACGTCCTTCTGGTAGTGTGGCAACCAGAATTGCACGCAATATTCCAAGTGTGGCCTAACAAAGGTCATGTACAGCTGAGGCATGACTTGCCAATTTTTATACTCTATGCCCCGACCGATGAAGGCAAGCATGCAGTATGCCTTCTTGAATACCTTATCCACCTGCGTTGCCACTTTCAGCGACCTGTGGACCTGCACGCCCACATTTCTCTGCCTATCAATACTTCTAAGGGTTCTGCCATTTACTGTATACTTCCCACCTGTATTAGACCTTCCAAAAGCAGTACCTCACATTTGTCCGGATTAAACACCAACTGCTCTTTCTCCGCCCAAGTCTCCAACCAATCTCTATCCTGCTGTGTCTTTTGACAATCCTCATCATTTTCAGCCACTCCACAAATATTTGCATCATCTGCAACCTTACTAATCAGACCAGCTACACTTTAGTCCAAATCATTTATATATACTACGAACAGAAAAGGACCCAGCACTGATACCTGCCGAACACCACGAGTCACCTCCCTCCATTCAGAAAATCACCCTTCCACTGCTACCCTCTAAATACTCTGACTGAGCCAGTTCTGTATCCATCTTGCCTGCTCACCTCTGATCCCGTGTGACTTCACCTTTTGTACCAGTCTGCCATGAGGGACCTTGTCAAAGGCTTTACTGAAGTCCATGTAGACAACACCACTGGCCTTCCTTCATCAATCATCTTCATCACTTCCTCAAAAAACTCGATATAGGTAGTAAGACAGGACCTCCACAAAACTACGCTGCCTCTCGCTAATAAGTCAATTTGTTTCCAAATGGGAGTAATTCCTGTCCCGAAGAATCCGCTCCAATAATTTCCCTACACTGACGGAAGGCTCACCAGCCTGTAATTTCCTGGATTATCCTTGCTACCCTTCTTAAACAAAGAAACAACATTAGCTATTCTCCAGTCCTCTGGGACCTCACCTGTAGCCAGTGAGGATGCAAAGATTTCTGTCAAAGCCCCAGCAATTTCTTCCCTTGCCTCCCTCCGTATTCTGGGGTCAGGCCCTGGGGACCTATCTACCTTAATGTTTTTCGAAACGCCATCAACTCTTCCTTTTTAATATCGACATGACCCAGAGTATCTACACTCCCTTCCCTTGACTCATCATCCACCAAGTCCTTCCTTGGGGTGAAAACTGATGCAGAGAACTCATTTAGTACCTCACCCATTTCCTCTGGCTCCACGTATAATATTCCCTCTTGTGTCCTTGAGTGGTCCAACCCTTTTCCTGGCTATCCTCTTGCTCTTTATATACATATAAAAAGCTTTGGTAATCGCCTTAATCCTGTTTGCCAATGATTTTTCTTGATATAATTTTCTATAATATGGAGAGCAGAACTCATCACAGTGTACCAAGTGATGTCTAACCAAGGGACATGGAGACTGGAACTGTGCAGAGTGCTCCAAGTAAGGTCTAACTAAATGTAATGGAGACTGGAACTATGAACAGTGCTCCATATGCGTTATAAGCAAGGGATACTGACAGCCGAACTGCCCACAGAGCACCAAGTGTGGTCTAACAAAGGTGAGTATAGACCAGAAATGCACACAATGCTCCAAGTGTGGTGTAAGCAATGGTTGATACAGAGTGAGATTAACTTCTCCAATTTTCAACGTCATCCCTCGAGAAATAAACTCTAGTACCTGGTTTGCATTTGTTACGGCCTTGTTAATCTACATCACAGCTTTGAGTTATTTGTGGATTTGTATTCCCAAATCCCTTTGCTCTTCTAACCCATTTACATTCTTATTGTGCAAGTAATATGCAATTTCTTTATTGTTCTTTCGAAAATATAATTCAAACTTCGCCATTTTGAAATATATTTGGGAATTGCGTGCCATTTCCAAGTTTGTTAATGCCTTCCTTTAATTTGTTGCAGCCCTTATCAATGCTGAATATCTCCACATTCATGAAGTTGGGAATTGTGCTTTTGATTCCATAGTATAAATTTTTGTTAGGAATTATGGTCCCTGAACTGATCCTTGTGGAACATCACTTCTCTCTTGTTGGCATTAGAGAAACACAAGTACAGTGTCAATTGTGAAATAGTAACGCATTTATGGAGAAAATGAAAGAGCAGTGTTGCTGGAGAATGAAACGTACAATGTTTTATAAAATTACTAAACATCTTAAATGCAGATTACAGTAACAGCGCATCCCCATCAACAAACACAAGAAACATTCCCCGATGATATTGCAATTTGAGTTTCGCCTTTAGTTTATGGGTGTTAAGCATCGCCTTAGCACAGAGAGGAAAATATGGCAGATTAATCTGGGTGGGTGAGTGACAATCCCACAGTTATAACGGTACGGACCAGCATTAGTATCAATAGAAGGGACTCACTTGTGTTCCATTGGGGCTGCATGGTCCTCCTCGCCAGGTTTTCCTTCTGTCTCTTGGCCCAGGTTGAACTTAACATCCAGGAGGTAAATAATAAATCTGCTTCCTTTAATACCAATTTCTGAGAGGAAAATTCACGTTCTAGTGTGGAATGTCACTGTAAAGGAGCTGGAATGGTGATCAAGCATTTTCCTCATCTATTTTAAATATATCACGTTGCGAGACGCTGCCTTTAATGTGATGGCTTATTAAACAGGTTTCTTTAACCACAAAGACCGTTTCTACTCTCCTACCATAAGATGAAGGTTGTTATCCTTGGCGAAATTGCGGATCTCCCCCTCCCCATTCACCAGATTAACCAACTGTTCAAATGTTAGGATTGGGGGCTGAGCTTGCGTTTATCTCCTAGTCATACAGAAGCAATGATGCAGCTATAATGTGCAGGAGTGCCAAAAGCGTCGTCGCAAAGTCACTGAACTAGTAAGAAAGAGGCCCAGGATAATGTCCTGGGGGCGCAGGTTCAAATCCCACCACAACAGTTGCTGGAATTCAAATTCAATTTATTAGTAAGTCCATGAGACTGTCGAATTTTGTAGTCAAATCCATCCGGTTCAGTCCTGTCCTCTGGGGAAGGCCGTCCTTACTTTGTCTGGCCGACATGCGACTCCAGCCCCACAGCAACGTGGTTGACTATCCTCTGAAATGGCCTACCCTACCACACAGATGCGAAGCACAATTTGGGATGAGCAAAAAATGCTGGCCTTCCCATTGGTGTCCATATGCCTACAAAGAATTTAGACTAATATCGAGGAGGTTGCGAATAAAAAGAGGTGAAAGTTATACTTCAATCGTCTGCTGGCATAGCAATACCATCTCTGGAGTAACTGTTCAGTTCAGAATATCTCAAGAAGGGTTTATCAGTCTTCGAATGGGTGCAGACTGACCAGAATAATCCGGGTCTCAGAGGCTTACATTCTGAGTACAGGTTAGGCTTGAGTGTGGAACATTGATGGGAGCTCAGATGGAGGTAGTTCTAATGTTAAAGCAATTCTATAATATTAGGTTCGACAGGTTGAATGGCATACTCGTGTTTTGGAAAGGTGGTTCACCTGAAATGTGACATAAACTCCGTACCAGATGTGGGGCAAGATGCCTCTTGAAGATTGTATTTCTCAAGATGGCTGTTTGTAAACACACAGTCTCTCTGGATAATATTGAAATGGGTGAAATGCGAATAATATTCGTGTTGCTTAGCAATGGATGTCTTGTCGATGGAGTGCACCATGTGCACAGCAGACCTGCAAATGCTTTACAGCTTCACTGTTGCGTAGATTGTGGAATCCTCACTGAGGATTTGGCCGGTCTCTGGCTGACTCTGAAATGAATGGTGAAATTGGTCAGAAAAATCAACGCACTGTCTTAAAATATGGCAACAGTGAAATTCTCTCAGTAGGTGAACGGCGGTAGAGGGAGGCAAAAAATTAACAGTGGCGTTCCACGAGCAGTTGTTAACGGAAATCGTTGCTGATGCTAGAAAGCATATTTCCACAGCTTAGAGTCCCAAGCAGCTGACAAATCCTCTCCAATGCCATAGCTCCCAAAGCAGGAGGTCCACGAGTCATGGTCAGCCACAACCCTTGCGTTCAAGTCCGCCAGCAGGAACAAATGTTCAGTAGTCAGAATGCTAATAACATATTATGGACTTCCTCGTAGAACTGGTCGATAACTTCATTTGTGGAGCAGAGTGCTGGAGCATAGATGCTGAGTAGGTGTACTGGACCAGAGGGTGTGAGCAGTCGGATGGGCAGTATGCATTCCAAGCCATTTGTAGGTGGCTCTATCATGCTGAGCCAAGATTTTCTCATGGCGAAGCCCACTCCATGCTGCCTTGGTTCTTCTAGATCCCAACCCTGCCAGTAGATGGTGTAGTCTTGCTTCCTTATTGATGCACAGCAAGGGAGGCGTGTCTCCTGAAGTTCTGCAATGTCCACATTGAGTCGGCTCAACTCATTGTTAACGATGGTGGTCTTCTGAATGTCGTGGATTTGTGTAAGATCTTCTGATATCCACTACTGACTTGCTGTTCTCCCTTCGCCAGCTACAGGAGTAATGCCGTGAACAATGTATGTCCCTTTACGTTGCTTTCATAGATCTCAGCAAAGCCTTTGACCTCGTCAGCAGACGTGGTCTCATCAGACTAATAGCAAAGATTGGATGTCCACCAAAGCTACTAAGCATTATCACCTCCTTCCATGACAATATGGAAGGCACAATTTAGCATAACGGTGCCTTATTAGACCCCTTTCCCATTCTGAGTGCTATGAATCAGGGCTGACTTCTCGCAACCACACTGTGTGATCTTCTTCTCACGGCTGCTCTCTCATGCATTTAAGCCTTCAGAAGAAGGAGTTTTTCTTCACAAATGATCAGGTGGCAGTTTGTTCAACCTTGCCCGACTTAGAGCGAAGACCAAAGTAAGGAAAGACCTCATCAGGGAACTCCTCTTTCCTAATGATGCTTCATTAACATCCTACACAGAAGAGTATTTGCAGAGACTCATCGACAGACGTGTGGCTGCCTGCAACGAATTAGGCCTAACCATCAGTTTCAAGAAAACAAACATCATGGAACAGGACGTCAGAAATTCTCCATCCAACACTATCGGTGACCATACTCTGGAAGAAGTTCAAGAGTTCACCTACTTAGGCTTAGCCATCACCGAATGTTTCAACTTAGGCTTAGCCAGCACCGAGTGTTTCAAGCGTGTGTCCTCAAAAATTTGCTCCACGGCAGCCAGGGCTGGACAGTTGTGGCGCAATTGCGATGGTTAGCACCGCAGCTTCACAGCTTCAGTGACCCAGGTCGGTCCTGGGTGCTGCCTGTGTGGAGTTTGCAAGTTCTCCCTGCAACTGTGTGCGTTTTCTCTGGGTGCTCGAGATCTCTCTCACCTGCCAAAGACTTGCAGTTCGATAAGTAAATTGGGCATTGTAAATGACTGTTCCTCGTATGTGGTAGGAGAATTGAGGGAAGGTGGGTATGTGAGAGGAAAGATGGGATTAATGCAAGATTAGTATAAATGGGTGGTTGATGGTCAGCGTGAACTGTTTTGGTACTGCATCTCTCTGTAATATATGTCAGACAAGAGTGAAGTCTCGACACATTCCATCTTCACTGTCTCTGGAGAATCCTTGGCACCAGGTGGCAGGACTGCATTTCCAAAACAGAAGTCCTCAAGGCAGCCAGCATGTACACCCTACTGAACCAGTGATGCCATTCTGTCATCATTGCCTAATATCCAAAGGCTGTCATTTTGGACCTTGCAATGTTCTCATCAGTATCTCACTGACCGTTGTGCAGAACTCAGTGCTGTGACTTTAGCTGTGGTGACCGCCTCATTTCCTCCCAGCCTCTGTGTCCACTCCCATTCAAAGCTTCCCGGTTTGGACTTCTGTGAGCTGGAGAAAGATACTCAGTCGTAATTGTTTACAGCTCTCATGTCTCGAAGCAGATCCCACTATGACGGGCAGAGCCCCCTTAACACTGGTTTTGGTGAGTGATGAAACACTTTTCTACCAAAGCGACTGGATGTAGGATCTGTGAGGTAGATGAGTGAGCAGTCAGAGAGTGGGACTCAGGTGTCCAATCTCCAGTAGCTCAATGGATGAATTCAACAGCTAGTTTGGTGTGTAGCACTCGAGATTGGAAAGCAATTGGAGCAGATGCTTGACTGTGCTGAGCTCTCAGTGATTAGCGGCGAGGGAGTGAGACTGGAATGTGTTCATGAGTTTTGAGTGATTGGGGTCAGGGCAAGAAACAGAACGATTTCCCACTGCTGAAAGTGACTTGGTGGCCTTGTTGTAAACTGTTGATGAATGGATGTCCGCTGAGGACTCTGTCAGGGGCCGTGCTTACACCTTCTGTAGTCAGACTGTTCATGGGCAAACAGTGTCTGAGCTCCAAAATTGACAATGTCCATTCTACCCAAGACAAAGCAGAGTGACGCTGTCATTTGAACTGTCTTCCAGGGGGATTCGCCTCGGTCATATATGGGAAAGGAATGGGAAGGAACAATGGAGGTTAAAAAGTTTTATTTGTGTCTCAATGTGTTGGATGATGCACGATGTAAGTTGATGAGCTTTCAGGTTTTCCAGAGGTGTTAAGTTAAGTTAAATATTGTTTCATCGGTGATTGTAGAAGCTGGGATTGGTATCAGAGATGAAATACGTCAGTTACATTGGCAGACTATAGAAACGGGGTTTGTTCTGTGCAGAGCAGAGGAGTTGGACATGGAAGCAGGGATTTGGAGCAGCAGATAGTGAGAGAAGGTGGAATTTGGGTGTCTGGTCAGCAGTGAACTGGAGCAAATAGGTCAGGAGTTGGCACAGTTTTAATTTCACCGGTGCCATTAACTGCTGTAGAATAAACAGCTAAAGATCTGCAGTGAAATAGAGGAGAGAAGTTTTTCTTTTATTCTTTCATATGATGTGAGCTCAGCTGATAAGGTCAGCATTTGTTGCCCTTGACCGCCTGCTGGGCCGTGTCAGAGGGCAATTAAGAGTCCACCACATTGCTCTTGGTCTGTAGCCACATGGAGGGCAGACCAGAAAAGGATGGCCGATTTCCATCCCTGAAAGGAATTAGCGAAACAAATGTTTTTTTTTTACAGCAATCAAAGATAGTTTCATATCATCATTACAGAGATCAGCTTTTAATTGCAGACTTTGGTTAATTAATTGAATTTAAATTCCAGCAGCTGCCTTGGTGGGCTTTGAACCCCAGTCACCAGGCCATTGGGTTGCGTCTCTGGATTACTAGTCCAGTGACACTATCACTATGCGACTGCCTCTTCAATGGAAGTGTCTGGAGTCTTCCGCTAATATCACCAATAGTAGTTTCTGGGCTGTAACCCTGATCATGTTCCCGAATCAGTGACTCAAATTTCACGTTTTAACTGGGTAAAGGCAGGAACAGAGTGAAACGGGATTTCTTTTGTCCGTTGATTCAGTGTCCACTGCAGACAGATCAGTTATACTTACAGTAGAAACGCCAAGAGTGAACAAGGTCAAAACAATAATATGGAAAATATAAATGACGCCACACATAGTTGTAGCATCCATCCGGTATGAGTACAGATTTCAGGTTTAATCCCGAGAGAGGTCTTACTAAGAAAATGTCATTGACATTGAAATGATTGTATTTTATTCACCACATTATTTACATCAGAGTCAAAGCTGCTGGTGCGATGTGTTTGTGCTGGTGAGTGTAACTAATAGCACTGATCAGGGGTATAAAGGTGTCAGTGGAGAGTTATCCCTTGTATAAATCAGGACCCATTGGAATGGATCAGCTCAGAATGCCTGCTGGAGCTGTGGATTCCAGACTAACAGAGGTCATTGCTTGTCACAGAAATGGGATATCCAGTGATCTTTCAGATAGAAGACATTTACTATCCAGTAGTTGCAGCAATTGGAGTTCCTGGCAAGCCAGTATCTCAACATCTAATGGTGTAAATCGTCATTAACTATGCTGCTGTACTCGGTATTATTTCTCACTGTGTGTGTTGCACAGCCGCCTGTTCTTTTCCAGCAATTTATTGACAGAATCTCCTCAATGTCTACTCTTTCAGTCTTTCAGGACTTGTATTATGTCTTTAATGACATTGTTTTAAATAACCGTGGCATTGTTACTGGATTATTCTGTGGATTGAATGTATTTGCATCAGGTGTCTCGATAAGGATCAAGAACCAGACCGTCAGGAGCTTTTAACAGTTTCATGATGTGGATTTAACAGGTCATTGAATATTTTTATGATTTGTTTCATTCAGTGAATGATAATAAGACATCTCATGGTCTCAGTGATCCAGTGTCCTTCCTCCACAATAACATGGCTCACTTTAACTGGGATTTTAATTTATTTATTGGTTATCACTGTTATCAAATATTTATTCATTCTAAGTGTGTCTGACGCTGCTTCAGAGGTCTGGCTACAGAACTGAGTTTACTGCTGACACTTTACCCCTCCTTCTCTGCTACACTGTGGACCTTCACTGTCACTGGACGACATTGCAAAATAGAAAGTACTGATGAGATGTTTTATTGGTTTACACTCTATCAGTTGGAATCACGAGTTTTTCAATTTATCTGCAGGTTATCAGCTGCAGTGCTGATGTGTGTGTTTCAGTAATTAGGCAATTCCACATTATCACGATTTACTTTATAATTCCAGGAGAAGGAATTTCAGTTGCTCTAAGGTATTTTTGGAAGAAGCCTTTGATCCTGTTTATTCCTTGCGTTGCAGATTATGTGAAGAGTGTAAGTGAACAGGTGGAGAATTGAATGATCTGTAGATACATTAAATTATTCACAGAGGTTTCACCATTGAGCAAACTGACTCTGAGAATAGAATCATTGAACATGGGGCAGGTGAAAAGAACACAGGCGCAGAATGTTCTGAATAAATTGTACGTGAAAAGTAGCATTAAGTAACGGTTTTGCAGGGTGCGAGTACTCCGGAGAGATAGGGAAGGAGAAAAGGAGCAGCGAGAACGAAACCGAGGAAAGAGATAATCAGAAGTAAAGAAAAAGAGAAAGAAGCAGCAGTGTAAATTATTCACTATCAAGTGCTGGAATGTAGAGTATAAAAATTGGTAAGTCATGTTGCAGCTGTACAGAACCTTCGTTTGGCCACACTTAGAATATTGCGTGTAATTCTGGTCGCCACACTACCAGAAGGACGTGGAGGCTTTGCAGAGGGTACAGAGTAGGTTTACCAAGATGTTGCCTGGTCTGGAGGGCATTAGCTATGAGGAGAGGTTGGAAAAACTCGGATTGTTTTCACTGGAATGACGCAAGTGGAGGGGCGACATGTTAGAGGTTTACAAAGTTATGAGCAGCATGGACAGAGTGGATAGTCAGAAGCTTTTCCCCAGGGTGGAAGAGTCAGTTACTAGGGGACATAGGTTTAAGGTGCGAGGGGCAAAGTTTAGAGGGGATGTGCGAGGCAAGTTTTTTATACAGAGGGTGGTGAGTGCCTGGAAGTTGCTGCCAGGGGAGGTGGTGGAAGCAGATACGATAGAGACGTTTAAGACACATCTTGCCAAATATAGGAATAGGAAGGGAATAGAGGGATATGGGCCCCGGAAGTTCAGAAGGTGTTAGTTTAGGCAGGCATCAAGATCGGCGCAGGCTTGGAGGGCCGAATGGCCTGTTCCTGTGCTGTACTGTTCTTTGTTCTTTGTCCAGAACAATTAATGAGAGAAACTGTGAGTTGAAGTTGTCTGTTGTCATATTGTGTTCATTTTCCTGTTATACTCGATCCTCTGTGTTGATTTTTGACATGTCCTCATTTTGTTTTGTTGAAAATTCCTATTCTTTACTCAGTGACTGAATCTGTTCTTCACTGATGGTAATTCATTATTTAAATACCGCACTTTAAAATCTCGGTGACTGCTGAATTCAATAAAGAGCAAGGCTGATATCAGAAAATAGTTATATTTATATTTAATTGCATGTACAAACTAAATATATTGACTATATTGTATAAAAAGTAAACTTTTCTCCAACTCGAATGACCACAGGGTTTATTGCTGGCATGTATTAATGGAGTTGTATTACTGGGATCTATAGATTAGATTTCCTCTAAAACTCTGCTACAGACTCTCCCCGTGAATCTCAGCCTTTCCTCTCACTGTATTAAATCCTCTGTCTCCTCATCCATAGCTTCAGTTTATCCACTTTCCCAAACCCATTTGCTCCAGTCTGCCGTCCAGCCCCAACATGTCCTTTTTCTTCTCTCCCTCCCAATCTCACTCACTGGCTCCACTTCCGGCAGCCTCGTCCAATCTGACAGGAATATAGGAACATCTGAGGAGGAGGAGGCCATTGAGCCCCTCAAGCTAGCTCCCCCATTCCAGATCATGGCTAATACTCAAACTCAGCGCTGCAGTTTCCAGCCTTTTCCCATTTGGTAATATTTCCTGTGGGTTCTCTGAACCCACAGCAACAAACCAGCTACACATCCCGCTCTCCCCAAACCTTTCCAACCAACAGTCTGGAGATAAATTGCCAATAACCCAATTTCATCTCTGTAAAACCCTTTCCTATTTCCCCGGTTGGCACTGCAACCTCACTCAGTACTTCCAGTAGATCCGGTGCTGACTTTATTCACATTCTGTGTCAATTTCCCAATTCATTATTTATAATTGTGTTTTCAAACATTTCACTGTGCCAAAGCACTTCCCAGATCAATGAATCACTTTCCACCGATCGCTGCAGCAAGAAAGCTGGAAATTACAGCCGAGATCCTGTCAAACTGCTGCTTTGTCTCCAAGTCTGATCAGTAATTTCTCTGCTTGCTTTTCGCTCTCTTCCAGTTAACTTGGTGACGATTGTGATCCTGTCCCGAGGAAAGTGCGGTCTCTCCAAACTGTCTACCTGGTGGGAATGGCAGTGGCTGATCTCCTGGTCGTGATCACTGAACCCATATTGAATTGGATTGTTGCAATTTATTTCCGAGATTCATTCCTGAGAATTAGTCCCGTGTGTATTCTCATTAGGATTTTGATTTCTGCAGCCACAGATATTTCTGTCTGGCTTACAGTCACTTTCACCTTTGATCGATTTGTGGCCATTTGTTGTGAGAAGCTGAAAAAAAAATATTGCAGCGAGAAAACGGCCGCTGTGGTTGGAGGAACAGTGTGTGTGCTGGGCTGTTTAGAGTCTGTCCCCTGGTACTTTACACAGAAACCATATTACATTATTGATAATGTTCCCATGGGTTGTCGTTATAAACCAAACTTCTTTACTTCCCCAATATGGGGGGCATTTGAATTGTTTGACCTCATTTTAACACCTTGTATCCCGGTCTTTCTGATTTTGCTGCTCAATGTTCTGACTGTCAGACGGATTTTATTCTCCAGTAAAATCCGCAGGGGATTTCGGGGCCACAGCTATGGAAAGAATAAGGACCCCGAGCTGGAGAATCGCAGAAAATCAATTATTCTACTCTTTAGTATATCCGGCAGTTTTGTACTGTTATGGATGACACTGGTTGTGTTTAACATTTATGCACGAATTGCAAATATTCGGTATTATTCCTCCTACACTGACCCTGTCTATATCTCAGATCACACATCAATAATGCTGCAGATTCTCAGTTGCTGCACCAACACATGTATTTACGCAGTGACCCAGACTAAATTCAGACAGGAACTGAAGAAAGCAGTGAAATACCCTCTCAATCTCATTGTTAAATTACTGAAATCAGAGAAGCAGCTGAAGGGTTTCAATCACTGGAGCTAAATTCCATTTCATATTCCATTCCCCACACTTCCCACAGGACAGAATGTCAATATTATTTTCACAGCACTGAGCCCGGAAATAATTTTAAATTGCTCCTGAGATTGATAATCTGATCTATTGAGGCGGGACTTGCTCTGCAGAAGATGCATGAATTGTTTATCACAAGGGCGTCATTGCAAAGCTCAGCTGGATTCAACTAAATCCACACTGGACCCACAGCAAAATGGACAAAGCTGCAAATCACAGAGATAGTGAGATCGTGAGAGGGGCCGAAAATACAGTGAGACAAGCACACCAGCAGATGGAGGTAGTGAGAGCAGGACAACAACTGTCGTAAGATGGGCGGCACAGTGGCGCAGTGGTTAGCACCACAGCCTCACAGCTCCACGGACCCGGGTTCGATTCTGGGTACTGTCTGTGCGGAGTTTGCAAGTTCTCCCTGTGTCTGCGTGGGTTTTCTCCGGGTGCTCCGGTTTCCTCCCACATCCAAAGATAGATAAATTGCCCCTAGTGTGGGTAGGTGATAGGGAGTGTGGGATTACTGTGGGGTTAGTATAGATGGGTGGTTGTTGGTCTGCACAGACTCGGTGGGCCAAAGGGCCTGTTTCAGTGCTGTATCTCTAAAAACAATAGCGACACCAGAAGATGGAGATGGTGAGAGGGACTGTAACTGCAGTGCGACAGGGGCACCAGAAGATGGGGATAGTGAGCCATTACTGATTGGGAGATTCTGTGTTCCTGAGAGTTTGAATGTTTCCACAAGCTTGAGGAATTTACTTTATGGAAACTTCTGATGCTGAATAAAATAACTTCAGTACAATTTGTGTTAAGTGACTGCTTTCAAATTTTGTAAACACTTGTAACATTAAATGCGTTTCTGTTTGGAAAATTAATTTGAGTGATTAAAGGTAATGCATAAATGAAACTACAGCATCAAATAAAACTCAAACAATCATTTACAAATGAAAAACGCTCTGAATAAGCTGTGACCTCTCTCTCTCTCACTTCTCTTTCTATGCTGGTATCTTCTCTACTATAACTAAGAGTAATTGCAGAGTTGTTCCAGTTGTCTTTTGGAAGTTAATATTGAATCTGCTTTCAGAAACCTGTCAGACAGTGAATTCCAGACCATAACAACTCCCTGCCTATTAGATTAACCCCTTTGCTTGTGTAAACAGTTTCTCCTCAAGTCTCCAAACTGAGGGAAAGATTTTGAATGCAATTAATTTCTCCAGGACGGCAGCCTCCTGAATTTGGACAAGTAATGAACAGAAAATCCCTCTGAATCCCCCAGGAGAGCAGAGGAAAGAAACATTCAGGAATCAAAGGGAAAGAAATGACACTTTATTTCAGCAGCAAAAACTCTTTGTCAGAATGTGGAGATCTTTATCGCTGAACTTTATATAAACTGAGAGTGAAAAGTGGAAGATCTTTAATACAATGTGTGGCAAATATCCATTTTCCAGCTTTGCAAATCCTTGTTAACATAAAAGTGCTAAATGTAAAGCAAGTTCTTTCCAATGATTACAGGGTAATGCATAAACACAGCAGCATTAAATATAGTACAAACAAACATTGATAAATATAACTGTAAATAGGTGTCAGAACTATTGTGTGAAATGACACCAGTTGGAAAAGTTCTCTTGGCTGCATCATTACTCTGGCTGCAGTTTCAGGATTTGTCACACAGTGGAATTGAAAATCCAAAGAAAAACCGCTTGCTTATCCTGCAGTCGAGCCGGCGGCGTCAGCAAAAAACTCTATGCCAGTCTTTCAAGGTAACTGCAGTGAGATATTTTCAGTCAATTTCTGAACTTTTTGTAAACTGGAGGTGAAAAGCAAAAGATATGTAATGCAATTTGTATTCAATGGCCATTATCCAAACCAGCAACTCCACGTTTTAAAACAACAGCAGCTTTTCTGCACCGTTAATGCGGTTTTTGGGGGGAGACAGAGAGAGACACAGACAGACAGGTTTCTGTCTGGAATGGCCCATTTGGTAAATGGCTGGAATATCCCTCCCTCCCCCAATCCATGTTTATGCAGACCTTGGGACCTTGGATTATCCCATACCTGAGAGGGAGTGTCCAGATAGAGGAAGCTGAGAGCTGGTTGGATGAGCTGTACTTTAGGTGGTTGAGTAACAGGTTCTGGGACATATTGGTTCAACATCAGCCACCATTCTTTCATTCCATGCGGCTGGTGTCTGAATGTGAATTTCTGTGTCTCAGTCTCTGTGTCTCTGTGCCCAGGTGAATTGCAAGCTGATTACAGTGTGTGTGTGTGTGTGTGTGTGCGTGTGTGTGTGTGTGTGAGAGAGAGAGAGAGAAAGAGAGAGAGCGAGAGAGAGAGAGAGAGAGAAAGTAAGAGAGAGAGAGACAAAAAGAGAGACAGAGAGAGAGAGCAGGATGAACCCATCTCTCTGACACAGTCCTGACACTTTTCTCCAATTTGCACCTCAATGGCCCTTTACCCCATGGGCGAGCTGATGGAAGATAGGTTTTAGAGTCAATCCTTGTAGCGGAGACCGTGTGGGATGGAGAGTATCACATGTTTATTGTCTCCCTTTCTCTGCCTTTCTCCCTCCTTCTTTCTCAATCTCTCACTCTCTCAATCTCTCTCTCTCTCTCTCTCGCTATTTCTCTCCTTCTCAATCTCGCACAGTATCTCTCACTCTTTCCATATCTCTCTCTCGCTTTGTGCCTCTCTTTTTGTGTGTTTCTGTGTGTGGTTCTCTGTGTGTCTTTCGCTTTCTCTGGCTTTATATTTTTCATTCGCACTCTCAATCTCTCTCTCTCGCTCAGTCTCTCTCTCTCTTTGTGTTTCTCTCGCTCTGTTTCGCTCCGTGTGATTCTCATTGTGTCTTTCTCTCTCACTGGCTTTCTGTCTGTTCCTCTGGTGCCTGCTATTTCTTTGTGTTTTTGCTTCTTTCCCTCTGCTTTTCCCCCCTCCATTGTTTTCCATTGTTTCTCTGTATTTCTCTTGCTTTCTCTCTTCTGTATTATTTGCTGCCTCTTCTGTCTCTTGCTGCCTTTATCTATTTCGCTGATTTTTCTGTCTTTTCTCTATTATCCAACTTTTTTCTGTTTTTTTCTCTATTTCTGTGACGTTTTCAGTCTTATCTCTATTACTCAGACTTTTTCCGACATAATTCTTTGGCTCTTTCTGGCTTTCTCTGTGTCTTCTTCTCTCTCGCTTTCTCTGCGGCTTTTTCTATATTTCTGGACTTCTTCCCGCCGCACTGCAGATTTTGGGCACCCAGCAGAATTTCCATCCCCCTGAAAATCTTACCGGCACCCGCCCAGGCATTCTCCCCCAAGCCCCTACCCCCCCACCCCACTGCAATCTCCTCCCACCGCAAATCGTACCCGATCACAACATCCAACCATGCAAAATGCACCCTCCCCCGAAAATCCACTCCCCCGCTCGCAAAGCCAGCTCCAACCAAGTTCCCCCTCCCGTAAATTCCACCTCCCCCCATAAATCCCCACACACAATTGCCACCCCTCGCAAATTTCGACCGCAGAAAATCCCCACCAGCGCAGATTCTCCCCCACCACCCACCCCAACCCACAATTTCCGCCGGGCAATTTCCCTCCGGACCACCTTCATATTGTTGCTAAGGTGCAGCGCCCACAACTGGACGCAATACTCCAGCTGAGGCCGAACTAATGTTTTATACAAGTTCAACATAACTTTCTTGCTCTTATACTCTATGTCCCTATTCATAAGCTCAATATACTGTATGCTTCAATATCCACACTGACAACCTGCCCCACCAATTTCAATGACTTATGTCCATACGCACCCAGGGCCCTGCGATCTGCAGCCCTTTGAGAATTGTACCTTTCATTGTGTATTCTCAAACCATGTTCTTCCTACGAAAATGTATCACTTCACATTTCTCCGCATTGAATGTCATCTGCCACCTCACCCCCATCCCAACAACATGTCTTTGTCCTTTTGCAGTTCCACACTATCCTCCTCACGGTTCACAATGCTTCCAATATCCATAATATCCGCAAACTTTGAAACTGTTCCCTGTAAACTAAGCTCTAGATCATTAATATATAACAGGAATATCTGAAATGGAAGAATGTGCAGAGCAACGGAAAGAAGGCGGGAGCTGTGGATCTGGTGAATTGTTCCTTCAGAGATGCAGCACAGACACAACGGGCGAAATGGCCCCTTCCATGCTCTAGCAATTCTCGGAGTCTGTACAAATTGTGCTTGTGGCAGCACAATTGGGACATGTGCCAATGTTAGCTTCCTAGTCCAACATGGCAGGGATTCAAAAAGGACATGTTACTGTTCCAGTGGGCAGGCAGAGGTGCCCGATTGGTGAAGCCAAGGGACTGCGAATCTATGGTGCTCTGCAACGCACGGGTTTGAATCCCCTTCTGTTTATTTATTTATGTAACATGCATCTATTAATATTTGTGCTTGAAAACATTTTGCAATATCTCACTGCAGTTTCCCAAAATGCCAACAGCATTTTAAAATTGACACTACCAAATGGAATTCTTCACCCAAGTTATACTGGAATGAATATCAAACAGAGATCCCAAACGAAATCCAGATTTTTCCTTCCATCCCTTCCATGCCTCTTTACTTTTCCTTGATTGGCATTGAATGTAAGAGTAATGAGAAAACTTGGTGAAGGAGCAGAAACATAACGTTAACCTTTGGGAATGAATGTATTGTCAAACCTTCCTGATAGATTAATTAAGTGAGGCATACTTCGGGCAGATGGATTTTAAAGTGAGGGATCATCTAAGTAATAACAGCAACTTATATTCATATAACACAAATAACGTAATAAAACATCTCAAGGTGCTTCACAGGAGAATTATAAAACAAAGTATGACACGGAGCCACATAAAGAAATATTAGGACTGATGATCAAAATCTTGGTCAAAGAGGTAGGTTGTAAGGATTGTCTTTGAGGTAGAAATCAAGGTGGAGAAGCAAAGATGTGTAGGGAGTGTAATCGGTCATTGAAGGCTGGACAACTGACGATGTGGCCACCAAAGGTGGAGCGGTTAAAATCAGGGATGCACAAAATACCAGAATTAGAGAAGTGCAAATATCTCTGAGGGTTGTGGGGCTGGAAGAGATTACGGAGAAAGGGAGGGGAGAAGCGATGGTGGAATTTGAAAACAAGGAGAATTTTAAAATCCAAACCATGCTTGACCGGGAGCCAATGTAGGCCAGCGATACAGGGGTGATAGGGGGAAAAGTGACTTGGTGAAAAGTTAAGATATGGGCAGCAGAGTTTTTGGATAAATTCAAGATTATGGAGAATGGAATGTGGCAGAGCAGCCAGGAGTCTGTTTGAATATTATGGCCATGTCCCTGCCTTTATCTGTTAGTTTACAGTGAGATGCCTGAGTGTTCATACTCCTGCCCTCATCCCTGCATTATTCATGTGTCTTTAGAGTCTTTTATCATTTCTCGGTATGATTCCTTGTTCAGATAGTTTCACACAATCAATCCAATCAATGCAATAATAATCTTAAATGCCTCAACGATATTAAACTAAAAGCTTCCTTGGCAAAGGGACTGAGTTAAGCATTTGAGGTATATAAGTATCCTGTACATTCTTTAAAATAGCCTGAGCCTAACTTACCCTTTTCTGAAACTTCCTGAGCGTCCGTTATGCTCTTTGGTAAACTCTGAGCACTCTTCACATTCCCCAATAAATCCTGAAAGTCCCTTCTGGTATCTAAGACATCCTGAACCTCCATTAGTCCATGTGCTGCCTTTGAGTGTTCTTTACCATCTCCGCTACCCCGAAAGCCTATCCACACTGTCTGATATCTCCTGAGTGTCCCTCATTCCATGCAATACCCCCTGAGCATGCCTGACATGCTTTCATTCTCCTGGAGCTCATTATCGTTTCAATTTCAATTTGTCTCTGACGTCTCTGATATCTTGAGACACTCCCTTACTCTTTTGCTACCCGCCGCACCATCCCCCCCCCACCCCATCCCCTAAAGCCCCAAAGCCACTTTTAAAGCTCAGTAACCCATTATACTCCGTGATTGCCACTGTGGAACCCCTCCCTTGCGAATTCACTGAGGAACCCTGATAACATGAGCAATGTGTCTTTGGAAAGCCATGCTTTTGGCCGGAATTAACAGTCCCTGTAAGAAAGTGAAGAGCAAACATGCGTCTGAGAAGAGCTGAGAAAAGGTATGTCTGGGGCTGCGAACCTGAGGCCGGTTTTGTGTTTTCAGTAATACTGTTGTTGTGAAAGCAGAAATTTAAAAACAGAGAATGATGAAAACTTTGGTGAAATCAGGCAGCATCTGTGCAGAGATACTTCTTTTACCAGGATGTCATTGGGCACTTGGAATGAGAATTCAGGCAGCTCAGATCTTCCACTAACAACACCTCCGCACAGAAACAGTTTGGGTGGAAACGATGACTGTGCTGATATGAGCAAAAAGAGTGAGATCACTCTGCAAAGCACCCACACTGCGGCTTGTGGAAGGATGGGACTCAGTTTTTGGACGTTTGCATTTGGTAAAGGAAGCAAAAAAACACATCTAGTCTGAAATACAATAACAATGATGGTGGAACTCTGAGCCATGCATGCCGAGCGGACTGGATTAGTTGCCTGCTGCTTGAACCTCTCGGTTACTTCATTCCATGAAGACATCTCACAATGTTCTCTTATTCCCTTTTTTCTCACTGAATTTCATTACACTCAGAGGATAAGCAGAGGAATGGCAGCTTTCAACCACCAGTCAACAGTATCAACAATGCGTTAGGTGGTGGCGGGACTGAGCAGTCAAAGGTGCTGGATTTCAACTCGAGTCTCTGCGAACCTGGATTCCCACCACTGCTGTTATTGGTGTAACCGAAATGAAAGCAATTGACTGTGGAACTTTCAGCAGAGTAGGCAGGTCTTTTGGAGAGATGCTCTTTATCAAATATATCTTCTTTTCACCAGCATTTCAGTGGCCTGTTTAAGCCTACCATGGAGGATTTCTGGACGCTGTGACTGTACAATGGTTAATACTGTGCATAACAACGTCAACTCAAATCTGTAGCAAGCTTGCTTTCTGTCTTAAACACCTGCTAATAGAACGGCAACAAGAAACCAAACATCACTCCATGTAAATGCACGAGTTCTTGATGTTCAAAACCTATTGCTTTTACATCCCCGCACTTATACATGTCTGCAGTTCACTCTCCATCATGCAAACTTGCCTCTTCCCCCAGCTTATTTTCTGATCCAGTTTTAATACTGATCTGCTACCATTTCATTGACATTTTACTACGGCCGAGCCGACTCTAACTTTCATGACGTTACGCCGTTTACCTTGCTCTTATGCTACAGCTGCTGTTGGGGGTGGGGGGGAGGGGGAGTGGTGGTGTGGAGATATTTCATTCACATCAGTGTTCCTTTGTGTCTTGAACTCAATCATTATTCTGAATGTCTTCACAATAGATAAGCTCTGCAAAAGGAGGGCTGGATTTTGGAAGGACAGCGGATGGTTTCTTCACAAAATGTTCTCAGAGAATCTTCTGATCCAACGGATGCGAACAGATTGACTGGGTTTTGTTTAGAGGGAGTTGGCGCTTTGTCTAAGCAGTCGATGTGAGTGAGGGAACGGGAGCGTTACATATCAACCTGGAGCAGTGTCATGATGGTTTAGCCTTGTTTTCTCAAATCAGCAAATCCATGAGGTAATTTGGCAGACGTGTTCCAAATCAGGAATAGTTTTCCCAGTGTAAACTATTACCCGGTAGAATGGAAGGTAACCAGAGGAGAAATGTTTGAGGTGATTGGCACAGGCTCTATGTATTGGATGCCTTCTGTACTAAATGCTTCTTTCAGTTCCTCCATTTATTTGTGTCTGGTTTTGCCTGTTATTAGCACATCCGAGTTTAATGTGCTCAGCCTGCGTCTCGTTTCATGTCAGCCTTACTTAATGTGAGTAGCAGAGCATGTTGGTTACCTTTCACCACAAACTGAAGGTCTGCCTCTACTCATTCCCTTTAGAGAAAGTGTCAGCACATGCAATCAAATTTGAAATGGCTGTTTTCTGTCTTGAACGGGAAATGGAGCCTGTCATATGGTGAAGTTCGCAGCTGTTCTCAGGTGATTCTGATAGCGCAGTCTCTGTGAAAAGGTTGTTGTTTGTGTTTTTGCAAAAGTCGCTGCCAGCCCGCTGTGCTTAGAACAGATCCTTTATGAAACTGTCCACCCCAAACTCGAAATCCAATTCAAATCAAATTTCCGCGGTGGCATTTGATATAATAACATCTCCCCTTTCGCGAATAAAATGCCGCTTTTAACAGAGATAGTTGAGAGTATATTTGATAGATGTGTCTCAAATCACCAATTGTTTTCACAAAGTGACGAAGAGGAAACTATTTCCAGTGACAAATAGCCAGTAACTGGAGGACGCAGATGCAAAGGTACCAGACACGACATGACAAAAGTGTTTTTTATTGACAATCTGAGTCCCTGTGCTCTTCAATGCAGTGCCCTAACTCATTCATTTTAATTTTCTAGCTGTCCAGAGAAGAAATTATTGGAAGGAACCTGAACAATGGTGCAAGAATTATATTTACATTGGCGGTCATAATTCCACTGGTGATGCACCAATGGATTTCTCGGCGTATTCTGGATTTCTCGAACCCCAGTAGATTTTTGGAACACCAGAAGAATTTTCTGCCTCAACTGATTTATCGAACACAATGTATTTCTTCAACACAACGGATTTATCCTGAACCTATTTCTTTATGTAAACCTAATTGGTTTCACCCAGCCAAGACGATTTCTGGAACCCATTTTTTTTCTGTCCAATATTTTTGGATTCCAATCGATTTATTGCTTCCAATAGTCATAGAGAAGCACAGTGTTATTTTCCCAGTATATATCTGGAGCTTCTTTTTTTTGTCCTTATCTATTTGATTTCTGGAAAAACAAATGATTTCTACCATTCCAATAAACACTTAGAGTCCCGATGGGTCTAGTCCTGTCCTCATAGGTTCTGGAATCTCATTGGATTTCTCCCATTGCAATAGATTTCGGCATCACCAATTCACTTTGCTATCCCAGTTTGTTCACCTGGCATGCTGCCAAGGATGGCAGAAATGGACCATTAAACATCAAATTCTCTATGAGTTTTTTGCTGTTTGCTCCAATCCTTTGTACGATGTAATATGAGAGGTGGAATAGGCTGTTAAGTGTCCTTGAAGCTTTCAGACGTGTCAGAGCTCACAGGCGATAGATATCGAAAAACCTAATTTGTTCATCATTTTAAATATATGAACAGGTTTAATATAATCAGACCTACAAACTGTGTTTAATTTGCGAATTAACACAGGGAATGTAATGGATTGAGTGAGTTAAACGTTGAAATGTGAAATACTGTAGAGAGACTATTGTGTGAATTTTATGATTTAGAGGTTTTTGACACAGAGAATGAAATAATGACATCTGTTTAAAATAAAAGGACTGAAGTTTATTATTTTGAGATAACGCACAGGAAGAGGCATTTTGTGCAGATTATGCAATTCGAGCTGTTATTTCAAAGGTTAGAGATAAAACTGGGCTGAGTCTGGGAGTGTTTCAGATCCAGTGTTTCGTTTATATCTCGCCAACCACCATTTTTAATATGCAATGTGAATCAACAATAAAACACGGCGTGAAAACAGAAAAAGGGACAGTGCAGTGCGACCAAGTTTGTAACAGAGAAGAAGGGTTAAGAATGCATTCTGATTGATTACACAAGACTGCAGTTCACTCGAAAAGTTCCACATTGTACAGAACAGCAGATTAAACTCCTGCAGTAAATGCGAGTAGGGTCAGTTAGACAAGACTGAGTGGGATAATTGCTCATCCTGTACGCATTACCTTTACAATAGACATAAAACCCCAAAGTGTATCACGGAGAACAGACATTAAACTGACTGCTCGTTTCATCTGTTGATTCTGACACGAGCATTCTCCTGGCTCATTATAAGATGTTGTCTAAAAGGATATATAGTCATTGCATTCTATTGGTTAAACTCACTTCCTGACACTGCCTTTATCTTCTCTTATTATCTCTGTCTATTTGTCATTCTATCTGCTTCTCTGAGTATATGTTGCTTGTTTGGTCCATTTTTTCTGCACATTTTTCTGTCTGTTAACCAGGGACAGTATGTCGATGACAAACAGCGGTGGAGGGGGGGGGGCGGAGGCATGGATAGATCTTTGGGGACACCAGAAGTAACATTGCTGGAGCAGGCAGAGAAGCCTTTGCAAGTGACACACTGACTAGGATTAGCCAGATAAAAGTGGAACCAAGTGACAGAAGCCCCAGCCAGGGAAGTGACAGTGGAGAGGTGTTGGAGGAGGATGACGTGTCTAACCGTGTAAAACGCCGTAACAGCCTCCACAATTCTGGTTGGATTTTATGTCCCCCCGAAAAAAGTGGGGTTGCATTCAGGAGGCAGATGGGTCCTCACTAAGCCATTTTGCTTGGGGTGGGAAAGGCTGATAATGGCAGGGTCAAGCAGAGTTCAATTAAGAGCCTTAGCTGGCTGATTAGTATGGCGTCCACAAGGTGTGACATTGCCTACTTATTTTAGAGTCATGGAGTCTTAGAGTCGTACACCATACAAGGAGGCCCTTTGGCCCACCTAGTCTAAGTCGACCATAATGCCTACCTATACTAATACCACCTGCCTGCATTAATTCCATATCCCTCTATGCCTTGCTCATTCAAATACCTATCCAGATGCCTCTTAAATGTTGCTACTGTCCCTGCCTCCGCCACATCCTCTGGCAGCTCAATCCAGGTACCCACTATCCTTTGTGTGAAACATTTAACCCTTTGATCTCCTTTAACCCTCCTCCCTCTCACCTCAAATCTATGCCCTCTAGTTTCAGTCATCCCTATTATGGGAAACAGACTCTGGCTATCTTCCCTCTCTATGCCACTCATAATTTTATATACGTCTATCATGTCCCCTCTCAGCCTCCTTCACTCCAGTTAAAACAGACCCAGCCTATTCAATCTCTCTTTATAACTCAAGCCCTCCAAACTAGGCAACATCCTTGTGAATCTTTTCTGCACCCTCTCCAGCGTAATCACATATTTCCTGCAGTGTGGCTACCAGAACTGCACACAGTACTCCAAATGCGGATGAACCAACATTATGCACAACTGCAACATGACGTCCCAATTCTTGTACTCAGTGACTCGGCCAAGGAAGGCAAGCATGCCACATGCCTTCTTCACCACCCTGTCCACCTGTGTTGGCACTTTCAGGGAACTATGTACTTGCACCCCAAAGTCTCTCTGCTCAACAACACACACCAAGGCCCTGCCATTTACTATATGTCCTGATTTGGTTTAACTTTCCAAAATGCATCACTTCGGATGAGATGGATGAACTTCGGATCATTCGGGAGGTGGAGGGGGTTTTTGAGAGGAGTTATGGGGAGGTAGTCACACCTCAGGTAAAAGCAGTAGGTAGATGGGTTACCGTCAGGGGAAGGAGAGGGAACCAGCAGGCAGTGCAGGGATCCCCTGTGGCCGTTTCCCTCAACAACAGGTATACCATTTTGGATACTGTTGCAGGGGACGACTTACCAGGGGTAAGCAATGGGGTACAGGTATCTGGCGCAGAGTCTGTCCCTGTTGCTCAGAAGGGAAGGGGGAAGAGGAGCAGAGCATTAGTCATTGGGGACTCCATAGTTAGGGGAACAGATAGGAGGTTCTGTGGGAATGAGAGAGACTCACGGTTGGTGTGTTGCCTCCCAGGTGCCAGGGTATGTGATGTCTCGGATCGTGTTTTTGGGATCCTTAAGGGGGAGGTGGAGCAGCCCCAAGTCGTGGTCCACATAGGCACCAACGACATAGGTAGGAAGAGAGATGGGTATTTAAGACAGAAATTCAGGGAGCTAGGGTGGAAGCTTAGAGCGAGAACGAACAGAGTTGTTATCTCTGGGTTGTTGCCCGTGCCACGTGATAGCGAAGCGAGGAATAGGGAGAGAGAGGAGTTGAACATGTGGCTGCAGGGATGGTGTAGGAGGGAGGGTTTTGGTTTCCTGGATAATTGGGGCTCTTTCTGGGGTAGGTGGGACCTCTACAAACAGGATGGTCTTCACCTGAAACAGAGGGGTACCAATATCCTGGGGGGGGGGGGAGATTTACTAATGCTCTTCGGGGGTGTTTAAACTAATTCAGCAGGGGAATGGGAACCTGAATTATAGTTCCAGTGTACAGGATGTTGAGAGTAGTGAGGTCAGTGATAAGGGTACAAGGATGCAAGAGGGCACTGGCAAGCAAGAACTTGGTTTAAAGTGTGTCTACTTCAACGCCAGGAGCATCCGGAATAAGGTGGGTGAGCTTGCAGCATGGGTTGGTACCTGGGATCTCGATGTAGTGGCCATTTCGGAGACATGGGTAGAGCACGTGCAGGAATGGATGTTGCAGGTTCCGGGATTTAGATGTTTCAGTAAGAACGGAGAAGATGGTAAAAGGGGGGGGGGGGGGTGGTGTGGCATTGTTAATCAATGAGAGTATTACAGCGACAGAAAGGACGTTTGAGGACTCGTCTACTGAGGTAGTATGGACCGTGGTTAGAAACAGGAGAGGAGAGGTCACCCTGTTGGGAGTCTTCTATAGACCTCTGAATAGTTCCAGAGATGTAGAGGAAAGGATAGCGAAGATGATTCCCGACAGTGGCGAGAGTAACAGGGTAGTTGTTATGGGGGACTTTAACTTTCCAAATATTGACTGGAAATACTATAGTTCGAGTACTTCAGATGGGTCAGTTTTTGTCCAGTGTGTGCAGGACGGTTTTCTGACACAGAATGTTGACATGCCAACCAGGGGCGATGCCACATTGGATTTGGTACTGGGTAATGAACCCGGCCAGGTGTTAGATTTAGATGTCGGTGAGCACTTTGGTGATAGTGATCACAATTCGGTTAGGTTTACCTGAGCGATGGGCAGGGACAGGTATATACCGCAGGGCAAGAATTATAACTGGGGGAAAGGAAATTATGATGCGATTAGGCAAGATTTAGGATGCGTAGGATGGAGAAGGAAACTGCAGGGGATGGGAACAATCGAAATGTGGAGCTTATTCAAGGAGCAGCTGCTGCGTGTCCTTGATAAGCATGTACCTGTCAGGCAGGGAGGAAGTTGTCGAGCGAGGGAGCCGTGGTTTACTAAAGAAGTTGAAGCGCTTGTCAAGAGGAAGAAGAAGGCTTATGTTAGGATGAGACGTGAAGGCTCAGTTAGGGCGCTTGAGAGCTACAAGCTAGCCAGGAAGGATCTAAAAGGAGAGCTAAGAAGAGCAAGGAGAGGACACGAGAAGTCATTGGTGGATCGGATCAGGGAAAACCCTAAGGCTTTCTATAGGTATATCAGGAATAAAAGAATGACTAGAGTTAGATTAGGGCCAATCAAGGATAGTAGTGGGAAGTTGTGTGTGGAATCAGGGGAGATACGGAAAGCGTTAAATGAATATTTTTCGTCAGTATTTACAGTAGAGAAAGAAAATGTTGTCGAGGAGAATACTGAGATTCAGACTACTAGGCTAGATGGGATTGAGGTTCACAAGGAGGAGGTGTT
Source organism: Heterodontus francisci (assembly GCF_036365525.1). Taxonomy (NCBI): domain Eukaryota; kingdom Metazoa; phylum Chordata; class Chondrichthyes; order Heterodontiformes; family Heterodontidae; genus Heterodontus; species Heterodontus francisci. The sequence goes on along the minus strand of NW_027141112.1, from coordinate 3,294,738 downwards.
ATCAATTTTGGAAAGTGTGAAAATAGATAAGTCCCCTGGGCCAGATGGCATTAATCCTAGGATTCTCTGGGAAGCTAGGGAGGAGATTGCAGAGCCTTTGTCATTGATCTTTATGTCGTCATTGTGGACAGGAATAGTGCCGGAAGACTGGAGGATAGCAAATGTTGTCCCCTTGTTCAAGAAGGGGAGTAGAGACAGCCCTGGTAATTATAGACCTGTGAGCCTTCCTTCAGTTGTGGGTAAAATGTTGGAAAAGGTTATAAGAGACAGGATTTATAATCATCTTGAAAAGAATAAGTTCATTAGCAATTGTCAGCACGGTTTTGTGAAGGGTAGGTCGTGCCTCACGAACCTTATTTCGAGAAGGTGACCAAACAGGTGGATGAGGGTAAAGCAGTGGATGTGGTGTATATGGATTTCAGTAAGGCATTTGATAAGGTTCCCCACGGTAGGCTATTGCAGAAAATACGGAAGTATGGGGTTGAAGGTGATTTAGAGCTTTGGATCAGAAATTGGCTAGCTGAAAGAAGGTGGTTGTTGATGGCAAATGTTCATCCTGGAGATTAGTAACTAGTGGTGTCCCGCAAGGATCTGTTTTGGGGCCACTGCTGTTTGTCATTTTTACAAATGACCTGGAAGAGGGTGTAGAAGGGTGGGTTAGTAAATTTGCAGATGACACTAAGGTCGGTGGAGTTGTGGATGGTGCCGAAGGATGTTGTAGGGTACAGAGGGACATAGACAGGCTGCAGAGATGGGCTGAGAGATGGCAAATGGAGTCTAATGCGGAGAAGTGTGAGGTGATTCACTTTGGAAGGAGTAACAGGAATGCAGAGTACTGGGCTAATGGGAAGATTCTTGGTCGTGTAGATGAACAGAGAGATCTTGGTGTCCAGGTACATAAATCCGTGAAAGTTGCTACCCAGGTTAATAGGGCTGTTAAGAAGGCATATGGTGTGTTAGCTTTTATTGGTAGGCGGATCGAGTTTCGGAGCCACGAGGTCATGCTGCAGCTGTACAAAACTCTGGTGAGGCCGCACCTGGAGTATTGCATGCAGTTCTGGTCACCGCATTATAGGAAGGATGTGGATGCTTTGGAAAGGTTGCAGAGGAGATTTACTAGGATGTTGCCATGTATGGAGGGAAGGTCTTACGAGGAAAGGCTGAGGGACTTGAGGTTGTTTTCGTTGGAGAGAAGTTGGAGGGGAGGTGACTTAATAGAGACATATATGATAATCAGAGGGTTAGATAGGGTGGATAGTGGGATTCTTTTTCCTCGGATGGTGATGGCAAACACGAGGGGACATAGCTTTAAGTTGAGGGGTGATCGATATCAGACAGATGTTATAGGTAGTTTCTTTACTCAGAGAGTAGTAGGGGAGTGGAACGCCCTGCCTGCAACAGTAGTAGACTCGCCAACTTTAAGGGCATTTAAGTGGTCATTGGATAGACATATGGATGAAAATGGAATAGTGTAGGTCAGATGGTTTCAGAGGTCGGCGTAACATCGAGGGCCAAAGGGCCTGTGCTGCGTTGTAATGTTCTAATTTTTTTTTTACTTAGCACACGTCTGCGTTAAATTCCATTTTCTAATCCCTTGCCCACTTTCCCAGTTGATCTATATCCTGTTGTAACCTTAAACAACATTCTTCACTGCCCACGAGACCACCAATGTTGGTGTCATCTGCAAACTTACGAATCATGTCCCCTGCATTCACATCCAAGTCATTAACATATGTGACAAACAACAGAGGGCCCATCACCGATCCCTGCGGCACACCACCGGTCACCAGCATCCAATCTGAAAAACAAACCTCCACTACCACACTCTGCCTCCTATCACCAAGCCAATTTTGTATCCACTTGGCTAGCTCAACCTGGATCCCATGTGTTCGAAACTTCCAGAGCAGCCTGCCATGCGGGACCTTGTCAAAGACCTTGCTATGTCCATGTAGACAACGACTACCGCCCTTCCCTCTTCAAGCCTCTTTGTCACTTCCTCGAAAAGCTCAATCAAATTCGTGAGACTTGACTTCTCACGCACAAAGCCATGCTGACTATCCTTAATCAGAACATTCCTTTCCAAATGCATATAAATCCTATCTCACAGAATCTCTTCCAATAACTTTCCGCTACTGATGTAAGGCTCACCGGCCTGTTGTTCCCTGGCTTATTCCTGCTGCCCTTCTTAAATGAAGGCACAACATTTGCTATCCTCCAGTCTTCCGGTACCTCACCCATAGCTAACGATGCTGCAAAAGTATCGGTCAGGGCCCCAGCACTCTCCGCCCTTGCTTCCCATAGAATCCGAGGATACACCTGGTCAGGCCCTGGGGATCTATCCACCTTAATGTGCTTCAAAACCTTCAACACCTCCTACTTCGTAATGTTGATATTCTCCAGGATGTCGCTGTTCCCTCCCTTGAACTCACTAGTTCCCAGGACGTTCTCCATGGTAAATACAGACGAGAAATATTCATTCAAGACCTCACCCATTTCCCGTGGCTCCACACATAGATTACCACACTGATCCTTAAGTGGACCTACTCTCTCCATAGCTACCCTTTTACCCTTAATATGTTTATAGAATCTTTTACGATTCTACTTTATCTTATCTGCCAGGGCAATCTCATAGTCCCTTTCCGCCCTCCTAATTTCCTTCTCAAGTGTAGTCCTACATCCCCTACACTCCTCGAGGGACTCGCTCGATCACAGCTGCCTTTTCCTGAGATATGCTTCCTTATTTGTTCTGAGCAGACCCTCAATATCCCTCGTCAACCAAAGTTCACTAAACTTGCCAGCCTTGCCCTTCCATCTAACAGGAACATGCAGGCCCTGAACTCTTCCTATCTTACTTTTACAAGCCTTCCACTTGCCAGACGTCCCTTGACCTGTAAACAGCCTCTCACGTTCAACTTTTGAGAGTTCCTATCTGATGCTATCGAAATTAGGCTTCCCCCAATTTAGGATTTCAACCTGAGGATCAGTCCTATCCTTTTGCCTAACTATCTTGAAGCTAATAGAGTTATGGTCACTGGTCCCAAAGTGCTACCCCACTGACACATCAACCACCTGCCCAGTCCCATTTCCTAAGAGGAGGTCGAGTGTAGCCGCTTCTCTAGTAGGGCCATGCACACACTGCTTCAGAAAACTATCCTGGACACACTTAACAAATTCTTCCCCACCTAATTCCTTCGCACTAAGGCAGTCCCATCAATATTAGGGAAGTTAAATTCACCTACTATTACAACCCTATGATTCCTGCACCGATCTGTGATTTACCTACATATATGCTCCTCCAATTCCCTCTGACTATTGGGGGGCTTATCGTCTAATCCCATCAAAGTGATCACCCCTTTCTTATTTATATGTTCTACCCATTTGGCCTTGCTGGACATTCCCCCGGTATATCTTCTCTAAGTGCTGCCGTGATGTCTTCTCTAATCAATCGTGAAACTCCCCCTCCTCTCTTACCTCCACCTCTGTCACGCCGGATTATGTAGCATAAATGTTGCTTTCACAATGTAAACGAAAAAATGTCTGATGATAATGAATTTATGTCTGCGCCAGCACAAATAAGTTGAGAACTCTGACAACCTGCAGCAGCCTGGCAAACAATGAACCAGTTTTTGTACAAATTTCGGACTGCCTGTGTCGGCAGAAGAGCGTGATAACTAAAGTGAATTGACCATTTCACAACTTTGGCAGGTATCCCATCACCTCAAGTGGGATAGCAGCAACCAGAACAAGTTCTGAGCCAATCATCCAGCCAAACACAAATGGGCTGATGGTCATAAGGTAGGGTTCTCAATGCCGGGGTGAACAGAGATCATGAACATTTTTAGAAGTGATATCACAGAAGTAGAAGAACTCCAGAAAGTGTCGGAGAAAGAACAAAAAAGTCACGAGACCAGATAGACTGAATGCCTCCTCATGTCGCTCGCTACCGAAACATGATTGGAAACTGCCACACTGAGAGACACAAAGTGAAAATCTGAATTTTCTTATGCATAGCATATTATTTCTTAGGAATGTTCTCCTGAATGACTACAAGAAGTATCCTTTTGCAATAATAGTCATAGCCTTGTTGGGACAAAAAAGGTGAGTTATGCAATGTTAAGGGTCCCATAATGGGAATATTCTCAGTGTCATGCATGGCGTTCTTTTAAGGATTATTCATTGCAGACATTTTCAGGCGAAATGGGTGGACCTTTTGAAGGATATGGATAGCAGATATTTTAAGGAGTATGTGTGTACACATTGCAAACGATCTGTGCACTGGAAAATTAATGGATATGCCTAGTTGGCACTTTAATGCAAACACAAGGCAGAGATTTTAAGAGATACGTGTGATGGACATTTTGAGAGTTATATGTTGCCGACATTTTTAGCGATATGCATTGTGGATAATTTAAGGGAGACGCATATGAAGAATTTAAGAGATATTTAGGACGGGAGGGAGAGAGCAAATGGAGAAGTACAGACCTGTTAGTTTGACGTCAGTAGCAGGGAAAATGTTAGAATATTATTAATCGACGCGAAAACTGGACATTTGGAATATAATGATATGATTGGGCAGAGCCAACATGGATTTGTGAAAGGAAATCATGACTGACAAAACTATTGAAGTTCTTAGAACGTATCACTTGAAACACAGATAAGGGAGAACCAGTGGATGTCGTGTTTTTGCATTTACAGAAGGCTTTTTATAAGGTCCCATACTGGAGGATAATAAAGGAAAATAGACCACGTAGGGATTGGGGTGTGGGTGAGGGGGGGGGGGGGGTGGGTGTAATATATTGATATGGATAGAGAATCGGGTAAAGGATAGAAAGCTGGGAGTAGGAATAAACGGGTCATTCTCAGGATAGCAGGATATTACTAGTGGGTTACTGCAAGGATCAATGCTTGGGCCACATCTGTTCTCGATCGACATAAATGATTTGGATGTGGGGACCTAAAGCAATAATTTTAAGTGTGCTGATGACACAAAACCAGGTGAGAAAGTAAATTGTGAGGAGCATGCAAGGGCACTTGAAGGGAATATGGACAGGCTACGTGAATGGGCAAAAACATGGCTGATGGAATATCATGTCAATAACTGTGAAGTGATCAACTTTGGGAGAAAGGAAAGCAGGAAGTCAGTGGATATTTTAAATAGTGAGAGGCGCTGTATCCTCTGAAGGGCACTCAGATAAGGTGTGGAAACGATAACTGGAAACAATAACCTATTTGATGTCTAACAAGAGCTTTCTAAAGATTCGGCATAAATTCCCTGCTTTGTACTCTATGTCTCTAGTTTTAAAACCCAAGATTTCATATGCTTTTCTAACGACTCTTTCTATGTATACTGCCATCTTCAAATATTCATGCACATGCACTCCAGAAGTCCCCGCATACAGTATAGCACAGTGCGATTAATTCTGTTTTGCCTCTCAATGTCCCTTCTGCCGAAGTACATCACCAGATGACTAATTTAACAAGCAACACATTTTATCAGCTCACGTACTCATTGTATTTAATTGAGGAATTAACCAACTTCATATCTCAGCATATTCTTTATCTGACCCAAACTAACAATTAAAAGTCATCGTCATTTATTTATTCGTTTCATGGATTGTGACATCGCCAACAAGATCAACATGTGTTGCCCATCACTAATTCATCTTGAGAAGGTGATGGTGAGCTGCATCCTTGAAACGCTGCAGTCATCTGGTACAGGTATACCCACAGTGCTGTTCGGAAGGGAGCACAAAGATGTTGAACAAGTGACAGCGAAGAAATGGTGATATACGTCCGAGTCATGATGTCTGGTTTGGAGGGAAAATTGCGGATTTTGGTGTTGCCACTTGTCTGCTGCCCTTGTCCCTCTAGTTGGAAGAAGTCACAGGTTTCGAAGGTGCTGTCAAAGGAGGTGTGGTGAGTTGCTGCAGTACATCTTGTATATTGTGCACGGTACTGCCACTGTGCGTTGGTGGAGATGGGAGTGAATGTGTATGGTTGCGGATCGGGTGTCGATCAAGTGGGATGTTTGTCCTGAATGGTGTCGAGTTTCCTGCGAGCTATTGAAGCTCCACTGATCCAGGCAAGTGCAGACTATTCCATCGCTCTCCCGACCTGTGTATTGTGGATGGTGAACAGGCTTTGGGAAGCTTGCAGTTTGGCTACTCACCGCAGAACTGCCTGCGTTTGACCTGCACTTGTAGCTACCTTATTAATGTGGCTGGTTCCAGTTCAATTTCTGGTCAATGGTAAGCCCAGGAATGCTGAAAATGGAGGAGTCAGCGATGGAAATGGTATTGAAAGTCAAGGAGAGATGGGTACGCGCTCTCTTATGAGAGATTGACTTTGCCTAGCCTTTGTGTGGTGCAAATGTCACTTGACAATAACCAGGCAAACCATCAAAATGGTCCAGGTTTTGCTGCATATTGACACCGACTGCTTCAGTAACTGAGGAGTTGCAAAATGGCACTGAACATCATATAATCATCAGCGAACATTCCCACGTCTAACCTTATAATGGAGGGTAGGTCATTGATGCAACAGTTGAACATGATTGCGCCAAGGATCCGATCATTAGGAACTCCTGAAGTATTATACTGGGATTGAGATAATTGACGTCCAACAATCAGAACAATCTTCTTCAGCGCTATTAATGCTCCAACCACTGAAGAGTTCCCTCACTTCCCCATTGGCTCCAGTTTTGATCGGTTTCTTGCTGCCACACGCTGTTAAATTGTGTCAAAATATCCAGGACAATCACTGTCATGTTACCTCTGGAGTTCCATTCTTTTTGCCAGTGTTTGGGCCAAGGCCAGGAGAAGAATGGTCCTGGAGGAAGAGAGGATGAGCATCGATGAGCAGGATATTGTTTATGTGGCAATTGGTAGCACTGTCGATGCCACCTTTCATTTCGTTGCTGATGATCGACGGTAGGCTGATGGACAGTCATTGGCCAGATTGGATTTGTCCTGCTTTTTGTGGCGAGGACATACCTGGGCAATTATCCACATTATTGGATAGCTGTAAATGTTGTCACTTTGCTAAATCAGATTGGCTATGGTCATTGAACCGAAGTGGCCAACCAATGCCACAGTATCGAGGCCCTGCATAAAAGTACACAGAGCAGCCATGTCCAGAGCCCTAGCCAACAGCTGAATTTTAACCTTCAATCCCTACCAGTTTATGGACCAAACATCCTCAGCGGGGCGCAGGTAGAGTACCAGACAGAGGAGGTGCGCTGTCCTCCACGCAAAATTCCCCTGCATGCACTCCACCCACCATTGACCCATCAGGAATCTGGAATATTTCTGCAAACTGTTACGCACAGAGGATTCAACAGAAGGAATCTGCTGGCACTCGCACATCCTCTGCAAGTCATCAGGATCAGTGATCGTGAGCAGCATGTCAATGGCGTAAACTGAGATTATGACCCGCATGCTCGGCATAAGCAGAGCCAAACCCACGAGTCTCCTGTGAAGTTTGCACAGGAATGACTCCACGCAGATGGTGCACAATTGCCTTGATATTCCGGCATCTCTGAAGTACCCTTCCCCCAAAACAAAGCGGTGCAATCAAGGGCCCGTTAACTTTGACTGGGCACTCTGCAGCGGTTTACAAATGTCAGACACAGGGCACGAAATGAGGCTCAAGTCCGAACATGCGCAATATTCTGTAAAGTTATTTGGGATTTGCACTACCAAACACATTCTCCTGATTGAGGGAGAGAAAGGTGACTGACAGATGAGTCCTCTGGAAAAGATGGATCAGGTCCGGAACCAAGTAGGTGCAGGCTGTGATGGACTGGCCATGACTGCATAGGACTAGTTGGCATGAATCATGTGGGCCAGCATGGAATACAAGCAGGTAAACATTCTCCCAACAAAGATATTATAATCCATACCTTGGGGGTGGACGAGATGCAAGATGTTAGGCAGGCAGAGATCGTCCTTCTTTGGCAAAAGGTCAATGACCAACCTGTGCCATGAGAGGGGCATCTAACTTGTCGCTTTCGCCCCGGCTCCACGTGCAATTACCCCCAGCATGTCTTGAATGCCCCGAGGATCTGCACGCCAGTCCAGCCCCGGAGATTTGACCCTCGAGACGCACATTCGGGATGCACATTCCTCCAGACGTCCAACAAGCCGAGGAACTGATAATTTACTATAGCTGCTCAAACAATCCTTAATGGTGTGGTCCGGCGCGATCCCTCACCTCATGGTTGCAGTTGAAACCCGCGCGCCCACCACCACCCCCTCCCCCCCGCCCCGCCCCCCACCCCCGGCTTTGGTTGATACACTCACCACTACTGACAGAGCTGAAGACTGTGGACTCATCTACAACAAAGCACGCTTGCAACATGCTGCACGTGGGTGTGTACGCTTTCATAATATGGAGTGGCATGGCACATAGGAGAAGGGCGAGTTGGAGCAAGTGGCCTGACAGAAGCTCCTTGATCCCCAAGATCTTTGCTGAAAATTCGGGGCGACGAAGATAGCAAACCCACTTGAATAAGCGGTGAGGTGTCACATGTGGACGCCACCCTCCCACTCCAGAAGCCTGATGGTTTCATGTCTTGCAACGGTGATTGTTTCCTGCAGAAAGCTCACTTGCAGCTATTCTCTGAAACTCGCTTCCCACAAGGCTAGTGGAAGCAGAAATGAGGAAGGAATTTGAGAGGAAGTTCGATGGTCATCTGAGAGAAATAGAGTTGCAGGGCTTTGCGGATCAAGCCAGGGAGTGGGACTGACTGAATAGCAGATGTCGCGGAGGCTTTGGCTCTATGTCCATCTGTTGGTCCATCCCAGGAGACAGCCACCCGGCCGGCAGGTGAATGCCCTGTCTGGAGGCAACCATGTTCCAGATAATGAAGAGGTCCGGCTAAAAAACAGGCATATGCCTCAGGGAGACCCAGCTAACAGTTGCCACCAGAAGCTGCGTGTTGTATCTGGATGGAAAGCGATGGCCAAAAAGGTTGCCATCCCATTGGAAGTAGGGGTAACGTGATTAATGTAGATCCTACCCTACTACTCCGGGAACTAGGTGGCTTCATCTACAAGAATGCTGTGGGTTTCCTGCAGGACTGAGATATTGTAAAATCTGCATAGAGACCCACTGCTGCCATTGATGTTGAGGCTCACAAGTACTTGATACCGCCACAAACACTTACTGTGAGAAGGGACTGGAAATGATCATCACCTTCCACTCCCCAATCAACATGGAGAGCGATACATTGAACTGGCACTGCATGATCTTTTTCATGTCCACGTCCTTGACCTCATTCCTGAAAGCAGCAGGGGCGCACTTGATGACAGCTGAATCTGACCACGGGTCGAGGGCCAGCTAAGTTCTATTAAGGCAATCAGTGCAGCCAGCAAGGAAGGCATCGAATTTCACAATGGGGAGAAGAGGAGACACAGTAATAGACACAAGCGAGTCTCCTGCCTCACAAGTGATGGACTCAATATTGTCCTTCGCGCCATCAGTGAGTCCCCGTTTTCCTCTAGGTAGTTACAGCTAGCAGTCGACATACCCATTACATACTGTGAAGAAGATGTCCAGGCTACACCAGCTGGTCCCACCTCTGTCTATCTCACCAGCAGGAAAAACGGCAAAAGCGCCTTCCCTGGGTTCTTCCAAGGAAACGGAGATTTTGGGCGAAAGATGTTCCAGACCACCATCTACCTCCATCACCGGGCTCGGGGAGATGGTTACCCCCGACTCTGGAAATCCAGCAAGAGACTATCTCCTCGCCCGTCATTTCCTAGAGGCCCAACAGACGGAAAACGTTGCAAATTGGCCACTGGATAAGGAATATCCTTGGCAACCGAAACAGGCTGCGGACACAGGGTGGTGCTCACACGAACAGGTCTCCCCACCCCGTCCGCCCTACCTTTGGCACCCGAGGAAGAGGCAGCTGAAACTGGCTGCTGGCCGAGGGCGGTGGTGTGGACCCTCCCAGGTCCACTGCACCCTCCGCCCCACAAGCACACCTGGCAACACATACGGGCCCCCTCCTGCCCCTTGGGAGCTACCAAATTTACAGTGGTTTCTCTCCTCACTCTGCTACAAGGGATAGGGTGCGGCCAGTTGAAGCTTGAGGCCATGATTCTGCAGGCAGTAGGGGGAGACAGAGGACCCACGCCAGGCGAGAGACCATGTTCCTCACGGCTCTTTCAGAGGAGGGGACATCCCCCTTTTATACTGGGATCGGCATGTATTTTCAAGGACCTTAATCTAACTAGAGATCTCTGATTATACTTCTGCCACATCCTACCCAGATTCCTTGGGTTTCAGCTCAGCCGCGTGGCATGTGGGCTCCCAGATTACGTCTAGGGCGAAGCTCAGGTTCAAGGTGTTTTCCCGCAAGCAAGGGCACACCTTCTGGTATTTTGTTTCGAGCTGCACTTTCCTTCCACCAAGACGGGTCTACCTCTCTCCACCAAAGGCCAGGAAAACAAGGCCCGCTGGCAAAGCCTGAGTGCTGTCTGCTGCTGGTGTAGGGAGAGTAGGGAGATGTGCAACGACGCCACCCTAGGCCACGGAGGATAGGCAGCCCAATGGTTGGGCCAGTTCTTACGAACCTGCTCCAACCCCTTACAGGCATGACACCATGCCCAATCCAAGCTCCAGAAGGTATAAATGGAGGTCCCCGGAACGCGACATTAATGTGGCCCTCTGTGACCTCCTCCCATGCCAGCTGTACAAATAGCGGTCGGTGGAAGGAGTAGACATATTTCAGTCTGCTTTCCTGCCGGCCGACCGAGACTGGGATGAGCTCCAACCGCCCCTCCTGCAGATGTTGCAGATGGGGTAGGAGAAGATCACTGGCAATGAAGGGCCGAGAGTTGGACAATAGGATCCGCTATGCAGTTGCTGCCATAGTATCCACTGGCACGAACGTCCCACCTTTGGTTAGTCCCTTAATCAAGCAGGGAGAGTGCCCGGTCAGACTTCAAGAAAACAATTTAAACATTTGCCTTACCGCACATTTGTGAGTCTGTGAAAATGCCAAAGGCCATTTGGCTTTACACAGTCCTCAATAGGCCTGTTGGTGTGAGCATAGTTCTTTATTCCATGGCTGGAAATTAGTAATTTAAATGGTGATGGCTGACATGGATGGCTACAACCTCGGTCGAGTGGAATGTGCCTCCTGCGTTATGTGGGAAGTAGGAGACACACTCTGTTTTTGACAAACACATCTGCAGTAAGTGTCTTCAGCTTCAAAGGCTTGAGCTGTGGGTTGTGGAACTCAAGGGGAGGCTGGAGTCACTGTGGTGCATCCGTGAGGCAGAGAATGACGTGGATAACACCTTTAGGGACGTGGTCACACAGCAGGTAGGAGCATGAGAGGGATTGGGTGACCAAGGGCAGTCTAAGACAAGCAGGCAGGTAGTGCAGGAGTCACTTGAGTGGATCTCACTTGCTGGTTATCCATTTTGGAAAATGGTCAGGCCGATGGTTCCTCAAAGGAATGCAGCAACAGCCAAGTCCATGGTGCAACAGGTGGCTCAGCTGCACAGGAGGGGAGCCAGAAGAGTCGAAAAGCAGTAATGATAGGGGATTCATTAGTTTGAGAAGCAGACAGGCATCTGTGCGGCTGCAGAAGCGACACCAGGATGGTATGTTGCCGCCCTGGTGCCATGGTCAACAATGTCACAGAGCAGCTGCAGGACGTTCTTCTGGGGGAAGGTGACCAACCAGAGGTCGTGGTCCACATTGGTAACATTTGCATAGGAAAGAAGAGAGATGAGGTCCTATAAACAGATTTTAATGCGTTTGGAAGGAAATTAAGAGTAGAACATCAAAAGCAGTTATCTTGGCATTACTCCTAGTGCCACGTGCTAGCGAGCATAGGAATAGAAGGAATAAGCGATTTAAAACGTGACCAGAGGGAGGGTGTCAGATACCTGAGAGATTGGGATCTGTTATGGAGTATGTGGGACCTGTACATGGTGGATGCTTTGCACCTTAGCCGGGCCAGAGCTAACATCCTTCCCGGGAGATTTTCTAATACTATTACGAGCAGTTTAAACTAAATTGTCAGAGGTTGAGAAATTAATAGGAAACTCAGATAGGAGGGAAGCAAAACTGGTAAGAAGAAGTAGAAAAGCAGTAACCGAAATTGGAAAGAAGACAACATGAAGGCACATTTCAAATAGGTGGGAATGAGGAATAATGTTAAGACAAACTTAAGGGAACTCTATCTGAATGCACGAAGCATTAGAAATAATGTAGATGATTTGAATGACAAAAAGAGGTGAATCGGTATGATTTCATTGCCATTCAGAAGACGTGGTTACAGTGTGACCAGGGCTGGGAAGTAAATATTCAGTGATAGTCGTAATTTGGGAGCAATGGGCGAAGTGGAGAAGGACGTGGTGTCGCGCTTTTAGCAAGGGAGGAGATCAGTGCATTCGTGAGAGAGGATCTTAGATCTAAGGAGCAAGATGTAGAATCAGTTTGGGTGGAGCTAAAAAGCAGCATGTGGCAGCAAACATTGGTGGGAGTGATTTACAGGTCGCCACATTGTGGCCGTGTTTGGCATGGTATAAATCAGGCAATTGGAGCTGCATGCAGCAGAGGCAATACAGTAATAATGGGCTTGTTCAATCTTTAGGGAGACTGGGATGCGGTCTTCAAAGCAGATTTTCAGGAGCTCGGGAAGAGTTTAAATAGCAGAGTCTTAAAAGCAGTAATCTCAGGATTCGAGCCACTTGCTCGTGCGGATAGGAATAGAAGGATTAAGATTTTAACTTGTGGCTGGAGAATGGGTGGAATAGGGAGGCCATTGGAGTTTTGAGGCGTTAGGACCGGTTTTGGGACAGCTGGGACCCACAGAAGATTTAGCATTGCACCTTATCAGGACAGGGATTAACATTGGAGCAGGGAGAATTCCCAGTGTTAGTGAGGACTCATTAAAACTAAATAGAGATCGGGATTGGAACCTGATAGGGAGCTCAGATTGGAGGGAAGCGCAACTGTGAGCAGGAAGGAGAAAAGTAGCAAGAAAAATTCGAAGACAGACGAAACAAAGGCAAACATCAAATAGGATTAGAATGCGGAACTGCGTTAAAACGATCAAGCTAAGAGTATTCAATCTGAATGCACGCAGCATTAACAACGAGTTAGATGATTTGAAGGTACAATTAGAGATAAATGACTATGATTTAATTCCCTTTACAGAGACGGGGGTTGAAAAGTGACGAAGACTGGCAATTAAATATTCAAGGATATTAGTCATTTAGGAACGGTAAGCAAAAAGGGAAAGGAGGTCGAGTAGTCCTTTTAATAAGGGACGAGTTCAGTACATTGTTAGCGAGGATCTTAAATCAAACGAGCAATATGGAGAATCAGTTTGGGTGATGCTAAGAAATAGCAAGGGGCAGAAAATATTCGAGAGAGTTGTTTATAGGCCACCAAACCGTAGTACTAATGTTGGGCACAGTATAAAGCAGGAGATTAGAAGTGCATGTTAAATGGGTAATACAGTGATAATGGGTGTGATCAATTTACATATACACTTAGTAAAACTAATCAGCACTGATGCCGAGGAGGATGAATTCCTGCAGTGTGTACGAGATGGGTTTCTGGAGCAGTATGTTGAAGGACCAACTCGGCAGCGGGCTATTTTACATTTAGTACTATCTAATGAGGAAGGGCGAATTCATAACATTGGTGTAAATGAACAAATAGGAAACAGTGACTACATTATGCTAGAATTCTACATGATGTGTGAAAGAGATATAGGTCATTGTGAAACTAGGGTCTTAAATCTCAACGAAGTAAACTATGAACGAGTGAGGGGCAAGTTAGTTATGGTGAATTGGGAAAATGCATTAAAGGAATTGTCAGTTGACAGGCAATGGCTAGTATTTACAGAAGTATTACACGGTTTAACAACAAATATACATTCGTCTAAAACACACACAAAACATGAAAGGTGATTCAGCCGTGAAGAACAAAAGAAGTTCAAGATTGCATTAGGTCATAGGAAGTGGTTGATAAGCCCAAGGATGGAGAGGAATTTAGAGTACAACAATGGAGCACCAAGAAACTGATACAGAAAGAAAAAAAAATTATGAATGCAACTTGCTAGGCACATAAATAAGGCACATAAAATCTTCTTTAGGTGTGTGAAAAGGAAACTGTTAGCCATGACAGGAGAGCTTGTGGTGTTGAATGGAAGGAAAAAACGCAGAGACTAAACAATTAGATTGCATTTCTCTTCATGGTGGAAGAAGAAGAAAATCTGCCAAGTAGGCTAGGGAACCAAGGTACAAGTAAAATGAGGAACTGAAAGTAATTAGTAATAATAAAAAGCTGGTGCTAGAAATAATGATTGGATTGAAAGTTGATAAATGACCAGGACCAGATGAGAGGCATTACGGAGTATTGAACTAGATCACTATACACATAATCGATGTTTTAGTAGCTTTCTTTCAAACTTCTGAGAATTATGGAGCGTTACTGCATATGGGAAAGTAGCAAATCTAACCCCACTATTTGAGAAGGAAGCAAGAGAGAAAAGAGAACTATTGGCCCGTTAGTTAAACATCAGTACTAGCGAAAATGTTAGAATCTATTGTAAAGGCTGAGATAACTGGACACTTGGAAGTTTCTTGCTCGTTCCTGGGTTGTGGGCATCGCTGGCTGGACCAACATTTATTGCCCATCCCTAATTGCCCTTGCAAAGATAGCGATGAGCTGCCTTCTTGAACCGCTGCAGTTGATGTGGGGTCGGTACACCGACAGTGCTGTTCGGAAGTGATTTACAGGTTCTTGACCCAGCGACAGTGAAGGAACAGTGATATAGTTCCAAGTAAGGATGGTGTGTAGCTTGGAGGGGAAAATGCAGGTGGTAGTGTTCCCATGCATAGGCTGCCCTTGTTCTTCTCGGTGGTACTATTCGCGGGTACGGAAGGTGCTGCCAAAGGAGTCTTGGTGCATTTATGCAGTGTACTTTGTAGTTTACACACACTGCTGCCACCGTGCGCCAGTCGTGGAAGGAGTGGATGTATGTGCACAGGATGCCAATCAAGCAGGCTGTTGGATGGTGTCGAGCTTCTTGAGTGTTGTTGGAGCTGCACCCATCCAGACAAGTGGAAGCTATTCCAGCACACTCCTGACTTGTGCCTTGTAGTTGATAGACCGGCTTTGGGAGTCAGAAAATGACTTACTTGCCGCAGGATGACTAGCCTCTGACCTTATTTCATCGCCACACTATATACTACTCCAATTTAGTTTCTGGTCAATCGTAACACCAGGATGTTGAGAGTGGGGTATTCAGTGATCGTTATGCCATTGAATGCCAAGGGGAAATGGTTAGGTACACTGCTCTTGGAGATGGTCATTTCCAGGCACTTGTGTGAAACAAAAGTTACTTGCCACCTATGAGCCTAAGCCTGGATATTGTTCAGGTGTGGCTGCATTTCTACACGGACTGAACATTGTGCAATCATCAGCGAATATTCCCACTCTGACCTTATGATTTAACGAAGGTTATTGTCAAGCAGCTGAAAACGGTTGGGGCTAGGATACTACCCTCAGGAAAGTCCTGATGTCCTGATGCAGTGAAGTCCTGAATCTGAAATGTTTGCTTTCTGGTATATCTGGGCTACTCTGTGACTTAGTGGCTGTTGCTGCTCGTGTCTGGGAGGCTGCTGCTGCTGGGGGCACCTACCTATTGGGCCTGCCTCTTGTGGCGATGCCTCATCACAGCAAAGGGCTCAAGGAAAACAGGGTGAATTGTAGCTATCTCTGTACTTCTGACCACGTTGGCTTCCTTCAAAAGGTCAGGTGCACCTACCTGGACAGAGATTTCTGTTAATTCCTGCTTCAGTAGCATTCCACATGTGTTCAACGTTATGGCATAACATTGCCCACATAAGTTTTAAGTAATTGTGAGCCAACATGACCATTGGACTATCATTTGATTTGCCTGCACTGGACCATCGGCAACAGCAACCTACAGTGTTTCCCAGTTGTGCCCCCAAACAGTGTATCCATTTGCAGAGTTACCGCCACCCCTCTCCAATGATACACAGCTGCAGAATTGTTCCCTTCTCCGACTTATCGATAGACAAATGCAGAGTTGCTCTCTTCCCTGTCCTATCGATAAACATTGTAGAATTGGCTCCTTCTCTGCTCTATCGATATACAGATAAGAGTAGCCTCCTGCTCTTCTTTATTGGTAAACAGATGCAGAATTGCCTCCTGCTCCGCTTTACTGATGAGCAGATGCAGAATTGCCTACTGTTCCGCTTTACTGACAAACAGATGCAGAATTGCCTCCTGCTCTGCTTTATTGATGAGCAGATGCAGAAATGCCTCCTTTATTGATAAACAGATGCATAATTGCCTCCTGCTCCGCTTTTTGACAAACTGATGCAGGGTAGACTCCTGCTGCGCTTTATTGATAAGCAGATGCACAATTGCCTCCTGCTCCACCTTATCGACAGACAGATGCAGAAGTGCACCCTCCCACTTATTGATAAGCAGGTGCAGAGTTGCCCCCTTAATATGCGTTATCAACAAACGAACGCAGAGTTGTCCCATTCCCCCCATATCAAGACAAAGATACACAACGGCCCCTTCCCGCCTTATCAATAAGTAAATGAAGAGTTGCTTCTTTCTCTCCAAATTGATAAACGAATGTAGAGCTAACATACACGGCGTCCCCTTCTCCGCATCCAATATTATACAGTTGCAGAGTGGCCGCTTACCCCCTTATGGATGCACAGATGCAGAGTTCCAACCACCACTCACTTCTGGTGATTTAACTTAGAGGCAGTATCCGAGTTCGCAACAAATTTGAAGGACAGCTAGGCGAAAGTTACAAGAACTTTGAGGTCACCGAGGTCTGTCGCTTCGGTGGCTGCAGCATTTCAAAAATGTGTAAGTGAAGGCATGTGAGTGCTGCACGTCGAGCTGAAGATTGGACCCGGTTGGTAGCATCGCGATGAATTGCATTATAATAAATACAAAAAGGTACTTAGCATATTTCATATACGGTTTCCGTTACAGAGTTGTGAAGGTGCCGCCACAGAGCTTCGCTATCTCCGCGAGAATTGGAATCTGGAATTCTGGTGTTGACAGCCATGGCGGGCACTACCACTCCAATTCTCCACGACTTCCCCCCTACCCCCCATAGATCTGGTGGACACTTAATTCAATTCCTATATATAAGAAGGGGGGGGGGGGGCAAGAAATGCCCAGGCAATTATAGATAAGTTTGCTTAACATCGGTGACAGGAAACATAATGGACCATCTGCTTTTGGAGAGAATAGAAGAACATCTAGAAAATAAAATGTATAGGAAGGAGCAACCAACATGGGTTTCAAAAGGGACAATCTTGCTTGACCAAACCTACTGAATTATTTAAGCAGTAACACAAAGAGTAGACAATGGTAATGCGATAAATATAATATATCTGGACTTTGAAAAAAAAAGCCTTTCGATAAATTACCCGATAATAGACTAATCAATTCTGTCAAAGAATGAGGAATTAGTTGACAAGTGACACAGTGGATTGCTGTTTGCCTTCAAGAAATAAAGCAACGAGTGTGAGTAAAAGGTATGGCCCATTGTGCATTATTATTATTACATGATTCATATTTATCAGATGTGAACCAGTGTGCATTATTATTAAATGCTTCACATTTGCTAGATGTGGTCCAGTCTGCATTAATGTCAAATTATTCACATTTACCAGATGTGTTTCAGTGAGCATCATTATTAATTGCTTCACATTTACCAGATGTGATCCAGTTTGGAATATTATGAAATGCTTCAGGTTTCCCAGATGTTGTCCAGTGTGCCTTCATGTTAACTGACTCACATTTACAAGATGTGTTCCAGTGTGCATTGTCATTAAAATATTCAGATTTACCAGATGTAGTCCAGTTTGTATTACTAGTAAATGATGCTCATTTACCAGTTGTGATCCAGTGTGCATTAATATTAAATGCTTCACACTTTCCAGTTGTGTTCAGTATGCCTTCATGTTGAATGATTCGCATTTACCAGATGTGCTTCATTGTGCATTATTATTAAATGCTTCACGTTTACCAGATGTGGTCCAGTATTCCTAAATTTTAAATGGTTCGCATTTACCAATGTGCTTCAGTGAACATTATTATTAAATGCTTCACATTTCCCAAATGCTGTCCAGTGGACCTTAATGTCGAATGATTTACATTTACCAGATGTGCTGCACTGTGCATTAGTATTAAATGCTTCATGTTTACCAGATGTGGTCCAGTGAGCCTTCATGCTAAATGATTCACATTTGACAGGTGTGCTTCAATGTGCACTATTATTAAATACATCATATTTATCAGATGTGTTCCAGTGTAAATTAATATTAAATGCTTCACATTTCGCAGATATTATCTACAGTGTTTTAATGTTAAATTAATCACATTTACAAGGTGTGTTCGAGTGTGCACTATTAATAAATACATCACATTTATCAGATGTGTTCCAGTGTAAATTATTATTAAATGCTTCACATTTCTCAGATGTTATCTAGTGTGTCGAAATGTTTAATGAATCACGTTTACAAGATGTGTTCCAGTGTGCATAACAATTCAATGATTTGCATTTAGCAGATATGCTCAAGTGTGCATGATTATGAAAAGATTCAGATTTGCCAAATGTGTTCCAGTTTGTATTACTATTAAATGATACTGATTTACCAGGTGTCATCCAGTTTGTTTTATTATCAAATGCTTCACATTTACCAGATGTAATCCAGTTTGCATTATTCTTAAATGGTTTACATTTACCAAATGTTGTCTCGTGTGCCTTAATGTTAAGTGTTTCTCATTTACAAGATGTGTCCCAGTTTCCATTACTTTTAAATGAATCACATCTACCAGATCTGCTCAAGTGTGCATTGTTTTGAAAAGTTTCAGCTTTACCAGATGTGGTATAGTTTATCTTACTATTCAATGATGCTCATTTACCAGTTGAAATTCATTGTGCATTATTATCAAGTGCTTCACATTTACTAAATGTGGTCCACTGTGCCTTAATGTTAAATGATTCACATTTACTAGATCTTCTTAAGTGTGCATTGTTATGAAAAGTTTCAGCTTTACCAGATGTGGTATAGTTTATCTTACTATTAAATGATGCTCATTTACCAGTTGAAATCCATTGTGCATTATTATGAAATGCTTCACATTTACTAGATTTCGTCCACTGTGCCTTAATGTTTAATGAATCACATTTACAAGATGTGGTCCAGTATGCCTTAATGTTAAATGAATTACATTTACCAGATCTTCTCAAGTGTGCATTGTTATGAAAAGATTTAGATTTACCAGATGTTATCTAGTTTGTATTACTATTAAATGATACTCATTTACCAGTTGAGATCCATTGTGCATTATTATCAAATGCTTCACATTTACTAGATGTGGTCCAGTGTGCCTTAATATTAAATGATTCACATTTACCAGATGTTGTCCAGTGGCCTTAATGTTAACTGATTCAAGTTTGCAAGATGTGTTCCAGTGTGCATTATTATTACAAGATTCAGATTTACCAGATGTGGTCCGGTTTGTATTACTATTAAATAATGGTCATTTACCATTTGAGATCCAGCGTGCATTAGAGTTAAATGCTTCACATTTACTGTATGTGGTCCAGTGTGCAATATTATTAAATGCTTCACATTTCCGAGACGTTGTCCAGTACACCTTAATGTTGAATGATTAGTATTATATGTTTCATATTTACCAGATGTTGTCCAGTGTGGCTTAATGCTAAATAGTTCACATTTACCAGATGTGCTTCAATGTGCATTATTATTACATATTTTACATTTACCAGATGTGTTCCAGTGCGAATTATTATTAAACACTTCACATTTCCCAGATTTTATCTAGTGTGCCTGAATGTGAAATGAATCACCTTTATAAGATGTGTTCCAGTGTAAATTAATATTAAATACTTCACATTTCCCAGATTTTATCTAGTGTGCCTGAATGTGAAATGAATCACCTTTATAAGATGTGTTCCAGTGTAAATTAATATTAAATACTTCACATTTCGCAGATATTATCTAGTGTGTTTTAATGTTAAATGAATCACGTTTGCAAGATGTGTTACAGTGTGCACTATTATTAAATAACTCACATTTATCAGATGTGTTCCAATGTAAATTATTATTAAATGCTTCACATTTCTCGGATGATATCTAGTGTGTCTTAATGTTTAATGCATCACGTTTACAATATGTGTTCCAGTGTGCATAACAATTCAATGATTTGCATTTAGCAGATATGCTCAAGTGTGCATGATTATGAAAAGATTCAGATTTGCCAAATGTGTTCCAGTTTGTATTACTATTAAATTATACTGATGTACCAGGTGTCATCCAGTTTGTTTTATTATCAAATGCTTCAAATTTACCAGATGTAACCCAGTTTGCATTATTCTTAAATGGTTTACATTTCCCAAATGTTGTCTCGCGTCCCTTAATGTTAAGTTATTCTCATTTACAAGATGTATCCCAGTTTCAATTACTTTTAAATGATTCACATTTACTAGATCTTCTTAAGTGTGCATTGTTATGAAAAGTTTCAGCTTTACCAGATGTGGTATAGTTTATCTTACTATTAAATGATGCTCATTTACCAGTTGAAATCCATTGTGCATTATTATCAAATGCTTCACATTTACTAAATGTGGTCCACTGTGCCTTAATGTTAAATGATTCACATTTACTAGATCTTCTTAAGTGTGCATTGTTATGAAAAGTTTCAGCTTTACCAGATGTGGTATAGTTTATCTTACTATTAAATGATGCTCATTTACCAGTTGAAATCCATTGTGCATTATTATGAAATGCTTCACATTTACTAGATTTCGTCCACTGTGCCTTAATGTTTAATGAATCACATTTACAAGATGTGGTCCAGTATGCCTTAATGTTAAATGAATTACATTTACCAGATCTTCTCAAGTGTGCATTGTTATGAAAAGATTTAGATTTACCAGATGTTATCTAGTTTGTATTACTATTAAATGATACTCATTTACCAGTTGAGATCCATTGTGCATTATTATCAAATGCTTCACATTTACTAGATGTGGTCCAGTGTGCCTTAATATTAAATGATTCACATTTACCAGATGTTGTCCAGTGGCCTTAATGTTAACTGATTCAAGTTTGCAAGATGTGTTCCAGTGTGCATTATTATTACAAGATTCAGATTTACCAGATGTGGTCCGGTTTGTATTACTATTAAATAATGGTCATTTACCATTTGAGATCCAGCGTGCATTAGAGTTAAATGCTTCACATTTACTGTATGTGGTCCAGTGTGCAATATTATTAAATGCTTCACATTTCCGAGACGTTGTCCAGTACACCTTAATGTTGAATGATTAGTATTATATGTTTCATATTTACCAGATGTTGTCCAGTGTGGCTTAATGCTAAATAGTTCACATTTACCAGATGTGCTTCAATGTGCATTATTATTACATATTTTACATTTACCAGATGTGTTCCAGTGCGAATTATTATTAAACACTTCACATTTCCCAGATTTTATCTAGTGTGCCTGAATGTGAAATGAATCACCTTTATAAGATGTGTTCCAGTGTAAATTAATATTAAATACTTCACATTTCCCAGATTTTATCTAGTGTGCCTGAATGTGAAATGAATCACCTTTATAAGATGTGTTCCAGTGTAAATTAATATTAAATACTTCACATTTCGCAGATATTATCTAGTGTGTTTTAATGTTAAATGAATCACGTTTGCATGATGTGTTACAGTGTGCACTATTATTAAATAACTCACATTTATCAGATGTGTTCCAATGTAAATTATTATTAAATGCTTCACATTTCTCGGATGATATCTAGTGTGTCTTAATGTTTAATGCATCACGTTTACAATATGTGTTCCAGTGTGCATAACAATTCAATGATTTGCATTTAGCAGATATGCTCAAGTGTGCATGATTATGAAAAGATTCAGATTTGCCAAATGTGTTCCAGTTTGTATTACTATTAAATTATACTGATGTACCAGGTGTCATCCAGTTTGTTTTATTATCAAATGCTTCAAATTTACCAGATGTAACCCAGTTTGCATTATTCTTAAATGGTTTACATTTCCCAAATGTTGTCTAGCGTCCCTTAATGTTAAGTTATTCTCATTTACAAGATGTATCCCAGTTTCAATTACTTTTAAATGATTCACATTTACTAGATCTTCTTAAGTGTGCATTGTTATGAAAAGTTTCAGCTTTACCAGATGTGGTATAGTTTATCTTACTATTAAATGATGCTCATTTACCAGTTGAAATCCATTGTGCATTATTATCAAATGCTTCACATTTACTAAATGTGGTCCACTGTGCCTTAATGTTAAATGATTCACATTTACTAGATCTTCTTAAGTGTGCATTGTTATGAAAAGTTTCAGCTTTACCAGATGTGGTATAGTTTATCTTACTATTAAATGATGCTCATTTACCAGTTGAAATCCATTGTGCATTATTATCAAATGCTTCACATTTACTAGATTTCGTCCACTGTGCCTTAATGTTTAATGAATCACATTTACAAGATGTGGTCCAGTATGCCTTAATGTTAAATGATTTACATTTACCAGATCTTCTCAAGTGTGCATTGTTATGAAAAGATTTAGATTTACCAGATGTTATCTAGTTTGTATTACTATTAAATGATACTCATTTACCAGTTGAGATCCATTGTGCATTATTATCAAATGCTTCACATTTACTAGATGTGGTCCAGTGTGCCTTAATATTAAATGATTCACATTTACCAGATGTTGTCCAGTGGCCTTAATGTTAACTGATTCAAGTTTGCAAGATGTGTTCCAGTGTGCATTATTATTACAAGATTCAGATTTACCAGATGTGGTCCGGTTTGTATTACTATTAAATAATGGTCATTTACCATTTGAGATCCAGCGTGCATTAGAGTTAAATGCTTCACATTTACTGTATGTGGTCCAGTGTGCAATATTATTAAATGCTTCACATTTCCGAGACGTTGTCCAGTACACCTTAATGTTGAATGATTAGTATTATATGTTTCATATTTACCAGATGTTGTCCAGTGTGGCTTAATGCTAAATAGTTCACATTTACCAGATGTGCTTCAATGTGCATTATTATTACATATTTTACATTTACCAGATGTGTTCCAGTGCGAATTATTATTAAACACTTCACATTTCCCAGATGTTATCTAGTGTGCCTGAATGTGAAATGAATCACCTTTATAAGATGTGTTCCAGTGTAAATTAATATTAAATACTTCACATTTCGCAGATATTATCTAGTGTGTTTTAATGTTAAATGAATCACGTTTGCAAGATGTGTTACAGTGTGCACTATTATTAAATAACTCACATTTATCAGATGTGTTCCAATGTAAATTATTATTAAATGCTTCACATTTCTCAGATGATATCTAGTGTGTCTTAATGTTTAATGCATCACGTTTACAAGATGTGTTCCAGTGTGCATAACAATTCAATGATTTGCATTTAGCAGATATGCTCAAGTGTGCATGATTATAAAAAGATTCAGATTTGCCAAATGTGTTCCAGTTTGTATTACTATTAAATTATACTGATGTACCAGGTGTCATCCAGTTTGTTTTATTATCAAATGCTTCAAATTTACCAGATGTAACCCAGTTTGCATTATTCTTAAATGGTTTACATTTCCCAAATGTTGTCTCGCGTGCCTTAATGTTAAGTTATTCTCATTTACAAGATGTATCCCAGTTTCAATTACTTTTAAATGATTCACATTTACTAGATCTTCTTAAGTGTGCATTGTTATGAAAAGTTTCAGCTTTACCAGATGTGGTATAGTTTATCTTACTATTAAATGATGCTCATTTACCAGTTGAAATCCATTGTGCATTATTATCAAATGCTTCACGTTTACTAGATTTCGTCCACTGTGCCTTAATGTTTAATGAATCACATTTCCAAGATGTGGTCCAGTATGCCTTAATGTTAAATGATTTACATTTACCAGATCTTCTCAAGTGTGCATTGTTATGAAAAGATTTAGATTTACCAGATGTTATCTAGTTTGTATTACTATTAAATGATACTCATTTACCAGTTGAGATCCGTTGTGCATTATTATCAAATGCTTCACATTTACTAGATGTGGTCCAGTGTGCCTTAATATTAAATGATTCACATTTACCAGATGTTGTCCGGTGGCCTTAATGTTAACTGATTCAAGTTTGCAAGATGTGTTCCAGTGTGCATTATTATTACAAGATTCAGATTTACCAGATGTGGTCCGGTTTGTATTACTATTAAATAATGGTCATTTACCATTTGAGATCCAGCGTGCATTAGAGTTAAATGCTTCACATTTACTGTATGTGGTCCAGTGTGCAATATTATTAAATGCTTCACATTTCCGAGACGTTGTCCAGTACACCTTAATGTTGAATGATTAGTATTATATGTTTCATATTTACCAGATGTTGTCCAGTGTGGCTTAATGCTAAATAGTTCACATTTACCAGATGTGCTTCAATGTGCATTATTATTAAATATTTTACATTTACCAGATGTGTTCCATTGCGAATTATTATTAAACACTTCACATTTCCCAGATGTTATCTAGTGTGCCTTAATGTGAAATGAATCACCTTTATAAGATGTGTTCCAATGTGTATAATTGATAAATGTTTCGCATTTAAGAGATATGCTCACATTTTCATTATTATTAAAAGATTAAGATTTACCAGATGTGGTCCAGTTTGTGTTACTGTTACATTATACACATTTAACAGTTGAGAGTCAGTGTGTATTATGATTAAATGTTTCACATTTACAGTTGTGGTTCTGGGTGCATTATGTTTGAAGACTTAATACTTATCAGGTATGATCCAATATCATTAAAAGTTTCAAATTTGCCGCATTAGGCCCGGTGCATATATGATGTGGTGACATGGTGGCAACGTCACTGAACTAGTGCTGTAAAGACCTAATCGAATTCCCTGAGGACAGATGTTCAAACCCCATCATGTCAGTGGCTGGAATGTGATTTCAGCTCATTAGTAAAATCGTGCAATTAAATGCTATTCTTAATCATGTAGGCGAAAAACTGTCAGTGATTGTTGCAAAAGCCCATCTGGTTCAATAATATCCTTTAGGGAAAGAGTTTGCTGTCCTTACCTGGTCTGCTCTACATATAAGCATTTGAAATGCCACAGCATACAAGGCTATGTGCCAAGTGCAGGAATATGGGATAAGAATAGTTAGGTGCTGGATGGCTGGCGTGGACACGATGGGCCGAAGGGCCTGTTTCTGCACTGTATTGCTCTATGAGTCGAGACCCAAAGAAATGTGATTGGCTCTTAACTAACTGGCCTAGCAAGCCATTCGGGCGGGCAATAAATGCTATTCTTGCCAGCGGTGTCCACATCCCAAGAAATAATTATAATTACTAAACATCTCACAGGTTCCAGTTTACAATATTATTGAATGCAGTGTTCAGCATTATTGAACAGCTCACATTTATCAGATGTGGTCGACTGTACTATATTTTTAATGGCTCACATTTACCAGATGTGGTCCAGTGTTTATTATTACTGTTGTTTCACATTTACCAGATATGGTCCAGTGATTATTACTACTGTTGCTTCACATTTACCAGATGTGGTCCATTGTTTGTTATTGCTGTTGCTTAACATTTACCAGATGTGGTTCAGTGTTTATTATTACTGTTGCCTCACATTTACCAGATGTGGTCCAGTGTTTATTATGACTGTTGCTTCACATTTACCAGATGTGGTCCAGTGTTTATTATTACTATTGCTTCACATTTACCAGATGTGGGTCCAGTGTTTATTATTACTATTGCTTCACATTTCCCAGATGTGGTCCAGTTTTTATTATTACTATTGCTTCACATTTACCAGATGTGGGTCCAGTGTGCTTTATTATTCAATGTTTCACACTTACCAGATGCGATCCTGTGAACATTATTATTCAACGACTCACATTTACCGGATGTGATCCCGTGTCCATTATTATTAACTGCTTCATTTTTATCAGATGCGATCAGTGTGCATTAGCATTGAACACTCCACATTTGCCAGCTGTGGTGCAGCGCACATTATTAGGAGACACTCCCCATTTAGTCGATGTGGTCCAAGTGTGCATTATTATTAATGGTTCACATTTAAAAGGCACGATCCACTCTGCAATATTACTTCATATTTATCTGATGTGGTCCAGTGTGCAGTATATTTGAACATTTTACATTTACAAGATGGTGTTGAATTATTGTTACATGCTTTACAGTGACCAGATGTTTTCCCAGTTTTTCACCCTCTGTTCCGAGTTAGCAATATTGGTTCTGTTGTAATTCAGATACCAATGTTTATTCTTTCTGTTGTATATGCACTGCAGGCGGCATCCCCAATGCGGTTGCATTCTGCTGGCTTGGTAGTTTATTGGCCAGTTCTCTCTCTTAAGAGAGTCAGCCTGTTAACTGCCATGACCTGCCAGCCTTGTGGTATGGTGCAGAGGAAGGGTATGGATTGCAATCTACACAGCTTGATGCATCTTGCTGTCAACTGCTTGCTATTTACATAATCTCCCATTCAGTGTAATCAAGTATTTCACTCCATTCTTCAGCTCTTCTCTGAATTTTTCCTGTGTCAGCCCATAGATACACGTGTTGGTGCAAGAACTGAGAAGCTGCAGCATGTATCCCGTTTGCTGGTTGATGTATATTGGGTTACTGTAGTATCTGTCTGTATAATTGTAGTTTTTCACCCGCCACCTTAGGGAATGCACAATATATGTCATCCAGAGAAGAATGAAATTACCAGATATAGTAAAGAGCAAGATCATTGACCTCTTCCGGTTCTTGCTCTCTGGATCATTTTGGTTATTGATGCTGCTGAGGAGCGCCCTGCGGACTATATTGGACTTTATAACATGTTTCACAGTGAGAGCATTTAACAAAAGGATCAAAAAGATCGGCACTAAAGGTGTTAAAATGCTGTCAATCCACTCGTATGCGGCCCATAAGGGAGAAGTGTAATAGGCAGGGGTTTCAATGCAGAAGTATGGAATGT
This sequence comes from Heterodontus francisci, assembly GCF_036365525.1. Classification (NCBI taxonomy): domain Eukaryota; kingdom Metazoa; phylum Chordata; class Chondrichthyes; order Heterodontiformes; family Heterodontidae; genus Heterodontus; species Heterodontus francisci. The sequence continues at coordinate 3,267,614 of NW_027141112.1, read as the reverse complement.
TGTTAATTATAAGTTGAGGTTCATACATGAAATAAAAGGGGATAATTCTCAGGCAGCTGAGCACGCACACGGTCGCTAAAACCATGTTCGCCGTTCTTTGGGTACAATGCCTTTGTTTGAGATTCGGACAACAAATAGCTACAAAGCGATCAAAGGTGAAAGCAACCGTGAACCAGACGGAGCAGTGCAGTGCTGCCATTTTCGTGACTAGTTTTATGGTGCATACGGGAGTGATGAACAATAAATTTATTGGCAAGTAAATATTGTTAATTCGCTTCAATATGACTTCAATGATCACCACCATTAGATCCGCCACTGCCATTGCCACCAAGTAATGAGTGACACATTTGGAGAGACCACACTTTCCACGGGACAGGATCACAATCGCGAGTAAGTTGACTGTAAGAGAGAGAAAAGAGAACTATCATTACACCATCCCAAGATCAGTCGCAGTCCCCAGCCCTTGGCACTAATTTCAGGGTTGATGTTGCCTTTGTTAATTGTGATTAGTTCTGTACACAAAACTGATCCGGGGTTGCAATGTGGCAAATTAAAATGAACTGAATTGCACAGAAACTGAGATAAATAAAAGATTGTGGAAAAATGTGAGGATGTAGAAGTTTCTGATAAAGCAACAATAACGTGAGTTGCTTCAGAAAAAAAATTCCATGAAGGAGGAACAGAACAAGACAAGTTTAATATGAGAATCCCGATGGATGGGACTTCTCTCACCGGGTCTCATTCTTACCCTTCCGATTACCGCCAAATAATTACCTGCAAAGTGTACTCTTCCTGCTCCAGCACAGTTACCTCTGGTGTCCCTCAATGATCTATCTTTTACAAGCTCCCATTTCTCATTGCCATGCTACTCCTTGGCGTTATCATCCAAAAATGCTGCATCATTTTCCACATTTCTGTTGACAACACCAAGCTTTACATCACTAACACGTCTGTCAACTCCTTCACGCCTCTAAGTTATCACACTGCTTGTCTGACATCCATGATGAACAAAATTTCCTCCAGTTAAATATTAGGAAGTCTGAAACCATTGCCTTCTGCCCGTCACATCTCTGTTCCCGAGCCATTAATTCCAAGCCACTCCCTGACAACTGTCAGACATTGAACAAGACTGTTCACAACGTCAATGTTATACCTGATGAGGAGCCAACCACATAACTGCGCCATCACTAAGGCTACCTATTTCAACCTCTGTCCACTGTCCAACTCGACCCCTGCCTCAACTCATCTGCTGCTGAAACCCTCATCCATTCTATTGTTTCCTCCAGATTGAATATTCCAATACACTCCTGATTGGCTTCCTATATTCTTTCTTCTGTAAACTTGAAGTCATTCAAAACCCTGCTGCCGGTGGCTTTACTCGCACTAAGTCCCGCTTCCCTATCACCCTTGTGCTCACTGACCTATATTGGCTGCCTGCCAAACAACGCCTCTTTTGTAAAATTCTGAGCCTTGTTTTAAATTCCGCCGATTGCCTCACCCCTCCCAACTATGTAGCCTCCACCAGATCGAAAATCTTTGCAGATTTCTAGTCTCCTCTAATCCTGGCCACTTGTTCATCCTTGATATTAATTGCTCCACAATTGGCGACCGAGCATTCACTGCCTGGATTCTGAGCTCTGAAAATCCCTTCGAAATCTATTCACCTCTCGAACTCGCTTTTCTCCTTTATGATATTTCTTAAAGCATGCCATTATTTCCTTATGTGGCTCGGAGTGACATTTTCTTTTCTCGATAATGCTCCTGTGAAGGGACGAGGAAAGTTTTATTCCTTCAAAGGCGCTATATTAGCACAAGGAGCTGTTGCTGACTGGACATTGATGTGGACTAAAGATAAACAAGATGTAAAATGGAATGTGTAATGAAGGCAAGAGACTGCAATACGATCAATAATGAATTCAAAGGGTGCAAGAAAACGGCAAACTAAGCAACGAAATCACACTTACCAGCCCTACTCTCATGTCCTCTTTACTCTTTAATTTTCCCTCCTTTCCAATCTACTCTTTCCCGGTCAACCAATACTAATAACTACCCTGTACTTTCAGGCAACTCTGCAATGGATGGACAGGCAGTGGAGGGAGAATCAGGGCAAAATAAAACCATCAGCGATCTAGGGAATTTATGGTCAGTCTGGTGGGTTGGAGAGAGATAAATCTTCAGTGGAGCTCGGGAATCAAATAACGGGAAAACCAGCCAGAGGGAAAGATTCAATCAAGTGGCATTCTTACAAAATGCCAGCTCATATGCATCTCTTTATCCATTTCTACAACCACCTAAATCCATTTCCATAATTTGTTTTGTTCCTTCTCTCGATCTCTCGCTCCCTCTCTTTCTCTCTCTCGCTCCCTCTCTCTCTCTCCCCCTCTCTCTCTGTCTCTATCCCTCTCTATCTCCCAGCTTCAATTGATGGTGCCCTTTTCCCCAGCTCTGTAGGAAGTTAAGATCAAAAATACTCCGACGGGGGTTATCCCTGTCATTTAATTCCCAAGCACTGGGGAAATCGCGAATTGGCGAGTATTGAACCCACAGTGTCCATCACATATGAATTCCATTGATATAATTTTCGGCCTGCTTCATTTAGATTGAAATTTTCACATGCAGTATTTACATTTAACAAAAATAAATCTCTTTCGGTATGACCAAATAATCAATTGCAAAGCCTTGCCCTGTGGTATTTCTCCAGCATTTAATGATCAGTGTAGACGCCATTTGTTCTGCGTCCAAACATAGTTTTAAAAGACTATTACTTATTCTGGATAACTGTCACATTTCTCTGCCATCCAATGAAGTTTAAACAGTCAAGTTACTGGTTACAGGACGGAAAATAATTGTGCATACAACGCTACATAATAACTAATTGATTTCCTACAGAGGTGCCTTTTGAACAGCACCCTCACCAACAGAGAGCCGACGAGGAAATGACTGGCCCTGACAACTTCTCTCAGATCTCCGGCAGAGTGAAAGTTACTGATAAAAGGTTAACGACATGAAACGTTACCCCTGTTTCCCTCGCTGCAGAAGCTGCCAGACTTGGTGAGTATTGCCATTTTTTTCTGGTTTTATTTCATCATTGATATTGAGTGTGTAGTCTATTTCAACAAGGGAAAATACTTTTTTATTAATCAATGTATGAGCAGGACCCTTTCAGTAGAAGCAGTGCAGAGCTATCTTTCTCTGGAATCCTGATTCTTGTGAAGAGCTCATAGACAACGTTCTGGACTAAAATTATCAAATTTCAGGTGAAAATGCTTTGCTTTTCCTTCGGTATTAACCTGATATTTCTGACAATACAAGAAAACAAGTTGAAACCTCAACGGAAACAAAGGTGCAATTTTGCACGGGATGACTGCTGACATCTGTTGCCAGCAGCTATTGGAAATATGGAATTCTCCCAGATACAGTAGTGGGATATCACTCACCATTATTTCTGCGGTTGAAGTTTCAAAAAAGTTGTTAATTTTAATTGAGAAATCGAATTAAGCAGAGAACAAATAATGCTAAATATATTGATACAATGGAATAGGCGATCATATCACATAAGTCAAAACACATTACATAGTTTGCGTATTCTCTGTTTTCTTTGTTTTCTTTCCATCTGTCTTTCTCACAGTCTCCATCTCTTTCTTATGTCCAAATTTATTAATACTAACATGTTACAGTAGAGGGCAAGGAACAAGAACAGAAGCAGTTACACTGCTTTATACTTTGACCAGTTTTATTGCCTTACCTGTTATACCAACGGCTGCAAGAACAGGATAGTAGATGCGTTCAAATTTAAAGATGAATGGATAATCCATGATCCATGTCATAGAACGCTGTCTGTGAGACTGTGACTGAAAATTGTCAACTCAGTCAAATGAGACCCTACTTATACCAGTGAGCGACAGATGCTGAGATACTTAGTTGAAGTGCACCACATTAGTTACATTCAGTTAAACAAACAAAATTAATCATCTTTTTCCCCAAGTCTCCATTATGCAACTAAACCTATTTTCAGGGCAATTTCAAAACACTTAAAAATTGCTTTGGAATATCTTCAAAAACAAGTGGTCACCTGCACGCTGTGACTGAGCTGCATAAGCAGCCTCATTAAACAAATCTCTGGACATTGGCTACATGTACAGACAATGACTGTGATTGTCATTTTCAAAAATCTCTACTCAGAACTGTGTACTGTGTGAATGGTCCCCAAGTGTTTGTAATTGGTAGCTGAACTTATTGAATGTAATTGATAATTTAAGCTTCCAGGAGAAGAGAGCAGGGATATATTTAACAGGAAAATAGATAATCACATTGCTATGAAAATTTTTTCAAAGGAAATTTCATTTGCAGGTTTTGAGTTTTTGTGTAAAACCTAACCTTTACTGGATGTCACATGCCTTTAGCTAAATAACCAACAAGAGCCGTGATGACTCGAGGAGTTGTTCCCATAGAAATGACATGCGAAGTTTCATGGTGGTCAGGAAATTTTGGGAAGGCGGTGGCGAAATGGTCTTATCACTGGACTAGTAACCCAAAGACCCAGGGTATTTCTCTGGGGGCATGGGTTCGAATCCCACCACAGCAGAAGGTGGAATTTGAATTCAATTAATCTGGAATTAGAATCTAGTCTAATGATGGCCATGAAACCACTGTCGATTGTTGTAAAAACCCATCTGCTTCACTAATATCCTTGAGGGAAGGAAATCTACTATCCTTACCTGGTCTGGTCTACATGTGACTCCAGAACCACAGCAACGTGGTTAACTCTTCCATGCCTCCTGAAATGGCCTAGCAAGCCACTCATTTGTACCTCACCGCTACAAAGTCAATAAAAAGGAATGAACCCGGAAGGACCACCGGGCATCGACAAGGGCAAACCCAGCCCACCGGGTGGCACAGTGGTGCAGTGGATAGCACCGCAGCCTCACAGCTCCAGCGACCCGGGTTCAATGCTGGGTACTGCCTGTGTGGAGTTTGCAAGTTCTCCCTGTGACTGCGTGGGTGTTCTCCACAAGCCAAAAGACTTGCAGGTTGGGAGGTAAATTGGCCATTATAAATTGCCCCTAGTATAGGTAGGTGGTAGAGAAATATAGGGACAGGTGGGGATGTGGTAGGAATATGGGATTAGTGTAGTATTAGTATAAATGGGTGCTTGTTGGTCGGCACAGACTCGGTGGGCCGAAGGGCCTGTTTCAGTGCTGTATCGCTAAACTAAACTAAAACTGAACAGCCCTGTCGACCCTACAAAGTCCTCCTTACTAACATCTGGGGGCTTGTGCCAAAGTTGGGAGAACTGTCCCCCACAGACTATTCAAGCAACAGCCTGACATAGTCATACTCACGAATCATACCTTGCAGACAATGTCCCAGAAACCGCCATCACCATCCTCGGGTATGCCATGTCCAACCGGCAGGACAGACTCACCAGAGGTGGCGGGACAGTGGTGTACAGTAGGGAGGGAGTTGCCCTGAGAGCCCTCAACATCGACTCTGGACCACATGAAGTCTCATGTCATGAGGTCAAACATGGGCAAGGTGACGTCCAACTGAATCCCAACTACCGCCCTCCCTCAGCTGATGACTCAGTACTCCACCATGTTGAACACCACTTGGAGGAAGCACTGAGGGTGGCAAGGGCTAAAAATGTACTCTGGGTGGGGGACTTCAATGTCCATCAGTAAGAGTGGCTCGGCAGCACCACTGCTGGCCGAGTCCTAAAGGACATAGCTGCTAGACTGGGTCTACGGCAGGTGGTGGGGGAACCAACACCAGGGGAAAACATACTTGACCTCGTCCTCACCAATCTGCCTGCAGCAGATGCTTCGGTCCATGACTGCATTGGTAGGAGTGGCCACCGCACTGACCCTGTGGAGACAAAGTCCCGCCTTTACATTGAGCATAACGTCCGTCCTGCTCTGTGGCACTATCACCGTGCTAAATGGGATAGATTTCGAACAGACCTATCAAGCAAAACTGGGCATCCATGAGGCTCTGTGGGCCTTCAACAGCAGCAGAATTTTACTCAACCCCAATCTGCAACCTCATGGCCAGGCATATCTCCCACTCTACCATTACCATCAAGCCAGGAGACCAACCCTGGTTCAATGAAGAGTGCAGGTGGGCATGCCAGGAGCAGCACCAGGCATACCTCAAAATGAGTTGTCAACCTGGTGAAGTTACAACACTGGACAATCTGCGTGCCATACTGCGCAAGCAGCATGCGATAGAGAGAGCTAAGTGATCCCATAACCAACGGATCAGATCGAAGCTCTGCAGTCCAGCCACATCCATCCATGAATGGTGGTGGACAATTAAACAACGAACTGGAGGAGGTGGCTCCACAAATATCCTCATCTTCAATGATGGGGGAGCCCAGCACATCAGTGCAAAAGATAAGGCTGAAGCAGTTGCAACAATCTTCAGCCAGAAGTGCCGAGTTGATGATCCATCTCGGCCGTCTCCTGAAGTCCAGAGCATCACAGATGCCAGACTTCAGCCAATTCGATGTAATCCGCGTGTTATCAAGCAACGACTTAAGGCACTGGATACTGCAAATCTGTGGCCCTGACAATATTCCGCCAAAAGTACTGAAGACCTGAGCTCCAGAACTTGCCGCGCCCCTAGCCTAGCTGTTCCAGTACAGCTACAACACTGGCATCTACCCTGCAATGTGGAAAATTGCCCAGGTATATCCTGTACACAAAAAGCAGTCCATCCCGGCCAATTACCGCCCCAACAGCCTACTCTCAATCATCAGTAAAGTGATGGAAGGTGTCATCAACAGTGCCATCAAGCGGCACCTGCTTCGCAATAACCTGCTCAGTGATGCTCAGTTTGGGTTCTACCAGGGTTCTCAGCTCGTGACCTCATTACAGCCTTGGTTCAAACATGGTCAAAAGTGCTGAAATGAAGACGTGAGGTGAGAGTGGCTGTCCTTGACATCAAGGCAGCATTTGACCGAGTATGGCATCAAGGAGCCCTAGCAAAAGTGAGGTCAATGGGAATAAGGGAGAAAGCCCTCCTCTGGCTGGAGTCATACCTAGCGCAAAGGAAGATGATTGTGGTTGTTGGAGTTCAGTCATCCGAGCTCCAGGACATCACTGCTGGAGTTCCTCAGGGTAGTGTCCTGGGCCCAAACATCTTCAGCTGCTTCATCAATGACCTTCCTTCAATCATAAGGTTAGAAGTCGGGATGTTCGCTGATGATTACACAATGTTCAGCACCATTCGTCACTCCTCAGATACTGAAGCAGTCCGTGTTGAAATGCAGCAAGACCTGGACAATATCCAGGCTTGGGCTGATAAGTGGCAAGTAACATTCGCGCCACACAAGTGCCAGACAATGATCCACCTCCAACAAAAGAGAATCTAACCATCTCCCCTTGACATTCAACAGCATTAACATTGCTGAATCCCCCACTATAAACATCCTAGGGGCTACCATTGACCAGAAACTGAACTGGAGTAGCCATATAAATACCGTGGCTACAAGAGCACGCCAGAGGCTAGGAATCCTGAGGCAAGTAACTCACCCCCTGACTCCCCAAAGCCTGTCCAGCATCTCCAAGGCATAAGTCAGGAGTGTGATGGATTACTCTCCACTTGCCTGGATGGGTGCAGCTCGAACAACACTCAAGAAGCTCGACACCATCCAGGACAAAGCAGCCTGCTTGATTGGCACCCCATCTACAAACGTTCACTCCCTCCACCACCGACGCACAGTGGCAGCAGTGTGTACCATCTACAAGATGCACTGCAGCAATGCAACAAGTCTCCTTCGACAGCACCTTCCAAACCCGCGACCTCTGCCAAGTAGAAGGATAAAGGCAGCAAATACCTGGGAACACCACCACCTGCAATTTCCCCTCCAAGTCACACACCATCTTGACTTGGAACTATATCGCCGTTCCTTTACTGCCGCTGCGTCAAAATCCTGAAACTGCCTTCCGAACAGCACTGTGGGTATACCAACCTCAAATGGACTGCAGCGGTTCAAGAAGGCAGCTCACCACCACCTTCTCAAGGGCAATTAGGGATTGGCAATAAATGCTGGACTGGCCAATGTCGTCCACATCCCATGAATGAATTTAAAAAAGCTTTCTGTTGGGATGTGGATATTTTTGTGATTCAGTTGCAGGTCAGCCTGCCAAGAAAAAGGATGCCATCTGATCTTTTCTACCGTTCTCCGAGAAACCCTTGGAATCCAGTGTGATAACTGAAACTCCTGATGTTGCATTTCTTATGGAAGGCATTCCAAATTAATCTTCCACGTCGCCTGTCGGGAAATGCTGCGAAAGGTCCCAGTGACAGCCGTCAACACATTTGTGGGACGCCAGAAAACAGACAACTGTTATCATTTCACATTTTCTCATATTCCTTCGACAATTAACAAGTACTTGGCCAAATTATTTTATTGCCTTTATTGTATATGTGTGTGTTGCGCTATTATTGGAAAGGAACTTTCATATTTCAATCGGTGTGTTACTGCTTTTCATCTTGACTGACCAAGTGGTGTTTTATAACAAATTAATAATTTTGTTGCTTATTATAGAAACCTGGTTGGTGGATTTTATTCTTAAAAAAAAGAAGAGGATATAATTCGTTGTTTTGGTAACTGGATAAACACTGAAATACATTTTGCGACCCATGGAGGACTGGGACTAGAGAAAGACAGTGAACTCGTCCAGCCTCAGTCGTAACAACATGGTGGAGAAAACAATGGAAGAATATGTTGATGGTGTGAGACAAAGAGAGATGTGATGAGGCTCACGTATGGTATGCTCATTCGCATGGGCTAGATGGGCTTAATGACTTCTTTCATTGCTGTAAATTGTATGCAACCTCGCGTCAACATGTGCACAGTTTTTGACCACTCCATTTTTTTTCAAAAGGGTTTTCTATCGAAAATCATAACCACAGAAGATGGGATGAAGGATATTTACTAGTTTTCAAATTGTAACCTTTTATTCTCACCTGTGAATCGGGGGAAACATACTGAGCAATGTTTCTTAGTTGAACCAGACGTATTAGCAATTTCACAGACACACTGAACATCAACCTTTATTCAAAGGTTCGATGGCAGGAATCTAGACCAATGAGATAGAGGATATCACAGGAGTACCATGCATTGTCTTTCGGTAATTTAGTACCATCGACCTAAATGCCGAATTAAACAAATATGGACAGAACCACAGGTCCCATTTGTTCGGAAACGTTTCAGGTAATTGTTCTGTTCTTGCCATTTGTATTTTCACTGTGCTGATCATTTGCTTATTTCCATGTCCCATTACCATGCATATTGCTTGCATTATCATCCCTTCTATCTTTTAATAACTCCTGCCCGCCATGCAATCACAGATTTTCCCGTTCTGGAATAGAGTGCATTGCTTCGATTTCCCACTTTTCTTCTTTTCTGGTCCCCCTCCCATGCCATATGCCTCATATTATTCCTACCCTCTCTGGTACTCTGCCCTCCCAAATCTGTACTCCAATCCTTCATCAGTCCCTGATCTTCTTATTCCCCTGCTGCCATTCCAGGCTTGCCTCTCTCTTGACATCCCCAACCGCCGCTCCATTCATTCAGCGACTTCCCCCCCGGGGATAATCTTACCAATATCATTCCCATCCCACTAAACCCTCTAAAAGTTGTCGATGTGGACACTTTCAGTTGGCAGGCTTTCATCGTCCATCTCTGTTCATCCCTCCAAAAAGTCCTAGCAATTGTTAACAAGGTTCTATTCATCTACACGTTGATTCTGGATGATTGCATCGACGTCAAGGCCTTGACTAAAATCTTGTACATGTGCAATGATACATTTCCTCTTAACAAGGACGGGCAAAACCTACTTGCTACCTGTCCCACCTAGAATTCCATGGCGGAAGTGTGGCCCCTGATCACCAAATCGCATCTTGGTTTCCCCATTTGCTCCTGGAATCGGCTCCCCCCTTGAGCATCTCGCCTTGTTTCACCCTCTTCATCTCTATCTAAATCAGCCTTGAATAAATTTAATGATGCAGCTCGCACTGCTTTCTGGGAGGAAATTTCCACAAACGAACAGAACTTTGAGAACAGATTCTCCTCGATCCGTTTAAAAAGGGAGGCCTCTTATTGTTAATTCTTATTCAGCTCTAGTCTCCCCCACAAGAGGATACATCCTCCCGGTATCCGGACGATAAACCCCCCTCAGGATCTTATTTATTTCAACTAGATCACCTCTTATTCTTTAAAACTCAAATGTGTTTAGGTCCAAACAGTTCAACCTTTATTCAAAAGATAAGCCCATGATCCCCGGAATTAGTCGAGTGAGCCTTCTCTGAATTGCTTCTAACGCAATTAAAACATTTTTCAAATAAAGAGGCCGATACTATGCACAGTACTCTTGAAGTGGTCTCACCAACGTGCTGTATAGCTGCAGTCAAACTTACATACTTTGATATTCGTTTGCCCTTGCAATAAACGCCAACATTCCATTTGCTTTCTGAATCACTTGCTGTACCTGCATAATAACCTTTGGTCATTCATGCACCAAAACACCCAGATCTCTTTGTACTCCCGAGTTCTGAAATCTCTCTCCATTCAAATAGTACATAGGTTTTCAATTCTTCCTGCTAATGGACATGTTCACATTTTCCCACATTATACTCCATCTATCAAACTTTTGACCACTCTTTCTGCCGATCCATACTTCTGTCTGCAATGTATTTTTGTTCCTATCTTGACGCCATTGGCAAATGTAGGGACCAAACATTTGATCCCTTAATCCAAGTCATTGATATAAATTGCAAATAGTTGTGCGCACCGCATTGATCACTGTGGGAAACCCAGTAGTAACAGCTTGTCAACCCAGAAGAAAATCAATTTGTCCCTTCTCTCTGCTTCCTGTCAGCTAACTAGTCCTTTATCAATAGCAATATTTTAATCCCTACACCATGTACTCCTATATTGTGTGGTAAAGTTTGATAAGACACCTTATCAAATGCATTTTGGAAATCTAAGCACATCATATCAACAGGTTTCCCTTGTTCCATCTTGCTGGTTCCTTTCCCGAAGAATTCCAACAAATTAGGTAAACATGATTTCCCTTTCACAAAGCTCTGACGCCCAGGTCTGATCTCATTATGATTTTCTACGTATCTGCTGTAACCTGCTTAATAACGGATCCGAGTAATTTCTCTATGACAGATGTTAGTCTAACTGACCTCTCGTTTCCTGTTTTCTGTCTCCATCCTATATTGAATAAAGGAGCTGCATTTGCTATTTTTCAGTCCGCTGGGATCCTTCCATGAAATTTGGAAGCTTATAAACGAGGCCTTGATATTCTCTCAGAAAATTATTTTAAGACAACAGGAGGCAGGCCACCTGGTCCCAGGGTCTTGTCAACCTTTAGGCCTAATAGATTTCCCAGAAGCTTTTCCATGATGATGGTGCTTGTTCTACGCTCTGCACTTCCTTTGTCCTCTTGTCTTTGAAGAATATTCGGTGTGTTTTCTAAGTCTTCTCCACTGAAAGCTGACACAAAACACCTGTTCAACGCATCCATCATTCCTTTATTTCTGTTGTCAATTCCCCAGACCCCCGTCTGGATGACCAACAGTAGCTGCAGTTACTACTTACTTGTAGAAAATCGTTCCACCTGTTTTTACATTGCCAGTCATTTTTCTCTCACAATGTACTTTCTCTCTGTTTATATTGTTACTCTTTGATGATTCTTAAAATCTGTCCAATCTGATGAGCTACCACTAATCTTTGCAGATTTGTACAGTGTTTCTTCCAATTTGGTATATCCTTAACTTATTTATTTAGCCAAAGGTAATGCAACCTTCCCAACTAATCTTTCATTCTCACTGGAATAACTTTTCTTTCTGATCTCATCAGCTGCATCTGCCACGTTGGTTCGTTCTCCTATCCCACAGGACCAGGACCCCATATCAGTCCTAACCTAAAAGCGTTTGCTTCCATCTCGATAACATTGGCCTTGGGAGGTTTTACAAAAGTATTGACGTTATGTGCAAGAAAGTTGCTATCATTATTTCCAACCTCACCTTCTCCTGGCTCTGTATTTGCTTAGAAACCTTTACTGCTCTAACTCATGTCAGTGCTAATGCAAAGCCAACGGCCTGAGATATAAAATTTGTTTCTCTCTCCACAGCTGCTGCCTGACTTTCAGAATATTGCCATCATTTTCTGTTTATTTTACAATATGTGCCGGGCTCAGAGGATTAGCCGAATATGTAGTTTGTATCTCCACAAATGGAACGGTCAGCAGCCAAATAATGTAATTCTTTCTACCTCGTTTTTATCCATTAAGACACTCTTTATAACCTACTTCTTTTTTCCAACATTTTGTCTCCTGACCTAATATCTCGCTATATGTCTTGCTGTCATACGTTGTTTTATAATCTACCTGTGAAGCGACTTGGGCAGTGTTATTACTTTAAATAACTTTATAAAGGCACACTTTAGTTGGATTGTAGGGTGAGTGTCTCGCATCATCTCCTCAAAATACAAAACCACACGTCAGTGGATGATGTTTAACTCCAAAAATGGAATGTTGGAGCAGAGAAAATGGCCATTTGGCCAATGTAACTGTATAAGCCCTTTGCAAGAGCTGTCCAATTAGTCCGACTCTCTTCCCCTTTCACCATTGCCCTGTGAATGGCATGTGTGCATCCAGTTCCTTTTTCAAAGTTACCATTGAACCTGCTTCTACCTCCCTTCCACACAGGACAATCCAAATGTTAATAGCTCACATAAAATATTCTGTTCGTGGATGTGCAATCTCCATTCTCGTTTGCAAGTATCATCAGTCAGTGTCCTCTGGTTACTGATCTCTGGTCATTGGAAATAGTATCTTCCTATTTATACAGTCACAAGAACATACATTCATTAGGAAAAGGAGAAGAAGCAGACCATACGACCCCTGGAGGATGCTGCACCATTCAAAATGATCATAGATGATCCTCGATTCACCATCACCTTCCCCCCACTCCGGTGTCCATTGCTTCCCTGAGAGACCAAAAAAATGTATATCCCTGCCTTAAATATATTCAACGATGGAGAAACTACTTGATACTGGGGTAGACCATTCCAAAAATGCACAAATGTTTGAGTGAAGAAATACCTCCTCATCTCCATTCTGAATGATAGGCCTCTTTTCCTGAGACAGTGCCCTCGTGATGTAGATTCCACAGCCAGAGGAAGCAACTTCTTTGTCTGCCCTGTCGAGTACATTCTCAATCAAAAGCACCCATATTCTGAACAGTTCTACTACTTATTCCCTTAACCTTCTCAGCTCTAAGGAGCACAGAACGAGTTGTCTGGTCTTCCTACGTAGATGAAGGCATTTAAGTGGTCATTGGATAGACATATGCATGAAAATGGAATAGTGTAGGTCAGATGTTTTCACAGGTCGGCGCAACATCGAGGGCCGAAGGGCCTGTACTGCGCTGTAATGTTCTCATGTTCTAATGTTCTAATGAAGTACTTATACCTCGCAGCATGAAATGCAATCCTCTGCACGGTCTTCCAGGCCATGAATTCCTTTCTATAGTATGGTCCCACGAAAGTGACACAACAGTCCAGCTGATGCTGAAGCAGAAACTCCTCAATATTTGCATTTCTACAGTCTGTCTCTATTTTGAAGCGAGCCAACCATCGGATTATGGTTTCATAACATAACTACAGCACAGAAGGAGGCCATTCGACACATAGAGTTTTTGTTGTCTCCCTTCAAGAGCACCTCAGCTAGTGCCACTGCTCTGCCCTTTCTCAGTAGTTCTGTATTTTTTCCTCTTCAGGTGCTTCTCCAATTCTGTTTAGATTGAATCTGCCTCCACCACCTACTCAGGATCGCATTCCTGATTCTAAATACTCGCTACATTAAAAAAAAATCTTTTGTTTATGTCGCCATTCGTTCTTTTGCTCTTGACCACATATCGGTATCCTCTGGTTCTCGACTCTTCCATCCATGGGAAGTGTTTTTCTCTATTTACACAGTCTAGAACTCTTCATGTTTTTCAACAGCTCTATCAAATTTCTTCTCAACTTTCTCTACTCTAAGGTGAACCACCACAGTTCTTCCATTCTATCCAAGTGACTGAAGTAAAGGTCTGGGAAAGAAACCCGACCCCAGTTCGAATGCCGGAGAGGGAAGCCCAGCATGACCCGGCCCTAACCCGACATGTGTCGTCGTATCCCGTCGGGGTTGGGTCTGATAGCAGGCCTTTACATCACTGCATGGGTAAAGGCCTACTACCCGACCGGATCCCGAGGGGTCACGGCGACATACGTCGGGTTCAGGACAGGTATGGCCGGACTTGCCTCTCTGGCATTCGAACTGGGGTCGGGTTTCCTTCCCACACCTTTACTTCAGTCACTTCGATAGAATGGAGGAACTGTGGTGGTCGGGCATTCAGGCTCGGTCATATTCCCTTTGCCCAACTTTAGACTGAAGTCCCCCATCCCTGTAACAATTCCAGTAATTGTTTATTACATCCTCTTTAAATTCTTCACAACATTCTGGACACAATACTCTAGTTGAAGCCCAGGCCGTGTCTGACAAAGGTTCACCAAAGCTTCCTTGATTTTATACATTATGCTTTTATTCGTAAGGACTAGGATATTTTATACATCTGTAGTTAATTTCTTAACCTACAGTACCACCTTCAACAATTTGTGCACATATACCACAGATCTGAACACCCTGTTGAATTGCCCCTTTATTTTATATTGCCTGTCCTCGTTCTTCATAAGAAAATGTGTTAAATAACACATCTCTGCATTAAATTGATTCTTCTATCTTTCTGCCCAGTCCAGCAGCCTATTTCTATTCTCCTAAAGTAAATCAATGTCGTCCTCACAGTTCACAATATTTCTGAATGTTTGGGCAAGTGCAAATGTTAAAATTGTGCCCTCCACACCCATGTATGGGTCATTATTATTTTTGAATGCTGTCAGTGGTCATCGTAGCGACCTATGGGGATCGCAACTGTATACCATCCTCCAGTCCGAAACACAATGGTTCACCTTGACAATTTGTTTCCTATCGCTCAGCTAACATGGTATCCATATGCTTCCACTGTATATTTATCCTATGGAATGAACGTCACTGGCGAACTTATTATGTGGCACTTTATAAAACGTCTTTTGGAGGTCCAGGTACATAACATCAACCACATTATTCTGATCAACGTGCGCTGTCAGCTCATCAAAAACAAAACAATCATGTTAGATAAGCACAATTTGCCTTTTAAAAAAATCCATGCTATAGTTCCCTGAATAAGCCACACCTGTTCAAGTGGCTGTTATTTTTTTACTAGGATTTGTCATTCCGAAAATCTTTCCCACACCAAAGTTAACCTGGCGGGCCTGTAGTTGGGTTTATTGTTGCACATTTTTGGGGGAATCAGTGCAAAATTTGCAATTCTTCATCGCCTGACACCACATCTGTATCTAAGGAGGATTGAAAGATTATTGCCAGTGCCTGTGCAATTTTCACCCTTACTTCCCACAGTATCTTCGATGCATTCCCTCCGGTCCTGGTGACTGCCACTTTAAGCACAGTCAGCCAATCTAAAATATTGCCTTTATCAATGTTTAGCAAATCTAGCGACTCACCTACCCTGCTTTTTTACGGTGACTTTGGCAGCATCTTCTTCCTTGGTAAAGACAGATGCAAAGTGCTCATTTACTATCTGAGCAATGTGCTCTGCCAGCATGATCCGATCCATTTGTTGCTCCTTACTCAGCTGCACACCTCCGCTTACTAACCTTTTTATTATTTATATGTCAATTGCTTCACAGACTTTCGCTTTGCCTCTTGTATTTCCCTATACATTTCCCCTCTAAACTTTCTATAATCAACCTTCTTCTTTCAACTGCATAAATATCATACCCACCGGATTACAGCTTACTCTTATTCTCTATGTGTTTCGTTACCCTGGAGTTTTTATTCCCCATCATCTCAACTTTATCCTCGTTTGAATGTCACTTGACATTTCTCGACCCAACTCCCCTTTAAATGGAGCTACATGCTCTGTTAATTTTGACCTGCCTATCTCTGATTCTAATTAGGATCATTCGCCTAGAAATACTTCCGAAACTCTTCCCCTCTTTGCCTTTTTCATAATTGCCATCGCAGGCTATGTTAGGACTGATAATATCCCCCTCTAGACTACCTTATAGTTTTTTTTTTTCAACTCTGTAATTTCCCTGCAAAGTTACTCGTCTCTATCTTTCCATCTATTGGGTTGTCTAATGGATACACGTTGCAGTGTAATATTGCCTGCATTGTTTTTATTTTTTTTTAACTCTAAAAATATAAACCAGTGGAATAAAATAGCAATAATCGCTTCCACTCCATGAGCAATTTGAAAAGCTTCTCCTGTCGGCGTCATGATTTTGCGTATGTGAGCATGCACATTTGTTTCATGAGGTTTTCTCCATCTCTCCCTCCGTCTCACTTTCTCTCTGTACCGCCCTCACTTCGTATCCCTCTCCGTCTCTTTCTGTCTCTCTCTTTCCCTCCTTCTCTCTTTCTGTCTGTCTCTCTCCCTCCCTCGCTCTGTCTCTCTACCCTTCACTCACTTTGTCTCCCGCTCCCCCTTCTCTCCCTCTCTCTCTGTCTCTCTCTCCACCTCTCTATCTCTCTCTCTCTCCCTTCCTCTCCCCCTACCTTTATGCCTCCCTCACTACGGCTCCCTCTCTCTCGTCTCTCTCCCCATCCCTCTCTCTATTTCTGTCACTCTCTCACTCCATGCCTCTCTGTCTCCCTTACTCTGTCTGCGTCTCTCTTTGTCTCCATCTCTTCTCCATCTCTGACCTCTATATCTCTCCCATCTTCTCTCTGCCTCGAAAAGCCTCCCTCACTTCGTCTCCCTCTCCCTCCCTCTCTGTTTCTCTCAGTCCCTCCCTCTCTCTGTCTGTTTCTCTGTCACTCCATGTCTCCCTCTCTTACTCTTCTGTCTTCCTGGCTCTGTCTCTGTCTCCCTCTGTCTCCATCTTTTCTCCCTCCATGCCCTCTCTCTGTCTTCCAACCTTTCTCTGTTTCTCTCTCACTCCATGCGTCTCTCAGTCTCCCTCTCTTACTATTCTGTTTCCCAGGCTCTGTCCCTGTCTCTTTCCCTCTATCTCTGTCTCTCCCTGTCTCCCTGTCTTCTCCCTCTCGGTCTCTCTGTCTCTCTCTCCCACCATCACTCTGTATCTCTTTGCTTCTTTCGCTCTCTCTATCTCTCTCCCACCCTATCTCTGTCTCTCTATGCCTCCCTTTCTCTGTCGCTCACTCTTTGTTCTCTCTGTTTCCCTTTCTCTCAGTCCTTCTCCCGTTCTCTCCCTCTCTCTCCCTCCTTCTATCTGCCTCTCTGTGCTTCCATCACTTTTCCTCCCTCTCTCTCCCTCTCTGTCTCTATCTTTCCCTCCCTGAAGAAACATTTTTAACACATCAGGTATGTTATCAGTTTGCAACTCTCTTCCGCAAATGTTCTGTGACTCCCTCTTTGTCTCGCTTTCTTTCTGTCCCACTCACTCTTTCCCCTCTCTCAGAACATCTGTGGAAATCTCTAAATATCTGTCAGCCATTTTAGGTTTGTTCGTGGTGGACATTTTATGTTGCCATAGCACTGGGACTTTTATTTCAGAGACTGACTTCTCACTAATTTGAGGTTAGTGCGTTAAACGTGACAGAGACACAGGTATGGAGACACTGAGACACACAGTACTAGACAGGAGTGAATCATTCACTGGTAGCCATTGTGTACTGTACATATACAGGAGCTGACACTGTATTGAATTCATGGGTCTTGTGATTATTAATTAAGTTTCACCCGCTGTGAAGTTTCTGATCTAACCGGTGAGATTTTGGTTCATGATTAAATTGTTCATGAATTTCAATGAAGGTTATAACTGCATTTCTTTAAGTCCACACTGGTCCACCCATTTTTTCTCTTCGGAGAATGTGAGCTCCCACTCAATTGCTGATATGGCGCTTGAGTGTGAAAAGCAGATGGTAAGGAACAGATTTTCATTCACATCTTCATTCAAGTGTTCCAAATGAACATGATGAGTTTCTGCACTATCTCGAACTGTGTCAATGCACTTCACCAGAGGCTGGACGGTTACAGTTCCGTTCTGTTATAATGAGGAGAGCTGAAACACTGTATCATGAGATTAGTACCTGCCTTCATTTCTCAGGATGGATGTGATAGTGTTGGAGGAAGATTGTAGAGCTCAAATATTTATTACCAGCTTTAATTAGGGTCAATACGGGAAAGACATGACACATCCCTGTGTATATAGACTACAGCAAATCAATGATTAATACAGGATGGGCCGCTTATTTGTGATTTTGCTGTGTTGTTGTGTTTTTCTGTCCTGCTCATGATTTTTGAGTGTTTTATGTTGACACTAAGTGGTGAAAGGACTCTTCCCAACATTGGATGGCTAACCACGATGACAGAAATGGTCCTTACCAAACACAAATCTGTTTCTGTGTTGTACTGAGTGTGGATTCTATCTCAGCTGCTTTAACCTGTCATCATTGTCTAATATCCAAAGGTTGTCGTTTTGGACCTTGCAATGTTCTCATCAGTATCTCACTCACTGTTGTACAGAACTTAGTGCTGTGGCTTTAATTGTGGTGACCGCCTCATTTCCTCCCAGCCTCTGCATCCACTCCCATTCAAAGTTTCCTGGTTTGATCTTCTGTGATCTGGAGAAAAAGACTCAGTTGTGTTTTATTCCAGCTCTCATGTATCAAAGCAGTTCCCACTAGGACATGGACAGAATCGCCTTAACACTGCTGTTTGGTGAGTGGTGAAACGATTTGATAGAAAAGCGACTGGATTTAGGATCTGTGAGGTGGCTGAGTGAGCAGATGGCAGTGGGAGAGTAGGAATGAGGTTTCCAACCTCCAGCAGCTCCGTGAATGAACTCAACTACTAGTTTGGCGTGTAGCACTGGAGATGGGAACGCTATTTTAGCAGATGCTTGACTGTGCTGAGCTCTCAGTTAGTAATGGCGAGGGAGTGAGATTGGGTTAAGTTTTCAGAAGAGTTGGGTGATTGAGGTCAGCGCAAGAAGCAGAAAGATTGCCCGCTGCTCATTGTCACCGTCTGGCCCTGTTGAAAAGTGTTGACCACTGGATGTCAGCTGAGGAAACTGTCAGGGGCCATGGTTACACCTTCTGTAGTCAGACCGTTCATGGACAAACAGTGTCTGAGCTCCAACACTGAACGTGTCTATTCGACACAAGACAAGGCAGAGATACGCTGCCATTATAACTGTCTTCCAGGGGAATTCGCCTCGGTCATATTTGGAAAATGAATGGGAAGGAACAATGGAAGTAAAACAGTTTTATTTGTGTCGGATTATTCTGGATGATGCACGATTTAAGTTGATGAGGTTTGAGGTTTCCCAGAGGCATTAAGTTGAGGTAAATATTGTTCTATCGGTGATTGTAGAAGATGGGATTGGTACCACAGGTGAAATACTTCACTTACTTTGGCACTCTATAGAATGTGGGTTTGTTATCTTTAGAACAGAGGAGGCTAAGAGAGACCTGACAGAGGAATTCACAATTATTAGGTCGTTTGATAGAGAAAGCAGGGAGAAACTGCTTCCAATCACAAGTGGGTCAGTAACCAATGGTAAACGATTTAATGGAAAAGAACTAGAGGGGAAATTAGAAGAATCGTTCCCACACTGAGGGTTAGTGTGATCTGGAATGCAGTGACTAAAGGAATGGCGGAAGCTGATTCCATCAGGACCTTGAAAAGGCAACTGGACTGAACGTGAAGAGAACTGATTTGTAGTGTTAATGCGGATAAAACTGGAAGGTGGGAGGATATTGGACAGTTGTTTCAAGGAGATAGCATGGGCACGATGGGTGAATGGCCTGCTTCAGTGCTGTAAGATTCTATAAATCTATTCTATACATAAATGCAGCATGCAATGTTCGATATTCACTGTGAAAATATACACAGTCAGTGGATATGCCAGTAAATATAGATTGAGTTATTTTGCACTGTGACACTGCCCCTTCTGCGAAAGGCTAAATTCCTCTTTCTTTGAACTGAATCTCTGACAAGTGGAAACCACAGCCATTCTTTATAACACCTAACTGCTGTTGTTCTTCTCTTCAATGCTGACCATTTTCAGTTTGTTTGCTTATTTTTCATTCCATATTACATCTTGCATCCTAATTTCTGGCGTTTGTGAGAGTTTCTGCTCATTCTCTGCAACAACTAAACCATTGGGTGGGTTAGTAAATTTGCGGATGACACGAAGGTCGGTGGAGTTGTGGATAGTGTCGAAGGGTGTTGTAGGGTACAGAGGGACATAGATAGGCTGCAGAGCTGGGCTGAGAGATGGCAAATGGAGTTTAATGCGGAGAAGTGTGAGGTGATTCACTTTGGAAGGAGTAACAGCAATGCAGAGTACTGGGCTAATGGGAAGATTCTTGGTAGTGTAGATGAGCAGAGAGATCTTGGTATCCAGGTACATAAATCCCTGAAAGTTGCTACCCAGGTTAATAGGGCTGTTAAGAAGGCATATGGTGTGTTAGCCTTTATTAGTAGGGGGATCGAGTTTCAGAGCCACGGGGTCATGATGCAGCTGTACAAAACTCTGGTGAGGCCGCACCTGGAGTATTGCGTGCAGTTCTGGTCACCGCATTATAGGAAGGATGTCGAAGCTTTGGAAAGGGTGCAGAGGAGATTTACTAGGATGTTGCCTGGTATGGAAGGAAGGTCTTACGAGGAAAGGCTGAGGGACTTGGGGTTGTTTTCGTTAGAGAGAAGGAGGAGGAGAGGTGACTTAATAGAGACATACAAGATAATCAGAGGGTTAGATAGGGTGGATAGTGAGAGTCTTTTTCCTCGGATGAGGATGGCAAACACGAGGGGACATAGCTTTAATTTGAGGGGTGAAAGATATAGGACAGATGTCAGAGGTAGTTTCTTTACGCAGAGAGTAGTAGGGGCGTGGAACGCCCTGCCTGCAACAGTAGTAGACTCGCCAACTTTAAGGGCATTTAAGTGGTCATTGGATAGACATATGGATGTAAATGGAATAGTGTAGGTCAGATGATCGGCGCAACATCGAGGGCCGAAGGGCCTGTACTGCACTGTAATATTCTAATTCTAATTCTGGTGAATAATTGAGGCGAATTTCAGATCGAGGAATGTATATAAATCCCACTTCCCTATTCACCCTGCTGGATATGAGCATTTCACTGAGACATCGATCTTCAGAGTGGGGTAGGACTAATGTCCTTCACTAAACTCAATGACGTAGCTGCCTTTGTGTTCACAATTTATCTTAATCTCCTCAGGTAATGTCATCCATCTTTAAATCTGCAGTGTGATTTGCTTGCATTATCTAATCTCTTTGCAGGCTTTCCCAAAATCAGTCTCCTTCTTTATTGTTTATAATCCATTAGATGGGATGTTAAATATATCTAGCTATTTTAAATTACTTAAATGCATTACTATTAGTAAATGATAGCCCGGGAGTAAGCTCTAATATTTGTCCACTAATTGTGGTGGCCACTGTCTGCCATCCTCCAGTCTCAAAAACAAACATGTACCACGATTGCTTGTTTTCTGTCCTTAAGCCATTTTTTAAAATTCCCAGCTACCTTAATGTATTAGTTTCAATTTTGTTAATCCGCCTTTTATGTAGCAATTGACGAACCTTATCGCTAAATCTATATCCACAACATCCATTGCATTCCCCTCATCAATCTTCTCTCTTAATTCATCAAGAATTGCAGTTATATTTGCCAAGGACGAACATACTTTTCCAACCCCTGCTGGCTCTCCTTATTTAACTCAGTCTTCTGCAAGTACCTGCTAATTGTCTCCAGATAACTTTTCTAAATCTTACCCTCACTAATGGTAAAATAACCAACTTCTCGTTAATCGGAATGACCTATTACCACCGAGACGGGAGGATTAAACTGTTCATTCTAGTTCCACTTCTCCACAGGTCACATCATATATTTAAAATGTTCCCACATAATTATAACAGAGGAGTTGGACATGGAAGCAGGAATCTGGAGCAGTTGATAGTGAGGAAAGGTGGAATTTGGGTGCCCGGTATTGCAGTGAACTGAAAGTAAGGAGTCAGGAGTTGGCACAGTTCTAATTTTATCAGAACCACTGCAGAATAAACAGGTAAGTATCGGCAGTGAAATAGCAGAGGGAGGGAAGGTTTTGTTTTATTCTTTCATGTGATGTAAATTCCGCTGATCGCCTGCTGGGCCGTTTCAGATGTCAGTTAAGAGTCTGCAACATCACTCTGAGTCTGTTGCGATATGTCGGTTAGACCAGGTAAGCATGGCAGATTTCCGATCCTGCAATGAATTAGCGATCCAGGTGTTTTTATTTACAACAATCAATGATAGTTTCATGGCACCACTGCAGAAACCAGCTTTCAATTGCAGACATGTGTTAATTAATTGAATGAATTCCAGCAGCTGCCATGATGGGATTTGTTCCCCAGTCATTAGGTGATTAGGTTGGGCCTCTGGAATACTTGTCCAGTGTTATTATCACTATGCAACTGCCACCCCAATTAACCTGAACAGTGTCTGCCCCCTAATATCACCCACAGCAGCGTCTAGGCTGTAAGACTGAACGTGGTGGCGAATTAGAGACTCAAAAGTTTACATTTTAACTGGGGGAAGAAAAACAAGAAAGGAGTGAAACAGAATAGTTTTTGTCCCTGGATTCAGTGTCCACTGCAGACAGGTCTGTTACATTTATGATAGAAACGCCAGAGTGAACAAGGTCATGGCAGTAATATGGAAAATGTAAATTACACCACTCACCATTGCAGCATCAGTCTAGTATGAGTGAAGATTTCTGGTTTAATCCCGAGAGAGGTCTTACAAAGAAAATGTCACTGACATTGAAATGATTGTATTCTATCCACCGCATTATTTACATCAGAGTCAAAGCTGCTGATGCAATGTGTTTGTTCAGGTGTGTGCAACTAATAGCAATGATCAGGAGTATAACCATGCCAGTGAAGATTTATCCCCTGCTTAAATCAGAACACATTGGAATGCATCAGCTCAGAATGCCTGCTGGAGCTGTGGATTCCAGGCTACCTGAAGTCTTTGCTTCTCTCAGAAATGGGTTATCCAGCAATCTTTCATATAGAATGCATTTACTGCCCTGCACTTGCAACAACTGGAGTTCCTCGTGAGCCAGTATCTCATCTGTCAATGGTGAAAATCGTGTTAACTGTGCTGCGGTACACAGTAGTATTTCTTACACTGTGTGTTACACAGCCGCCTGTTCTTTTCCAGCAATTTTCTGATCGAATCTCCTCATTGTCCACTCTTTCAATATTGCAGCAGCTGTATTACGTCTTTAATCGTATTGTTTTATGTAACCGTGGTATTGTTACTGGGATATTCTATGTATTGAATGTATTTGAATGAAGTGCCTCGATCAGGATCAAGGATCAGACAATCAGGAGCTTTTTACAGTTTCATGATGTGGATCTAACCGGTCCTGGAATAATTTTAGGATATTATTTTCAGTGAATGATAATGAGACAACTCACGGTCTCAGTGTTTCAAGGGGACAGAACAATGTCCTCCCTAGTCAATAACATGGCTCAATTTAACTGAGACATGAATGAATGTATTAGTTATCACTGTTACCAAACATCATTTCATTCTGTGTATGTCTGACATGGCTTCAGAAGTCTTGCTGCTGAAGTGAGTTTGCTGCTGAAACGTTCACATCTCCTTCCCTGCTTCATTGTAGAGCCTTCACTATCACTGGACTACATTGTAAAACAGAAGTTATTGGTGTGATGTTTTATTGGTTCAGACTCTATCAGTTGGAACGAAGATTATTTCCATTTATCTGCAGATTTTCAGCTGCAGCACTGATGTTGGTATTTTTTAATTAGATAATCTCACATTCTAACAGTTTACTTTATAATTCCAGGGGAAGGAATTTCAATGGTTGTGTTGTTTGTCTGGAAGAGGTTTTCGATCCTGTTTATTCCTTCCATTGTTGGTGAAATGAAGGGTGTAAGTGAACAGGTGGAGAGTTGGGGGCGCTGTAGATATATTAACATATTCACAGAGCTTTCTCTATTGAACAAACTGACTTTGAGAGTTGAATCATTGAACTTGGGGCAGGTGAAAAGAACACAGGCGCAGAATGGGAGGAATACATCCTGTGTGAAAAGTAGAATTAAGTAACAGTTTGCAGGGTGTGAGTGCTCCAGAGATATAGGGAGGGAGAAAAGGAACAAGAAGAACGAAACTGAGGGAAAGAGATAAGCAGAAGTAAAGAGAAAGTTAATAATTCACTATCATAAAGTGCTGGAATATCCAGAGCAAGTAGTGGGAGAAGCTGTGAGTTGAAGTTGTCTGTTGTCAGATTGTGTTCATTTTCTGTTGGACTTGATCCTCCGTGTTGATTTCTGTAAGGTCCTCATTTTTTTTGTAGAAATTTCCTGTTCGTTACTTAGTGACTGAATAAACAGAATAGAATCAGTTCTTCACTGATGGTAATTCATTATTTAAATACCGCAAATTAAAATCTCTGACAGATGAATTCAATAAAGAGCGAGGCTGATATCAGAAATATATTTAAATTTATATTTATTTGCCTGTACAAACTAAATATATTGACTATATTGTAAAACCAATGAGCTGTTCTCCAACACCCATAGCTACAAGTATTATTGTTTAAATATATTGATTAAGTTGTGATACTGGCATCTATAGATTATATTTGCTCTCACACTCTGCTGTTGTCACTCCCTGTGAATCTTAGCCTCTCCCTTCACTTTATTGAGTCCTCCGTCTCCTCATCCATTGATTCAGTTTATCAATTTTTCCAAAACGTCTGCTCCTGTCTCCCCTCCTGCTCCAACATGTCCTTTTGCTTCTCTCCCTCCCATTCCCACTCATTGGCTCCACGTCCATCTGCCTCGTCCAACCTGTCAGGAATATAGGAACAGTGGACGATGAGGAGGCCATTCATCCCTTCAGGTCTGCTCAGCCATTCTAGATCATGGCTGATACTCAAACTCAGAGCTGCAGTTTTCAGCCTTTTTTCCATTTATTAACAGTCCATGTAGGTTCTCTGAACCCAGAGCAACAAACCCGTTACATGTCCTGCTCTTCCCAAACCTTCCTGGCCAACAAGCTGGAGGCAAATTCCCAATTAACCCATTGGATTCCATCTCTGTAAAACCCCTTTTCATTTCCCAACTGACATTGCATCCTCACTCATTACTTCCAGTAGACCCAGTGCTGACTTTATTCACTTTCTGCATCAATTTCCCAATTTATTATTAATAATTGTGATTCAACCATTTCACTGTGGAAAAGCACTGCCCAGGTCAATGAATCAGTTTTCACTGCTCGATGCAGCAACAACGCTGGGAA
Source organism: Heterodontus francisci (assembly GCF_036365525.1). NCBI lineage: Eukaryota > Metazoa > Chordata > Chondrichthyes > Heterodontiformes > Heterodontidae > Heterodontus > Heterodontus francisci. The sequence continues at coordinate 3,242,196 of NW_027141112.1, read as the reverse complement.
TTTCAGCCTGGACCCTTTCAAACTGCTGCTTTGCCTCCAGGTCTGATCAGTAATTTCGCTGCTTCCTTTTCTCCCTCTTCCAGTTAACTTGGCGGCGATTGTGATCCTGTCCCTAGTAAAGTGCGGTTTCACCAAATGTATCACTGTCTACCTGGTGGGAATGGCAGTGGTTGATCTCCTGGTCGTTACCACTGATCACATTTTGTATTGGAGTGTTTTCATTTATTTCCCAGTCATTCCTGAGAATTACTCCCGTGTGTTCTGTCATGACCGTTCTGTTTTCTGCAGCCACATTTGTTTTTTTCTGTCTCAACGTCACTTTCACCTTTGATCGATTTGTGGCCATTTGTTGTGACAAGCTGAAAGCAAAATAATGCAGCAGGTAAACGGCGGCTGTGGTTGGTGGAACAGTCAGAGTGCTGCGTTGTTTCGAGTCTGTCCCCTGGTACTTTACACAGGAACAATATTACATCATTGAAGTTGTTCCCATGGGTTGTGTTACTAAACCGAGCTTCATCACCAACCTACGTGGGGGAGCATTTGACTTGCTTGACAACATTTTGTGTCCCGGTCTTTTTGATGTTGCTGCTCAATGTTCTGACTGTCAGACGGATTTTTATTCTCCAGTAAATTCCGCAGGTGTTTCCGGGGATACAGCAATGGAGACAATCACAAGGACCCAGAGATGGAGAATCGCTGAAAATCAATTATTTTACTCTTCGCTATATTCCGCAGTTTTATGCTGTTTTGGGTGACTCGGGTGATGTATCATATTTATAGGCGAATTTCCTATTCAATATTCAGTGTTATTCCTGCTACATGGACCCTCCCTATATCACAGATCACACATCACTGATGCTGCAGGTTCGCAGATACTCCACCATCACATGTATTTACGCTGTGACCCAGACTAAATTCAGACTGGAGCTGAAGAAGGCGGTAAAATACCATCTCATGCTCATTGCTAAGTTCGTGAAATTGTGTAAAGATCTGAAGGGTTTCAAACAGTGGAACTAAATCCCATTTCATATTCCTTCCCTTACACTCCCCACAGGACAGAATGTACATGTTATATTCACAGCACTGAATACTGAAATTATTTCAAATCTGATTATGAAATTATATTTTTTAATAATCTGACCTATTGAGGCCGAACTTGCCCTGCAGAAGATTCAAGAATTATGTCTCAAAAGGGCTTCATTGAAAAGCTCAGCTGGATTCAACAGAAACAACCCTGGACCCAGAGCAAAATGGAGAAAGCTGCAAATCACAGTAATTGTGAGACGGCGAGAGGGTCAGAACCTGCAGTGAGACAAGAACACCAGCAGATTGAAATGGTGAGACGGGGGCATCAACTGCAGTGACACAGGGACACCAGCAGATTGAAATGGTCGGAGGCGACAGTAACTACGGCAACTAGAAATTGCTGCAGCGCTTTTGGTGACTTAAAGAGATATTGCTGGAGCTGCAGCATCAAGGCAGCTATGCGCAGCGCTAAGGCATTTCCGGAGTAGTGCTCCATTTTTGCTGGAACCGTACCCGTAGAATTTGGGATCGAAGGGGAACTGTGGCCGGATGAGACTGGGCGACATCATCTTGGAAAATAGGATCTGGGGATCAACTTGAGGAGTTTCAGAGTTGTGAAGAACGTTGTGGCTGCAATGGGTGCCATATATCCTGAGTAGCCTGCCCGGTAAATATGCTTCTGAAGGTGTGGAGCACAATTTGTTCAGCCTCTTGAAGATGCCGAAGATCCAACACAGATGAAGAACGCACATGTCATTTACTCTCTATTATGACCTGCTGTCTTGCAAATTTGCTCTTTTTTTAGGTTTGTCTTTATCACAGAATCGTAGAATGATTACATCACAGAAGGAGGCTATTCAACCCTTCGAACCCGTGCTGGCTCTCTGCAAGGGACATTTAGATAGTCTCACTTCTCTGCGCTTTCCTCGAGGCCCTACATTTTATCCCCTTCAGGTGATAATCCAATTTCCTTTTAAAATCACGAGTGAATCTGCCTGCGCCAAACTTTGAGGCAGTGCATTCCAGATCCTCATTGCATGACAAAGTTTTACCAATATCGCCTTTAGCTCTTTTGCCAATCAGCTCAATTCAGTTTCCTCTGTCCCTTCCGTCAATGGGAACAGTTTTTCCCGATCTGCTCTGTCCAGAACCCTCATGATTTTGAACACCTCTATCAAATCATCGCTCAACCTTCTCTTCTCCACGAAAAACAATCCTGACTTCTCAAATCCCTCTCTCTGTAATTGAAGTTCCTCATCCCTTGAACCATTCTTGTGATTTTCTTTTCTGCACTCTCTGTAATGCCTTCACATTTTCTTTAAGTGTAGTGCACAGAATTGGCACAATACTTCCGTTGAGCTGAACCGGTGTTTGATAAAGGATCATCACAACTTCCTTGCTTTCATACTCTATGCGTTTATTTATAATGACCAGGATCCCGTCCGCTTTATTAGCGACTTTCTCAACCTGCCCTGTCGGAGTCAATGGTGTTTACACATATACACCCTGGTCCCTCTGCTCCTGCATACTCATTAGAATTGTACCCTTTATTTTATACTGCCTCTTCTCGCTCTTCCTACCAAAATGAATCACTTCGTACTTATTTTCATTAATATACATCTATCATGTGCCCGTCCATTCCACCAGATTATCTATGCCCTCGTGAATTCTCCTCATAGCAGTTCACGGGATTTTCAAGTTTTGTGTCATCTGAAAGTTTTGAAACTGCCCTGTACGCCCAAGTCTAAGTCACAAATATATATAAAGAAAAGCAGTGTTCTGAGTAGCGCTCCCTGGGGAACCCCACTGTATACATTCCTCCAGGCCATAGAACAACCATTCGCCACAGCTCTTTTTCCTGTTACTCAGCCAACTTCGTAACCATACTCTCACTGGCCCGTTTTATTCCATGGGCTACAGCTTTGCAGACTTGTGTTTCATGTGGCACTTTATCAAACAGATTTTGGAAGCCCATATACTCTCATGAAACACATTACTGCTGTATATCCAAAAGTGGAAGAGTCTATAAGACATCAAATTGAAAAATAATTCTTCACATGGTACATATTTACACTCAAAATATCCTCCTTATCATTCTGTTTTCCTATTGTTCTCTGTTATTCTTTTGATATTAGGTTACAGTCTCTCATTTTCTGTGTCTATCTCTCCTTACAATCTCTCCATTCCCTTATCCCCAGACACTTTACTGACTGCATTCTTCTGTGAACTTGTCTCTATGTGCCCCTATCATTACTTACTTGTCTCACAGGAACGAGACAGCAATGAGATAATGAATAGCATCAGAGAATGGATCAGCACAGAAGGAGGCCATTCGTCCCATCGTGTCTGTTGGGTCTCTCTGTCAGAGAAACTAACCTGGTCGCACGCCCCTGCCTTTACCCCATCGACCTGCAATTTTGTTCTCCTCAGATACTCATCCAGTTGTCTTTTGAAGGTTTCGATTGAATCTGCCTCCTTCACACACTAAGACAGTGCAGTCCAGATCCTAACCACTGTCAGTGTAAAAAAACTTTTCCTTTTTGAACATAGAACATGACAGCCCAGTACAGGCCCTTCAGCCGTCGATGTTGCGCCGACCTGTGAAACCATCTGACCTACACACTATTCCGTTTTCATCCATATGTCTATCCAATGACCACTTAAATGCCCTTAAAGTTGGCGAGTCTACTACTGTTGCAGGCAGGGCGTTCCACGCCCCTACTACTTTCTGTGTAAAGAAACTACCTCTGCCATCTGTCCTATATCTATCACCGCTCAACTTAAAGCAATGTCCCCTCGTGTTTGCCATCACCATCCGAGGAAAAAGGCTCTCACTATCCACCCTGTCCAACCCTCTGATTACCTTATATGTCTCTATTAAGTCACCTCTTCTCCTCCTTCTCTCTAACGAAAACAACCTCAAGTCCCTCAGCATTTCCTCGAAAGACCTTCCCTCCATACCAGGCAACATCCTAGTAAATCTCCTCTGCACCTTTTCCAAAGCTTCCACATCCTTCCTATAATGCGGTGACCATAACTGCACGCAATACTCCAGGTGCGGCCGCACCAGAGTTCTGTACAGCTGCAGCATGACCTCGTGGCTACGGAACTCGATCCCCTACTAATAAAAGCTAACACACCATATGCCTTCTTAACAGCCCTATTAACCTGGGTGGCAACTTTCAGGGATTTATGTACCTGGACACCAAGATCTCTCTGCTCATCTACACTACCAAGAATCTTCCCATTAGCCCAGTATTCTGCAATCCTGTTACTCCTTCCAAAGTGAATCACCTCACACTTTTCCGCATTAAACTCCATTTGCCATCTCTCAGCCCAGCTCTGCAGCCTATCTATGTCCCTTTGTAACCTACAACATCCATCTGCACTATCCACAACTCCACCGACCTTCGTGTCATCCGCAAATTTACTAACCCACCCTTCTACACCCTCATCCAGGTCATTTATAAAAATGACAAACAGCAGTGGCCCCAAAACAGATCCTTGCGGTACACCACTAGAAACTATACTCCAGGATGAACATTTACCATCAACCACCACCCTCTGGCTTCTTTCAGCTAGCCAATTTCTGATCCAAAGCACTAATTCACATTCAATCCCATACTTCAGTATTATCTGCAATAGCCTGCCGTGGGGAACTTTATCAAACGCTTTACTGACATCCATATACACCACATCCACGGCTTTACCCTCATCCAGCTGTTTGGTCACCTTGTCAAAAAAACTCAATAAGGTTTGTGAGGCACGACCTACCCTTCACAAAACCGTGCTGACTATCTCTAATGAAGTTATTCTTTTCAAGATGATTATAAATACTTTCTCTTATAACCTTTTCCAACATTTTACCCACAACCGAAGTAAGGCTCACAGGTCTATAATTACCAGGGCTCTCTCTACTCCCCTTCTTGAACAAGGGGACAACATTTGCTATCCTCCAGTCTTCCGGCACGATTCCTGTCAACAATGACGACATAAAAATCAAGGACAAAGGCTCTGCAATCTCCTCCCTGGCTTCCCAGAGAATCCTAGGATAAATCCCATCTGGCCCAGTGGACTTATCTATTTTCACACTTTCCAAAATTGCTAACGTCTCCTCCTTGTGAACCTTAATCCCATCTAGCCTAGTAGTCTGAGTCTCAGTATTCTCCACGACAACATTTTCTTTCTCCACTGTAAATACTGACGAAAAATATTCATTTAACACTTCCCCTATCTCCTCCGATTCCACACACAACCTCCCACCACTATCCTTGATTGGCCCTAACCTATCTCGAGTCATTCTTTTATTCCTGATATACCTATAGAAAGCCTTAGGGTTTTCTTTGATCCTATCCGCCAATGACTTCTCGTGTCCTCTCCTTGCTCTTCTTATCTCTCCCTTTAGATCCTTCCTGGCTAGCTTGTTACGCTCAAGCGCCCTAACTGAGACTTCACGTCTCATCCTAACATAATCCTTCTTCTTCCTCTTGACAAGCTCTTCAACTTCTTTAGTAAAGCACGGCTCCCTCGCTCGACAACTTCCTCCCTGCCTGACAGGTACATACTTATGAAGGACAGGCAGTAGCTGCTCCTTGAATCATCTCCACATTTCGATTGTGCCCATCCCCTGCAGTTTCCTTCCCCATCCTACGCATCCTAAATCTTGCCTAATCGCATCATAATTTCCTTTCCCCCAGCTATAATTCCTGCCCTGCTGTATATGCCTGTCCCTGCCCATCGCAAAGGTAAACCTAACCGAATTGTGATCACTATCACCAAAGTGCTCACCAACTTCTAAATCTAACACCTGGCAGGGTTCATTACCCAGTACCAAATCCAATGTGGCATCGCCCCTGGTTGGCCTGTCTACATACTGTGTCAGAAAACCCTCCTGCACACACTGGACAAAAACAGACCCATCTAAAGTACTCGAACTATAATATTTCCAGTCAATATTTGTAAAGTTAAAGTCCCCCATAACCACTGCCCTGTTACTCTCGCTCCTGTCAAGAATCATCTTTGCTATCCTTTCCTCTACATCTCTGGAACTATTTGGAGGTCTATAGAAAAGTCCCAACAGGGTGACCTCACCTCTCCTGTTTCTAACCTCGGCCCAGACTACCTCAGTAGACGAGTCCCCAAACGTCCTTTCTGCCTCTGTCATACTTTCCTTGATTAACAATGCCACACCCCCCCCCCCCTTTTACCATCTTCTCTGTTCCATTGACTCTTTCACTAATCACCTTAATTCGGTGTCCTCCGATTCTCAACCGCTCTGCAAATGGGAACTTTTTCAGCCTCTATCTAATCTATCCAGAACCCACGTGATTTTGAATACCTCCATCAAATCTCCCAGTTTTTATTCTCCAAGGGAAACAGCCCCAGCTTCTCCAATCCATCCAGGTAACTGAAATTCCTCATCCCTGGAACCGTGCTCGGGAATCTTTTCAGCACCCTCTCCAACGCCTTCATATCCTTCTTCAAGTGCGGTGCAGATAATCCATTTGAATGGTGTTGCTCGTGGAATAAGCCATGGCCAGGACAACGAAAATAAATTCCCTGCTTCTCTTATAAAGTATCGCCAACATAATGTTTTGAATCTCTTGCAGATGCAATTCAGGCCTGATTTGTGCCCAGTTGTTTTTTTTCCCCCTTTCTGGTGGCAAATAGGCAGGAAATTTCAGATCATCGTTGCGAAAGGTTGAAACTCTGCATCGATAGTGTCGTGTTCAATCGCAGTAACGCCAGTCACCTGAGGAATAAGATGCTCTATAAATAAAAAAAAGGTTTGTTGCAGATTCCACAGTCCCTGAAGTTCAGTTGCACAAGACGTCATATCGACAAATACAGCTCATGAGGGGGACTGAACTTCCAGCAATCAGTCGCTGCCTTGATGTTAAGGTCAGTCTCTCTTCCCAGCTGCAGGCAGGAGTGACTCGTTCCCTTTGATCCGTTGTGTACTGAACATGCTCTGCTTCTTCACAGCCTGATACCGGACTGTATACGGCCGATTAATGTAGCCCATCAAACACTCCGAGAGCAGGTTCAGCACAGCTTTGGAACAGAGTACAGTTCCTTCAACATTCTCTCTCTGTCTTCCTCTCTCCATCTCTCCCTCCTGCTATCTCTGGCACTAGGAGAGAGGCAGAGGAAGAGAGGGTTAGATATGCAGACAGAGAGAGTGCTGTAGATTGGGACAAGGTTGGAGAGAGAGAAAGTGATGGGATGGATTGAAAGGGAAAATGTAAGATGTATTAATTTGATATAATCCTTCACTGCTGTGTGCACAGACATATAAGAGAAACTTATGGAGAGAGAAACATCAGGAGAGATCCAGAGGGAATATCCTCCATTTTAAACATCTATCAAGCTATTCCACTGTGGGAGCCATCACACCATCATGATATTGGTTGTGGAAATTTTGAAATCTATGTCTCCGCTTATGGACCTCTGTGCTAAGGGAAATATGAACTTCCTAGTCACTCTGTCGAAGCCCCTCATAATTTTATACACCTCGACTCAATCTCCCTTCAGCCTCCTCTGTTCCAAATAAATCAACCCCAGCATGTACAATAATTCCTTTGGATTTCTATGCAATTTTTGAACTCCCTTCTGCAAATAGGAATTCATGCTGGCTTAATTGTTAATTTTTAAAGCTGGGATTGATAGATGCTTGTTAACCAAAGGTATTAAGAGATCAGGGGCAAAGGTGGGGTATATGGTGTTAGTTCGATCACAGACCAGCCCTGATCTCACTGAATGCTGGAACAGGGTTGAGGGGCTAAATTTCCTCCTCCTCTTCCTATGTCCGATGTTAAATATCCTTCTTTCACTCTCAGTCACCCTGTCTGTCGGTGTCTCTCTATTTCTAAATGATGCTAAATTGGGGGAAGGCTAATTATAATAACATTAGGAAGGAACTAAAGATTTTAGATTGGGGGCGGCTGTTTGAGGGTCAATCAACATCTGACATGTGGGTGTCTTTCAAAAGTCAGTTGATTAGAATCCAGGACCAGCATGTTCCTGTGAGGAAGAAGGATAAGTTTGGCAAGTTTTGGGAAGCTTGGATAATGAGGGATATTGTGAGCTGAGTCAAAAAGAAAAATGAAGCATTCATTAGGGCTCCAAAGCTGGGAACAGACGAAGCCCTTGAGGAATATAAAGACAGTAGGAAGGAACTTAAGCAAGGAGTCAGGAGGGATAAAAGGGGTCATGAAAAGTCGTTGGCAAACAGGATGAAGGAGAATCCCATGGCTTTTTATACGTATATAAAGAGCAAGAGCGAAGTCAGGGAAAGGGTTCGCCAACTCAAGGACAGAGGAGCCTGTGTGGAGCCAGTGGAAATCGGAGATTTACTGAATGAGTACTTTGCATCAGTATTCAAAAAAGAGAAGGACTTGGTGGATGATGAGCCTCGAGAAGGGAGAGTCGATAGTCTGGGTCATCTCGTTATTAAAGAGGAGGAGGTGTTAGGCGTCTTGCAAAGCAGTATGGTAGATAAGTCCCCGAGGCCTGATGGGATCTACCCCAGAATACTGAGGGAGGCATGGTCAGAAATTGCTGGGGCCTAGACAGAAATCCTTGTATCCCCATTGGCTGCAGGTGAGGTCCCAGAGGACTGGAGAATAGCCAATTTTGTTCCATTGTTTAAGAGGGATCAGCGATACGGCGAGCGAGGGGGCTGCTGGGAAGGTAAGATTCAGTTTAAGGTAACTTACCTTTTGTTTCGGCAGCTTCGCTTGAATCAGCGATAGTGTGAGTGAGGGGGCAGCTGGGAAGGTAAGTTTCATTGAGAAGTAACTTACCTTTTGTTTCGGCAGCTTCTTTCGGATCAGCGATAGTGCGGGATAGGGGGCAGCTGGGAAGGTAAGTTTCAGTTTAAAGTAACTTACCATTTGTTTCGGCAGCTTCTTTTGGATCAGCGACAGTGCGAGCGAGGGGGCTGCTGGGAAGACAAGTTTCAGTTTAAAGTAACTTACCTTTTGTTTCGGCGGACACGGGGACTGCTGGGTAAGTAAACTAATATATTCGGGCAGTAGCAAAACCCGAACCATGACACGTGTAGTGTCTCCCACCCATCCTCCTCTTCTAAACAAAAAAAAGGACTCTTGTGTGGAGGGTTTGGTACAGTAAGGTTTTCCTTTTTCTGTAATCTCTGTTGTCAATTTAGCGCGGAGGGGATGGAAGCTGGGGCAGTTGCATGCTCCTCCTGCAGGATGTGGGAGGTAAGGGTCAACACTTGTGTCCCTGCTGACTTCACCTGTGAGAAGTGCACCCAACCCCAGCTCCTCGCAGACCACGTTAGCGAACTGGAGCTGGAGCTGGATGAACTTCGGATCATTCAGGATGCTCAGGGGGTGATAGAGAGCAGTACTAGGGAAGTAGACACCTAAGTTACAGGATAAGGGTAGCTGGGTGACCGTCAGAGGAGGGAAAGGGAATAGGCGCACAGTGCAGGGATCCCCTGTGGTCGTTCCCCTCTATAATAAGTATACCATTTTGGATACGGTTGGGGGGAACGACCTACCAGGGGAATGCCACAGTGGCCAGGTCTCTGGCACTGAGCCTGGCTCTGTGGCTCAGAAGGGAAGGGGGGAGAATAGGAGAGCGATAGTGATGGGAGATTCAATGGTTAGAGGAACAGACAAGAGATTCTGTGGTCGCGAATGAGACTCCCGGATGGTATGTTGCCTCCCGGGTGCCAGAGTCAGGGATGTCTCGGAGCGATTCGTTAGGATTCTTAAGGGGGAGGGGGAGCAGCCAGAGGTCGTGGTACATATCGGTACCAATGACATAGCTAGGAAAAAAGGGATGAGGACCTGAAAAGCGAAAATATGGAGTTAGGTTGGAAACTAAAAGGCAGGACGAGCAGAGGAGCAATCTCAGGATTGATATCGGTGCCACTTGCTCGTGCCACAAGAAACAGGGAGCGAGTGCAGCTGAACACGTGGCTACAGAGCTGGTGTCAGAGGGAGGGCTTCAGATATGCGGATCATTGGGATACCTTCTGGGGAAGGTGGTACCCGTCCAAGAGGGACGGGTTGCATCTGAACTGGAGGGTAAGCAATATCCTGGGCGGGAGGTTTGCGAGAGCTGTTCGGGAGTGTTTAAACTAGTTTGGCAGGGGGATGGGAACCGGAGATACGGATCGGTGGATGGGGAAGCTGTTGAACAGGCAGATACCGAGTGCAGAGAGTCTGTGAGGAAGTTTAGATAATTGACACGACAAAGTTGCAGCCAGTATGATGGGTTGAAGTGTGTCTATTTTAACGCAAGAAGTGCCAGGAATAAGGGAGATGAACTTAGAGCATGGATCAGTACTTGGAGCTACGATGTTGTGGCCACTACGGAGACTTGGATATCACAGGGGCAGGAATGGATGTTGGATGTTCCAGGGTTTAGATGTTTCAAAAGGAATAGGGGGGGTCAAAAGAGGTGGGGGAGTGGCATTGCTAATCAGGGATAGCATCACAGCTGCAGAAAGGGAGGTTGTCGAGGAGGGTTTGTCCACTGAGTCATTATGGGTGGAAGTCAGAAACAGGAAAGGAGCAGTCACTTTGTTGGGAGTTTTCTATAGACCCCCCAATAGCAACAGAGACACGAAGGAACAGATTGGGAGGCAGATTTTGGAAAGGTGCAGAAGTGACAGGTTTGATGTCGTGGGTGAATTCAACTTCCCGAATATTAATTAGAACCTCCTTAGTGCAAATAGTTTGGATGGAGCAGTTTTTGTCAGGTGTGTTCAGGAAGGTTTCCTGACTCAATATGTAGATAGGCCGACTAGAGGGGAGGCTATGTTGGACTTGGTGCTTGGCAACAAAGCAGGCCAGGTGGCAGATCTCTCGGTGGGAGAGCATTTCGGTGATCGTGATCACAACTCCCTGACGTTTACGATAGTCATGGAGAGGGACAGGAGCAGACGGGAAGGGAAAATATTTAATTGGGGGAGGGGGAATTACAATGCTATTAGGCAGGTACTGGGGAGCATAAATTGGGAACATATGTTCTCAGGGAAATGCATGACCGAAATGTGGAGGTTGTTTCGGGAGCACTTGCGCCGACTGCTGGATAGGTTTGTCCCGATGAGGCACGGAAGGGATGGTAGGGTGAAGGAACCTTGGATGACAAAAGATGTGTAACAGCTCGTCAAGTGTAAGAAGGAAGCTTACTTAAGGTTGAGGAAGCATGGATCAGACATGGCTCTAGAGGGTTACATGGTAGCCAGGAAGGAACTGAAGAATGGACTTAGGAGAGCAAGAAGGGGACATGAAAAAGTCTTGGCGGGTCGGATTAAGGAAAATCCCAAGGCGTTCTACACTTTTGTGAGGAACAAGAGAATGGCCAGAGTGAGGGTAGGGCTGATCAGGCATAGTGGAGGGAACTTGTGTCTGGAATCGGAGGAGGTAGGGGAGGTCCTAAATGAATACTTTGCTTCAATATTCACCGGTGAGAGGGACCTGGTCGTTTGTGAGGACAGCGTGAAACAGGCTGATATGCTCGAACAGGTTGAGGTTAAGAGGCAGGATGTGCTGGAAATTCTGAATGGTATGAGGACATATTAGTCCCCGGGGCCAGACGGGATATACCCAAGCATATTACGGGAAGCGAGGGAAGAGATTGCCGCGCCTTTGGCGATGAGATTTGCGTCCTCACTGTCCACTGGAGTAGTACCGGATGATTGGAGGGTGGCAAATTTTATTCCCTTGTTCAACAAAGGAAATAGGGATAGCCCTGGGAATTATAGACCAGTCAGTCTTACGTCCGTAGTGGGCAAATTATTGGAGAGGATTCTGAGAGACAGGATTTATGATTATTTGGAAAAGCATAGTTTGATTAGATACAGTCAGCATGGTTTTGTGAGGGACAGGTCATGCCTCGCAAGCCTTATTTAATTCTTTGAAGATGTGACAAAACAAATTGATGAAGGAAGAGCAGTGGATGTGGTGTATATGGATTTTAGCTCAGCGTTTGATAAGGCTCCCCATGGTCGGATCATTCAGAAAGTAAGGAGGACAGGATTACAGAGAAAGTTGGCTGTCTGGATCCAAAATTGTCTGGCCCATTGAAGACAGAGGGTTGTGGTAGATGGAAAATATTCAGCATGGAGCTCGGTGACCAGTGGTGTTCCACAGGGAACTGTTCTGGGACCTCTGCTCTTTGTGATTTTTATAATTGATGAGGAAGTGGAAGGTTGGGTTAGCAAGTTTGCCGATGACACATAGATTGCTGGAGTTGGGGATAGTGTGGAAGGCTGTTGTAGATTGCAACGGGACATTGACAGGATGCAGAGTTGGGATGAGAAGTGCCAGATGGAGTTCAACCTGGAAAAGTGTGAAATGATTCATTTTGGAAGGTCGAATTTGAATGCAGAATTCCGGCATGAAGACAGGAGTCTTGGTAGTGTGGAGGAGCAGAGGGATCTTGGGGCCATGTCCATAGATCACTCCAAGTTGCCACGCAAGTTGATAGGGTTGTTAAGAAGGCGTATGGTGTGCTGGCTTTCATTAACTGGGGGATTGAGTTTCAGAGCCGCGAGGTTATACTGCAGCTCTATAAGGCCCTGTTTAGACCGCACTTGGAATATTGTGTTGAGTTCTGGTTGCCTCATTGTAGGAAGGATGTGGAAGCTTTAGAGAGGGTGCAGAGGAGATTTACCAGGATGCTGCCCGGACTGGAGGGCATGTATTACGAAGAAAAATTGAGGGAGCTAGGGCTTTTCTCATTGGAGCGAAGAAGGATGAGAGGTGACTTGATAGAGGGGTACAAGATGATGAGAGGCATAGATAGAGTGGATAGCCAGAGGCTTTTTTCCCAGGGCGGAAAGGGCTATTACCAGGGGGCATAATTTTAAGGTGATTGGAGGGAGGTTTTGGGGAGATTTCAGAGGTATGTTCTTTACACAGAGAGTGCTGGGTGCACGGAATGCGCTGCCAGCGGTGGTAGTAGAAGCAGATACATTAGGGACATTTAAGCTACTCTTGGATAGGTAAATGGATGATTGTAGAATGAAGGGTAGGTAGCTAGTTTGATGTTAGAGTAGGTTAAAGGTTCGGCACAAGATCGTGGGCCGAAGGGCCTGTACTGTGCTGTACTGTTCTCTGTTCTAAGGGTAGCAAGGATAATCCAGGAAATTCTAGACTGGTAAGTCTTACGTCAGTGATCGGGAATTTATTAGAGAGGTTTCTTCGGGACATGATTTACTCTCATTTGGGAAAAAAACGAACTTATTAGCGAGAGGCAGCATGGTTTTGTGAAGGGGAGGTCGTGTCTCACTAACTTAATCAAGTTTTTTGAGGAAGTGACGAAGATGTTTGGTGATGGAAGGACAGTGGATGTTGTCTGCATGGACTTCAGTAAAGCCTTTGACAAGGTCCCCCATGGCAGACTGGTACAAAAGATGAAGTCACAAGGGATCATAGGTGAGCTGGCAAGATGGATACAGAACTGGCTCGGTCAGAGTAGACAGAGGGGAGCTGTGGAAGGGTGCTTTTCTGATTGGAGGGATGTGACTAGTGGTGTTCCACAGGGATCAGTGCTGGGACCTTTGCTATTTGTAGTATATATAAATGATTTGGAGGACAATGTAGCTGGTCTAATTAGTAAGTTTGTAGATGACATAAAGATCGGTGGGGTTACGGATCGTGATGAGGATTGCCAGAGGATACAGCAGGATATAGATCGGTTGGAGACTCGGGCGGAGAAGTGGCAGGTGGAGTTTAATCCGGAAAAATGTGAGGTAATGCATTTATGAAGGTTGAATACAGGTGGAAAGTATACAGTAAATGGCAGAACCCTTAGCAGTATTGACAGGCAGATAAATCTGGGCGTACAGCTCGACAGATCAGTGAAAATGGCAACACAGATGGATAAGGTAGTCAGGTAGGCATACGGCATGCTTGCCTTCATCGATCAGTGCATTGAGAATAAAAATTGGCAAGTTATGCTACAGCTGTAGATAACCTTACTGAGGCCACACTGGAATATTGCATACAATTCTGGTCGCCACACTACCAGAAAGATGGGGGCTTTGGAGAGAGTACAGAAGAAGTTTACCAGGATGTTGCCTGGTCTGGAGGGTATTAGCTGTGAGGAGAGATTGGATAAACTCGGATTGTTCTCACTGGAACGACGGAGGTGGAGGGGCGACATGATAGAGGTTTACAAACTTATGAGTGGCGTGGACAGAAGTCAGAAGCTTTTTCCCAGGATGGATGAGTCAGTTTTTAGGGGACATCGGTTTAAGTTGCGAGGGGCAAAGTTTAGAGGGGATGTGCGAGGCAAGTTTTTTACAGAGGGTGGTGAGTGCCTGAAACTTGCTGCTGGGGCAGGTGGTGGATGCAGGTACGATAGTGACGTTTCAGAGGCATTTTGACAAATACATGAATAGGATTGGACGAGAGGAATATAGACCCCGGAAGTGCAGGAGGTTTTAGTTTAGACAGACATCATGATCTGCGCAAGCTTGGAGGGGCGAATGGCCTGTTCCTGTGCGGTACTGTTCTTTGTTCTTTGATTCCCAATTCATTTATCTTATCTCAAACTGTTTCCCAGCATTCTTCCAGGGATGGGAGACATGAACCTTTGAACATGAGATTCACATGTGAGTTTGCCATTGTCTGATGCACTCTGTTGTATTTAAGGTAGTTCGAGGGACATTATGTTAAGTTTCTTTGAAGCAGGCATCCATGTCACAGCTCACAGTTGAGAGACATCGAGAGGTTTATTTTGTTGATCCCTTTTAAATATCTTTTGGCAAGCAATGAACAGGTTTAAAATAATCTTAACTGAAAACTGTCTTCCAATCAGAGCATAGGGTTAGCATAGAGAATGTAGTGTATTGACTCGATTAATACTTGAAATGTGAGCTTCTGCATGTAATACATGAGCTAAGGTTTATTATTTTAAAATCGTCTGCATGCCGACGGGATATTGTGTTGACTTTATAATTCTTGGCTTTTTAACACTGTAAGTGAGTACTTTGGATGAAATAATTCTTGAAATGTGGATTGTTGTTGAAAAGAAATTGAATGAATATTATTAATTTCAAGTAATGAGCATGACGAATATGCAATTCCAGCTGCTATTTCAAATGTGAGACATAAAACGGAGCTCACTCTGAAAGATCTTCCGACCTGGTCTTTTGTTTGTATCTCTGTATTCCTCTTTTTTAAAGACTAAATATGAAACGTAAATGAAATATGCAAAGATAACCGAGAACCGGACAGTGCAGCGAGACACTATCCTGTTCAGTACTACAGAAGAAGAGTTAAGAATACATTCTGATTGATAACACAAAAATTAAGGTAACAGCTGGCAAAACTCCTGCTGTAAGTGTCGAGCAAAGATCATTTGTACAAGACTGAGTCATTCTGCAGGTTTTTCCTTTAGAACTGACAATAAATTCAAAAAGTTTGTTGCCTCAGAAAAGATATTAATTGGACTGCCTGTTTCAAGTGTTGATTTTCTGACAGCAGAAAGTTACACTCTCCAGGCTCTTTGCTAGTTGTAGTTATCAAATTATACAATTTCACTCTACTCTGTTTGTTAGACCCACTGCCTAAATCTACCTTCATCTTTTCTTGCTATCTGTTTCTGTCTCTCAATTTTCTCTGCCTCTCTGAGTATATTTCGCTCCCTCTGTCTCTTCATCTGTGAGTTTTTCTGTCTCGTCACCAAGCGACAGCATGTAGATGAGAAACAGGAGGGGTGCAAGAATTGAGCCTTGGGGTTAATCTAAGGTTAACGGTATGGTGGCAGGAAGAGGAGCTATTGCAAGTGATACTCTGGCAACAATGTGATCGACAAGATTGAACCCAGGCAATAGCAGTCCCAACCAGCTGGACAATGGTGGCGATACGCTGGAGAAGGATGGTGTGGTCAATCATGCCAAACCCCATGAGTATCATCACTTCCGATACAATTCTTTGTATGAGAGGTTCGAAGATACCTCCATGTAAAAAAGACTGTGCAATTACCAATTAAATAAATTGCCTTGTATGCGAAAAACTGGATGTGTTTTTCCTGGTTTCTCAGCGTAAATGTTTCTCTGTTCCATTCTCCTACCCTGCGTGTGCCTCTAATTCCCTTTGCTTGACTTCTTATTCCTACAGTTCTCTGCTTTACTCTGCATCCATGTGTGATACCTTCGGGAAGAAGGCAAACGTGCAATGCTGCTAAAGTACCAAAGAGGGGCAGCAAAAGCAGAGAATGAAGGATAGAAGACCACAACCCCGTTCGTTTTCTCGCAATTCTCGAAAAGACGTTCAGTGGGTCATTTCGTCTTGTTCCTACATTTCAAGAAGGACAGCTAAATTGCTTTGCAATGTCACCTGAAGAGACCTAATACTGGAAGATTCTTTAACAGTTGGTCAGGGGTTGGATTGTGTGCTAATTTGGAGCAACACAACAGCAGTATACTGCAGATACTTGAAACCTGAATTAAAAATAGAAAAGGTGGGAAATATTCAGCAGGTCAGGCAGCAGTTATGGAAAGAGAAACTGAATTGAATTACCTTTCATCAGGAGTGGAACAGATTGCTGAACTTAGTGTTTGAAAAAAATATATACATTGGCACCAAGTGACATACACAGTGAGTATGTCCCAATATGGCTGGATCTCTGAACTACTGGTGGGCCTCTGCATATGCATTGATACTACCAATTTTCCCTTTCATGAGGTTCAGCAATAAGACTGGCATAAGCACTCAGTTCTTGACTTGGCTGTTCAGGTGAAGAGTGTGATATGCTTTAATTACTACTGCTTCTCTTAATCATCAGTTGAAATGGACTTCATGTGTGAATGTCAAAAGAGACCAGGACAGACTCAGCTGTGATGTACCCCATGATAAAATTGCCTTCTGCTGTTCAATGATGTGTCTCATATAAATAATGACTACATGGACCAGATGGGAGACAACAGCTAACAACCACGGAACTGCACCACAGCATGGCTAGATGTTACAAACAGAAGAATAATCCAAAACTAAAAGCTCCGTATCTGAATGCACAGAACATGCATCACAATGTAGAGGAACTGATAGCGCACATTGAAGCAAATAAACATGATCTGCTAGCTATTACGGAGACATGGCTTCAGGACGACAAGAACTGGGTTCTGAATATCGAGGGGCATATGGCATTCAGGAAGCTAGGTAAAGGTGGAGAGGTAGCACTGTTAATCAAGGATGGCACTGGTGCTATATTTAGAGTTGGACTTGCTTCAGGAGATCAGGATGTAGAATCGGTTTGGTTGGAGATGAGGAACAGTAGGGGAAAGAAGCTACTCGTGGGAGTGTCCATAGGCCCCTTAACAGTAACCATAATGTCCTTAACAGTAACCATAATGTAGGATGAAGTGTACAAGAAGAAATATTGGGTGCTTGTGATAAAGGGATGACAATAATCATGGGTGATTTCAATCTACATATAAACTGCAAAAATCTGATTCACAAGAATAGTCTAGATGAAGAGTTCATAGAATTCTTTCGGGACAGTTTCTTAAAGCAGCACGTACTGGAACCACCCAGATTGCAGGTTATGTTAGACTTGGCCTTGTGTAATGTGACAGGATTAATGAATGACTTCAGAAGAAAGCGCCTCAATGTAGCAGCGAACACAATATGATTGTATTTTACTTCCAGTTTGAAAGAAAGAAGAGTGGGTCCAATACCAATATTTTAAACACAATTAATGCAATTATGTGAGCATAAAAACTGAGCTAACTGAAGTCACTCAGCTGGGAGAGCGGTCAATAGAGAAGCAGTGGCAGTCATTTCAGGGAATATTTGAGAATTGCCCCTAGTATAGGTAGGTGGTAGGGAAATGTAGGGACAGGTGGGGAAGTGGCAGGAATATGGGATTAGTGTAGGATTACTATAAATGGGTGGTTGATGGTCAGCACAGACCCGGTGGGCCGAAGGGCCTGTTTCAGTGCTGTATCTCTAAACTAAACTAAACATATATATTCCTACTGTTAAAAAAATTCTCAGACAGAGACTCGAAGGGCTGAAGGGCCTGTTTCAGTGCTGTATCTCCAAACTAAACTCAACTAAACATATATATTCCTTTATGTAGTCGGTTTTTCGCCTTGTATATTTTTGAATTTCTCGTTTCTGTTTATATCAGAATTTCCCTTTTTGCCGTGTTGCATTCTTATTTCTATATTTTACTCTCTACTGTTTTTTGCAATTTAATTTCCCCCTGTCGATTTCTGTTTCTTTATCCATCTTTTCATCTTTCCATGTGTTTTACTTCCTGCATCACTTTTCATCTCTCTTTCTCTCTCGCGCTCTCTCCCCCTCTCAGTATATTGTCCTTTTCACTCCTTCTCTGTACATATTGCTATCACGTTGTCAAGGTTTTTGATTTTTGGTATTTTGCATTTCTTCTGGTTGTTTTTTCTTCATATGTCCAGATGTTTATTTTCTCCCTCAATCATCTCCCCATGTATTTCTCCACCTGTCTTTCTGTTTTTCTATTTACCTATCTGCCTGTCTTCCTATCAACATATTTTACAATTACATGCAAATACCTCTGGACACTTTATACAAAGAATTGCATTCGAAGTGCAGGGGCCGTTATGGCGTTTGACACAGTTGACCATACCGTTCTCCTCCTCCACCTTGCCACTGTCATCTAGTTGGGTGAGACTGCTCTTGCCCAGTTCCATTTTTCTACATCTTATCACACGAAGAGTATCTACAGTTTGAGGAACGCCCATTACGTAAATAGATAGGAAAAGTTGGGAGTTTTCCTTGGAGAACAGAAGACTGAGAGGAGATGCGATGGAGGTATTTAAAAACAAGAGGGGTCTGGATAGAGTGGATTGGAAAAAATGGCCCAATAAGCATAAGGATTACGAAGTCAAGGGCACATAATTGTAGTAATTGACAAAAGAAGCCATGGCGACATGAAGAAAAACATTTTCATGGCGCCTGTGGCTGGGATCAGGAGTGCAGTGCTGGAGGCATGTCCAATCGCGGCATTCAAGAGGGAATTGGATGGTTATTTGAAAAGCAAAAATGTGCAGGGCTATCGGGATGAGGTGGGTCAGTGGTACTAGGTAAATTGCTCCTTCAGAGAGCCAGTACAGACAGGACTAGCCGAATGGCTTCTTTTTGTGCTGTAATTCACTGAATTTCAGTGATTCAGTGCTGTTGTATGTGCATGTGTGTATGTGTGTGCGTGTGTGTATATATATATATCTAGGTTCCCACTGCTGAGACTGCATCCCAGCCTACCGAGAAGGACGCAAAGTAACCGGGGCAGAAAGTAAGTTTGGACAGCCTCAACAGGGGAATCGGTCGTTCCCTGGTGATCGAGGGTGGTCATTAGGGGAAGGGGGCGTCTTCGATCCCGGGGTTGGGTTGAGATTGTCAGGCATCACCACACCATCCACTCCATGCGAAAGGCCGGCAGCTACAGCTGCACATTCGCTTGCCACGGGTAAAATACCCTTTGAGAATGGGCGAGGATCCTTAAGTGGCCGGACCTGTATAAACTTGGTCGGAGCTAGAAGCGGGGCGGATAGGTCTCCCGGAACCTGCTGCACAATTTTACGCCATCCCTATGCCACCATCCGACCCTCTGAGGTGGCGTAAAATTCTGGCGTTGGAGGTTGACAGACGGAATGTTTGGGAAATTGAGCAAATTAAAGCAGCGGATTAGATGGAACAGGAGGAGAGGTTGGAATCTCGGAGGCAGAAACTGCAACAGTGTGTTAGAGTAAATCTACTCTACAGATCCCATAATGGCAGAAGAATTAATATATTCAATATTGATGTCTGCTGCTATTCGTAGTAGGATTGCTCGCTGAGTGCAAAATATGCTCATTTTTTGTTTGCAAGTTGAGTTACATTGAATTTAAAACGTTATTAAAATCCTAATTAATAGTTTTGAACGGTGAATACCTACCTCATGCATATTTATTAATAAGTAAAAGGAACATCCCACAAAATATATTGAAGCCCTGACCGAGATTAAACACACAGGAAGCGAATGAAGCAGTGAAGTCCATCCAATCTAGCAACATCCTAATCATGCCTTCAACACACAGTTCCTCTTATTATTGTTATGGATAGTGTCACAGTTCATCCTCGTGAATAATTCACCTGATGCCCTCACTCCTTCGCTTTCTTACCTCTCTCTACCCCTATGCCTTTTCTCTCTATCAAAGATTACAAATAACAAAGGAAATTACAGCACAGGAACAGGCCCTTCGGCCCTCCAAGCCTGCGCTGACCCAGATCCTCTATCTAAACATGTCGCCTATTTTCTAAGGGTCTGTACCTCTTTGCTTCCTGCCCATTCATGTGCCCGCGTCTACCACCTCCACTGGCAACGCATTCCAGGCACCCACCACCCTCTGCATTAAGAACTTTCCACGCATATCCCCCCTAAACTTTTCCCTTCTCACTTTGAACTCGTGCCCCCCAGTAATTGAAACCCCCAGTCTGGGAAAAAGCTTCTTGCTATCCACCCTGTCTATACCTCTCATGATTTTGTACACCTCAATCAGGCACCCCCTCAACCTTCGTCTTTCTAATGAAAATAATCCTAATCTACTCAACCTCTCTTCATAGCTAGCGCTCTCCATACCAGGCAACATCCTGGTGAACCTCCTCTGCACCCTCTCCAAAGCATCCACATCCTTTTGGTAATGTGGCGAACAGAACTGCATGCTGTATTCCAAATGTGGCCGAACCAAAGTCTTATACAACTGTAATATGACCTGCCAACTCTTATACTCAATATCCCATCCGATGAAGGAAAGCATGCCGTATGCCTTCAATGAGCTACTTATTATATAACAATCGATATCAATAATTTGGATTTGGGGACCAAATATAATTTTCACAGGTTTGCAAATGACACAAAACTAGGTGGGAATGTGGGTTGTGAGGTGGAGGGATAGTAGCAATACAGTGGGCCGGGAGCTAACCTCAACAAGTCTCATGGCACCAGGCACCTGCAAGATCCCCTCCAAGCCACAGGCCATCCTGTCTTGGAACTATATCGCCATTCCTTCAGTGTCACTGTTTCAAAATACTGGAACTCCCTTTCTAACAGTGCTATACATGTATCTGAACCTGAAGAAAACAGCTCACCACTAGCTTCCAGGGTAAGTAGGGATGGGTACTGAAAGCTGGCCTAGCCAGCGACGGCTACATGCCATGAATGAAAAAAAAACTCTTTGTGAATGAGAATGTAATCGATACATTTCAGTTTCCCAATCTTTTTTTCCTAAAACCAAGGCAGATTAGAGCACTGTTGGGACTGTAGTAGATGTGAAATTGTAGAGAGAGTGAGACAGTAAAGCATATTTGACGAGAAATGACAGAGATTGGAGAAATGGGCAGATGCGTGGCAATGATATTTTACGCAGGGGAATGTGAAGCGAAGAACTTCAGGAAGACAAATGTGTAGAGAATTGATAAAGAAAATTAACAAAGCATTCAGGAACAGAGTGCACATACATCATGCTTTAAAGGTGGCTGGACAAGTTGATCAAATTGTTGAAACAACATCTTTAGCGTTAGAAATACGTAGGATGATGGGAGCAGGAGTAGGCAATGATTGAGCTTCCACAGCCCTCTGGGGCAGAGAATCCAAAGATTCACTACGCTCGAAGGGAAAAAATGCCTCCTCATGTTGGTGTTAAATGGTCTATCCCTTATTCTAAGAATGTGTCCCTTGGTTCTACACGAACAAACCAGGGGAATCACTCCACCCTATCCTGCGTCCTGCCTGTAGGAATTTTGTCAGCTTCAATGAGATCATCTCTCATTCTTCAAAAGTCCAGAGAAAACACGTCCAATTTCCTCAAACTCTCCTGATAAGACAATTCCGCCATCCCAGGGATTAGTCTGATGAACCTCCTTTGCACTCGCACTGTAGCAAGTATTTCTTCCCTTAAAAGAGGAAACCAAAACTGTACACAATAGTCCAGGTGTGCTTCCACAAGGCTCTCTGCAATTGCACAAATAAACTCCTTTACTGCTGGACTCAAAACCCCTGCAATGATGGCCAACATACCATTTGCCTTCCTAGTTGCTTGAAGCACCTGCATGCTATATTTTAGTGCCTCATGAACGCAGCCAGGTCCCTTTGTGCATCAACAATTCCCAAGCTCTCGCCATTTAAGAAATACAGGTGGTATGTAGAAAAAGGACGTCGTGCTAAACCTTTGCGATCATTGGTTCGGCCTCAGCTCCAGAATTGTGTCCCGTTTTCGGCGCCACACTTTGGGAAGGGTGTTACAGTCTTGGAGAGTATGTCAGGCATAAGGAAATTATGTTATGTAGAGAGACTAGAGAAGTTAGGAATGTTCTCCTTATGGAATATTACTTTAAGGGACGATGTGCCATAATAGCACAAAGGATGGAGGCGTTCCTTTATATGGGATAATTAGAAAAGGTGAGGGGGGAAAACACAGTTGTATGTCAGACATGTTGTAGTCAGTTTCCCTTGGATTTGAAGGGCAGAACCAGAGACAACGTTTGTTATGGGGAGAACGAACGTTTTAGCATGACAAGGGCATTACATGTGGGAGAATGGGAGCATTTGTGCAGATTTATAATTGTTGCCTTCTCATGGCAAGTGGAAGTGAAAGAGACAGGCAGCTGGGAGTGTGAAAATACATTGTCAGTCAATGAGGAAGAGTGTCGTCCAAAAGGCGAAAGAAGAGGTGAATTGCTTTCAAGTGATTAGGGAGATGTGTGGAAAGAGGTTGAAAATTAAATGGTTGGATATAGACTTTCCATTGTCCTCGACCTTAGGAGTAGAGAGGCTGTATGAGATGGCAAAGCGCGGGGAGAGAGGGTCATTGTGAATTGCAGTGTGAGGGTCAAAACCCCATTATTGCAAAGATGGATGTATACATGGAGGGAATTAGGTTGACAATTTGTTGGGAATCTAGACTAGTGGGAATGGAGGTAAAGGCAGTTGTATGTTCCTCCTGCAGAATGTGGGAGGTAAGGGTCGCCAAGAATGTCCCTGCTGACTGCATCTGCGGGAAGTGCACCCAACTCCAGCTCCTCGCAGACCGCGTTAGGGAACTGGAGCTGGAGCTGGATGAACTTCGGATCATTCGGGAGGCGGAGGGGATTATGGACAGGAGTTATAGGGAGGCAGTCACACCTCAGGTAAAAGAAGTAGGTAGATGGGTTACCGTCAGGGGAAGGAAAGGGAACCAGCAGGGATCCCCTGTGGCCGTTTCCCTCAACAACAGCTATACCATTTTGGATACTGTTTGAGGGGGACGACTTACCAGGGGTAAGCAATGGGGTGCAGGTCTCTGGCACAGAGTCTGTCCCTGTTGCTCAGAAGGGAAAGGCGAAGAGGAGCAGAGCATTAGTCATTGGGGACTCCATAGTTAGGGGAACAGATAGGAGGTTCTGTGGGAACGAGAGAGACTCACGGTTGGTGTGTTGCCTCCCAGGTGCCAGGGTACGTGATGTCTCTGATCGTGTTTTTGGGATCCTTAAGGAGGAGGGGGAGCACCCCCAAGTCGTGGTCCACATAGGCACCAACGACATCGGTAGGAAGAGAGATGGGGATTTAAGGCAGAAATTCAGGGAGCTAGGGTGGAAGCTTAGAGCGAGAACAACCAGAGTTGTTATCTCTGGGTTGTTGCCCGTGCCACGTGCTAGCGAAGAGAGGAATAGGGAGAGAGAGGAGTTGAACACGTGGCTGCAGGGATGGTGTAGGAGGGAGGGTTTTGGTTTCCTGGATAATTGGGGCACTTTCTGGGGTAGGTGGGACCTCTACAAACAGGATGGTCTTCACCTGAACCAGAGGGGTACCAATATCCTGGGGGGGAGATTTGTTAGTGCTCTTCGGGGGGGTTTAAACTAAATCAGCAGGGGAATGGGAACCTAAATTGCAGTTCCAGTGTACAGGCTGTTGAGAGTAGTGAGGTCGGGGAAAAGGTTACAGGGACGCAAGAGGGCACTGGCAAACAAGAACTTGGTTTAAAGTGTGTCTACTTCAACGCCAGGAGCATCCGAAATAAGATGGGTGAGCTTGCAGCATGGGTTGGTACATGGGATCCTGATGTTGTGGCCATTTCAGAGACATGGGTAGAGCAGGGGCAGGAATGGATGTTGCAGGTTCCGGGATTTAGATGTTTCAGTAAGAACAGAGAAGAGGGTAAAAGAGGGGGGGGGGGTGGCATTGTTAATCAAGGAAAGTATTACAGCGGCAGAAAGGACGTTTGAGGACACGTCTACTGAGGTAGTATGGGCCGAGGTTAGAAACAGGAGAGGAGAGGTCACCCTGTTGGGAGTTTTCTATAGACCTCCGAATAGTTCCAGAGATGTAGAGGAAAGGATAGCGAAGATGATTCTCGACAGGAGCGAGAGTAACAGGGTAGTGGTTATGGGGGACTTTAACTTTCCAAATATTGACTGGAAATACTATAGTTCGAGTACTTTAGATGGGTCTGTTTTTGTCCAGTGTGTGCAGGAGGGTTTTCTGACACAGTATGTGGACAGGCCAACCAGGGGCGATGCCACATTGGATTTGGTACTGGGTAATGAACCCGGCCAAGTGTTCGATTTAAATGTAGGTGAGCACTTTGGCGATAGTGATCACAATTCGGTTAGGTTTACCTGAGCGATGGGCAGGGACAGGTATATACCGCAGGGCAAGAATTATAGCTGGAGGAAAGGAAATTATGACGCGATTAGGCAAGATTTAGGATGTGTAGGATGGGGAAGGAAACTGCAGGGGATGGGCACAAACGAAATGTGGAGCTTATTCAAGGAGCAGCTAATGCGTGTCCTTGATAAGTATGTACCTGTCAGGCAGGGAGGAAGTTGTCGAGCGAGGGAGTCGTGGTTTACTCAAGAAGTTGAAGCGCTTGTCAGGATGAAGAGGGCGGCTTATGTTCGGATGAGACCTGAAGGCTCAGTTAGGGCGCTTGAGAGTTACAAGCTAGCCAGGAAGGATCTAAAGGGAGGGCTAAGAAGAGCTAGGAGAGGACACGAGAAGTCATTGGCGGATAGGATCAAGGAAAACCCTAAGGCTTTCTATAGGTATATCAGGAATAAAAGAATGACAAGAGTTAGAACAGGGCCAATCAAGGATAGTAGTGGGAAGTTGTGTGCGGAATCAGAGGAGATAGGGGAAGCGTTAAATGAATACTTTTCGTCAGTATTTACAGTAGAGAAAGAAAATGTTGCCGAGGAGATTACTGAGATACAGCCTACTAGGCTAGATGGGATTGAGATTCACAAGGAGGAGGTGTTAGCAATTTTGGAGAGAGTGAAAATAGATAAGTCCCCTGGGCCAGATGTGATATATCCTAGGATTCTCTGGGAAGCCTGGGAGGAGATTGCAGAGCCGTTGT
This sequence comes from Heterodontus francisci, assembly GCF_036365525.1. NCBI lineage: Eukaryota > Metazoa > Chordata > Chondrichthyes > Heterodontiformes > Heterodontidae > Heterodontus > Heterodontus francisci. The sequence goes on along the minus strand of NW_027141112.1, from coordinate 3,216,821 downwards.
TGTTGATCTTTATGTCGTCATTGCCGACAGGAGTAGTGCCGGAGGACTGGAGGATAGCAAATGTTGTCCCCTTGTTCAAGAAGGGGAGTAGAGACAGCCCTGGTAATTATAGACCTGTGAGCCTTACTTCGGTTGTGCGTAAAATGTTGGAAAAGGCTATAAGAGATAGGATTTATAATAATCTTGAAAAGAATAAGTTCATTAGCGATAGTCAGCACGGTTTTGTGAAAGGTAGGTTGTGCCTCACAAATCTTATTGAGTTTTTCGAGAAGGTGACCAAACAGGTGGATGAGGGTAAAGCCGTGGATGTGGTGTATATGGATTTCAGTAAGGCGTTTGATAAGGTTCCCCACGGTAGGCTATTGCAGAAAATACGGAAGTATGGGGTTGAACGTGATTTAGAGCTTTGGATCAGAAATTGGCTAGCTGAAATAAGACAGAGGGTGGTGGTTGATGGCAAATGTTCATCCTGGAGTTTAGTTACTAGTGGTGTACCGCAAGGTTCTGTTTTGGGGCCACTGCTGTTTGTCATTTTTATAAATGACCTGGATGAGGGTGTAGAAGGGTGGGTTCGTAAATTTGCGGATGACACGAAGGTCGGTGGAGTTGTGGATAGTGTCGAAGGGTGTTGTAGGGTACAGAGGGACATAGATAGGCTGCAGAGCTGGGCTGAGAGATGGCAAATGGAGTTTAATGCGGAGAAGTGTGAGGCGATTCACTTTGGAAGGAGTAACAGCAATGCAGAGTACTGGGCTAATGGGAAGATTCTTGGTAGTGTAGATGAGCAGAGAGATCTTGGTTTCTAGGTACATAAATCCCTGAAAGTTGCTACCCAGGTTAATAGGGCTGTTAAGAACGCATATGGTGTGTTAGCTTTTATTAGTAGGGGGATCGAGTTTCGGAGCCACGAGGTCATGCTGCAGCTGTACAAAACTCTGGTGAGACCGCACCTGGAGTATTGCGTGCAGTTCTGGTCACCGCATTATAGGAAGGATGTGGAAGCTTTGGAAAGGGTGCAGAGGAGATTTACTAGGATGTTGCCTGGTATGGAAGGAAGGTCTTACGAGGAAAGGCTGAGGGACTTGGGGTTGTTTTCGTTGGAGAGAAGGAGGAGGAGGGGTGACTTAATAGAGACATATAAGATAATCAGAGGGTTAGATAGGGTGGATAGTGAGAGTCTTTTTCCTCGGATGGTGATGGCAAACACGAGGGGACATAGCTTTAAGTTGAGGGGTGTTAGATATAGGACAGATGTGAGAGGTAGTTTCTTTACTCAGAGAGTAGTAGGGGCGTGGAACGCCCTGCCTGCAGCAGTGTTAGACTCGCCAACTTTAAGGGCATTTAAGTGGTCATTGGATAGACATATGGATGAAAATAGAATAGTGTAGGTCAGACGGTTTCACAGGCCGGCGCAACATCGAGGGCCGAAGGGCCTGTACTGCGCTGTAATGTTCTAATCTAATCTAATCTATTCCTGTGAGGATGAAGGATAAATTTGGCAGGTTTCAGCAACGTTGGATAACGAGGGATATTGTGAGCCTAGTCAAAAATATAAAGGAAGCATTCACAAGGGCTAGAATACTGGGAACAGACAAAACCCTTGAGAAATATAAAGAAAGTAGGAAGGAACTTAATCAAGGAGTTAGGAGGGCTAAAAGGGGTCATGAAAAGTATTTGGCAAACAGGACTAAGGAGAATCCCCAGGCTTTTTACACGTATATAAAGAGCAAGGAGGTAGCCAGGGAAAGGGATGGCCCACTCAAGGACAGAGGAGGGAATCTATGCGTGGAGCCAGAGGAAATGACCGAGGTACGAAATGGGTATTTTCATCAGTATTCATCAAAGAGAAGGACTTGGTAGATGATGAGTCTAGGGAAGGGAGTGTAGATAGTCTGGTCATGTCGGTATTAAAAAGGAGGAGGTGTTGGGTGTCTTGAAATACATTAAGGTAGATATGTCCCCCTGGATTGATGGGATCTAACCCAGAATATGAGGGAGGCAAAGGAGGAAATTGCTGGGGCCTTGACAGAAATCTTTGTATCCTCATTGGCTACAGGTGAATTCGCAGAGGACTGTAGAATAACCAATGTTGTTCCTTTGATTAAAAGGGTAGCAAGGATAATCCAGGAAATTACAGGCCTTACGTCAGTGGTAGGGAAATTATTGGAGGGGATTCTTCGGGAAATGATTTACTCCCATTTGGAAACAAATGGACTTATTAGCGAGAGACAGCATTGTTTTGTGTACGGGAGGTCGTGTCTCGCTAACCTACAAAGAGTAGGGATAAATAAATCTTTTTCAGAATGGAATACAGATTAGTAGGATACTGAAGTGACGAAGATAATTGATGAAGTTAGGGCAGTGGATGTTGTCTATATGGACTTCAGTAAAATCTTTGGTCCCTCATGGCAGACTGGTACAAAAGGTGAAGTCACACGGGATCAGAGGTGAGCAGACAGAATAGATACAGAACTGGGTCGGTCAAATAATACAGAGGGGAGAAGTGGAAGGGTACTTTTCTGACTGGAGGGATGTGACTAGTGGTGTTCTGCAGGGATCAGTGCTGGGACCTTTGCTGTTTGTAGTATATATAAATGATGTGGAGGAAAATGTAGCTGCTCTGATTAGTAATTTCGTGGATGACACAAAGGTTGCTGGAGTTGCGGAAGGTGATGTGGATTGTCAGAGGTTACAGCAAGATATAGATCGGTTAGAGACTTGCGCAGAGAAATTGCACATGTAGTTTAATCTGGAAAAATGTGAGGTAATGCATTTTTGAAGATCTAATACTGGTGGGAAGTATACAGTAAATGGTAGAACCCTTAGGAGTATTGACAGACAGAGAGATATGGGCGTACAGGTCCACAGATCACTGAAAGTGGCAACCCAGGTGGATAAGGTAGTCAAGAAGTCATATGGCATGCTTGCCTTCATTGGTCGAGGAATCGAGTATAAAAATTGGCAAGTCATGCCGCAATTTTACGGAACCGTAGTTAGGCCACACTTGGAATATTACATACAATTCTGGTCGCCACAGTACCAGAAAGATGTGGAGGCTTTGGAGAGGGCACAAAGAGGTTGACCAGGATGATGCCTGGTCTGCAGGGTATGAGCAATGAGGACAGGTGCATAAACTCGGATTGTTTTCACTGGAACAACGGAGGTGGAGGGGCGACATGATAGAGGTTTACAAAGTTATGAGTAGCATGGACAGAGTAGATAGTTAGATGCTTTTTCCTAGGGTGGAAGAGTCAGTTACTAGGGGACATAGGTTTAAGGTGCGAGGGGCAAAGTTTAGTGGGGATGTTTGAGGCAAGTGTTTTCCACAGAGGGTGGTGAGCGCTTGGAACTTGCTGCCGGGGGAGGTGGTGGAAGCAGGTACGATCGCGACGTTTAAGAGGCATCTTGACAAATGCATGAATAGGAAGGGAATAGAGGGATACGGACCACAGAAGTGCAGAAGGTTTTAGTTTGGACAGGCATCATGATTGGCGCAGGCTTGGAGAGCCGAATGGCCTGTTCCTGTGCTGTACTGTTCTTTGCTCTTTGTTCTTTGTCATGATCTGTTGTACTCTATGGGCTATTGCATTCCTTAGCGCTATTGCATTGCAAGTGGATGTTTGACAACAAAAGCTATTGCGCTACACGAGGCATTTGCACAGGAAAATAGCTTTGCATTGTAAGGGACCATTAGCATGTCAGAGGCAACATTATTGCAACGTACCATATAAATGTAAGAGGCTGTTGCATTGCTAAGGGGTATCGCATTGCAAGGCTTTGTTTCGCAAGTGATGTCGGTACTCTAAGGGTCCAATGCACGGTATGAAGATGTTGCACTGTATCAGGATATCGCAGTGCAAACAGCTATTGCACTCCAAGTAGATATTATTCTGAAAGGGGCAACTGTACCTCAACAGAATCTTGCCATGCCAGAGACTGTTCAGTTCAACATACTATTGCCTTGCTTCAGGCTTTTCCATTCAAAGTGGATGTGCATTGGAAGAGGTTGTTGCATTGCAATGGGGTTATTGTGTTGCAATATGCCTTTACTTTTTAAGGGGCTTTAACATGGCAAATGGACTTTGCATTGAAAGGTGAATTTGTACTCAAGGGTCATATGGATTGCAATCGGCTTTTGTGGAAAAGTGCCTTGCCATGCAATGGTCTCCTGCAGTCGAATAACCTGGCGGATGCACTACAATGGCTTGTTGCAGTGCAAATGCATTTGCAATGGAACAGTCCGTTACGATTGAGTAAAATGGAAACTTTTAAAAGCTAAGTGAAATGTACTGGACTTGGCAATGCTAAAGCCTCTAACAAAGCAAAAGCATCTTGTATTGCAGTAACGCGTTGCAGTACAATGGCCAAGTGCAATTCAAAAGCCTCCAACAAAATAATGGCTGCTTCCCATACAATAACTCCTCAGAGGGCAATAATCCCTTGCAAAGTAATATTCCAATGCAGTGCAATATCTCTTTGCAATGCATAGATCCATACTGTACAATAGCCGCATACAATGCAACAGCACCCTGCATTACCATACAAACTTGCGAAAATATTCCTTTGCAATGCAAATACCAAATGAAATGAATAGCCCCTTGCAGGCCAATAGCCAGTTTTAATGTAATTGTGCCCTGAAATGCAACGCCCACTTACAATACAATAAGAGTTTGCAGTGCCGGAGCCTCCAGAACTGCAATGATCAATTCCAATGTGAAATTCCGTTTGTAGTGCATCCGCCACGTTTATTGCAAAAACTCTTGCTGTACAACATTAACTTGCAATACCAATGTTCCATAAAGTGCAGTAGCCATTTGCAATGCAATGTCCTGACACAGTGCAACAAATTCATGGACTGCATTAGTTCATTACAGCATTATAGTCATGTGAAATACAATGGCAGCTCTCAATGCAAATTAAAAATTGGAATGCAAATTTCACTTGCAGTACAGCCGTCCCATGACAGTTGTAGACATTTTCGAGGCCTCTGGTAAAGCAATAGTCAGTGGTAGTGCATCCCAAAGTACTTAAGGAAATGGTTCCAGAAGTTGTGGATGCATTGGTAATCATCTTCTAAGATTCTTTCGAATCTTGGAACAGTTCCCACAGATTTCAGGGTAGCTAGTGTAACAGCACTATTTAAAAAGGGAAGTAGAGGGAAATCAGCGAATTATAGACCAGTCAGCCTGACATCGGTAAAGGGGAAAATTCTAGAGTCCATCATCAAAGATTTTATAGCAGAGCATTTGGAGGACAGTGGTAGAATTGGAAAGAGTCACCATGGATTTACGAAAGGGAAATCATGCTTGACAAGTCTACAAGAATTTTTCGAGGATGTAACTGATAGAGTTGATGAGGGGGAGCCAGTGGATGTGGTTTTTTTCGGACTTTCATAAGGCTTTTGACAAAATTCCACATAAGTGATCAGCGTGTAAAATAAACGAGCATGTGACTGGGGGTAATGTATTGCGATAGGTAGAACATTGGTTGGCAGATAGAAAACAAAGTGTAGGGATAAATAATCTTTTTCAGAATGGAATACAGATTAGTAGGGTACTGCAGGGATCAGTGCTAGGACCCCAGCTATTCACAATATATATTCATGATTTAGATGAGGGAACTAAATGTAAGATCGCCAAATTTGCAGAAAACACCAAACTGGGTGGGAGGGTGAGTTGTGAGGAGGATGCACAGAGGCCTCATGGTGATTTGGACAAGTTAAGTGAGTGGTCCAATGCATAGCAGATGGAGGATAATGTGGATAAATGTGAGGCTATCCACTTTGGTAGCAAGAACAGGAAGGCAGATTATCTGAATGGCTATAAACTGAGAGAGTGGAATATGCAACGAGACCTGTGTGTTCTCATACACCAGTCACTGGAGGTACGCATGCAGGTGCAACAGGCTGTAAAAAGGGAAAATGGCATGTTGGCCTTCATAGCGACAGGAATCAAGTACAGGAGCAGGGATGGCTTGCTGCAATTATATATGGTCTTGGTGAGGCCACACCTGGAATATTGTGTGCATTTTGGTCTCCGTTTCTGAAGAAGGATGGTCTTGCTATGGAGAGACTGCAGCAAAGGTTTAGCAGATTGATTCCTGGGATGGCGGGACTGACGAAGGAGGAGAGATTGAGTAGGTTCAGATTATATTGGCCGGAGTTCAGAAGAGTGATGGGGGATCTCATTGAAACCTATAAAATCCTAACAGGACTTGGCAGGGTAGATGCAGGAACGGTGTTCCGGATGGTGGTGGAGTCCCGAACCAGGATCATAGTCGAGAGATATAGGGTAAACCTTTCAGGACTGAGATGAGGAGAAATGCCTTCACCCAGAGAATGGTGAGCCTGTGGAATTCTCTACCACAGAAAGCAGTTGAGGCAAAAACATTGTATGTTTTCAAGAAGGAGCTAGATATTGCTCTTGGGTCTAAAGGGATCAAAGGTTATTGGATGAAAGCGGGAACAGGTGACTGAGATGGATGATCAGCTATGATCACAATGAATGGTGGAGCAGATTCGAAGGGCCAAATGGCCTATTCCTGCTCCTATTTTCTATACTTCTGTGTAGGGGAATAGCATCCACCTTCAGCCAGAAGTACCAAGTGGATGATCCATCTGGCCCACCTCCGGGTGCCCCCAGTATCACATAGAAATATAGAAATTCGGAGCAGGAGTCTGCCATTTGGCCCTTGGGACCTGCTCCACCATTCAAAAAAGATCATGCCTGATCATCTAATTCAGTACCTTCTTCCCGCTTTCTCCCCATATCGCTTGATCGCTTTGGCATTAAGAAATATATCGACTTCTTCCTTGAATTTATGTAATGAATTGGCCTCCACTGCCTTCTGCAGAAGGGAATTCCACAGAGTCACCACAGTCTGAGTTGAGAAATTTCTCCTCATCTTGGTTCTAAATGGCAGAAACCATATCCTGAGACTGTGTCCTTTGGTTCTGGACTCTCCAGCAATTGTACATGAAAGTAGGTGCTCATCGGGGTAATGTCCTATGCCCAACTATCTTCAGCTGCTTCATAAATGACCTTCCTTCAATCATAAAGTCAGAAGTTGGGATGATCGCTGATTATTGCACAATGTTCACCACTATTCGTGACTCCTCAGTTAATGAAGCAGCACATGTCCAGATGAAACATACCTGGACAGCATCCAAGCTTGGACCGATAAGTGGCAAGTAATATTCGCGCCACACAAGCGCCAGGCTATGACTATCTCACACAAGAGAGAATCTAACCATCTTCCCTTGGTGTTCAATGGAATTACCATCACTGATTCCCACTATCAACAACCTGGGCACATCGTTTACCAGAATCTGAACTGGATCAGCCACAACTTACTCTGGCTACAAGAGACTGTCAGAGGCGAGGAATCCTGCGGAGAGTAGCTCACCTCCTGGCTGCCCAAAGCCTGTCCACCATCTACAAGGCACAAGTCAGGAGTGTGATGGACTACTTTCCACTTACCTGGATGGGTGCAGCTCAAAGAAAACTCGAGAAGCACAACACAATGCAGGACAAAGTAGCCCACATGATGGCACCACCTCCAACATTCACTCCCTCCACCACTGAAGCATAGTGGCAGCAGTGTGTACTGTTTCCAAGATGCACTGCACCAAAGCTCCTTCAACAGCACCTTCCAAACCGCGACTTCTGCCACCTAGAAGGAGATGCATGGGAACATCACCACATGCAAGTTCGCCTCCAAGCCACAAACCTTCCTAACTTGGAACTAGATCACCATTTCTTCACTGGCACTGGCGAAATTGCTGAAATTCCCTGCTTAACAGTACTGTAGGTGTACGCACCCCACATAGCCTGCCGCAGTTCAAGAAGGCAGATCACCACCACCTTAGAGACATATAGTCGTACTGCATAGAAACAGGCCCTTCGGCTCACCGTGTCCATGCCGACGATAAAGCCTATCTACACTAATACCCCTTGCCTGCATTAATTTCATATCCCTCGATGCCTTGCTCATTCAAGTAGCTGTCCAGATGCCTCTTAAATGTCGCTACTATTCCTGCCTCCACCACCTCCTCTGGCAGCTTATTCCAGATACCCACTATTCTTTGTGTGAAAAATGTACCCCTTTTATCCCCTTTAAACATCCTCCCTCTCACCTTAAATCTATGCTCTCTAGTTTTAGTCACCCCTTCCATGTGAAACAGACTCTGGCTATCTATGCCTCTCATAATTTTATATGCCTCTATCATGTCCCCTCTCAGCCTCCTTCGCTCCAGGTAAAACAGACCAAGCCGATCCAATCTCTCTTTATAACTCAAGCCCTCCAAACCAGACAACATCGTTGTGACTCTTTTCTGCACCCTCTCTCGCTTCATCACATCTTTCCTGTACTGCGGCGACCGGAACTGCACACAGTACTCCAAATGCGGCAGAATCAACGTTATGTACAACTGTAACATGACGTCCCAATTCTTGTACTCAATGCCTCGGCTGATGAAGGCAAGCATGCCATATGCCTTCTTCACCACGCTGTCTACCTGTGTTTCCACTTTCAGGGAACAATGTAGTTGCACCCCAAGGTCTCTCTGCTCAATTACACTCCCCAGGGCCTTTCCATTCACTGTTTCTGTCCTACCCTGCTTCAATTTCCCAAAATTTATCACTTCATTCCATTTGCCAATCCCTTGCCCACTTTCCCAGTTGATCTATATCCTGTTGTAACCTTAGACAAAATTCTTCACTGTCCACTATGCCACCAATTTTGGTGTCATCTGCAAACTTACTAATCATGTCCTTACATTCACATCCAAGTCATTAATATGAATGACAAACACAAATATGACACCTTCCCAAGGGCAATTCGGGATGCACCATGAATTCTGTCCTAATCAGCTTTGTTTATATCCCATGAATGAATTTAAAAAATGCAACACCCTCTTGCACTGGACCATTACTAAGTAATACAATAGCCCATTCAGCACATCATACATTGGCACTGCAAAGGCATCCAAGCAATACAATAGACTCTTGCTTTGCAACTTCTCCGTTGAGTGCAAGAGCTTCTTGATGTGCAATTTTCGCTTCCATTGCAAAGTTTCCACGCAATGTATTGGTCCCTTATACAGCAACAGCCACATGCAATGCAATAGAACCTTGTAATTCAATAACCTTTGTAAAATGCAAAGCCCCTTGCAGCCTAAAAGCCAGTGGCAGTAGAATAGTGCCTTGCTTTCCCCTTTCATTGCAGCAGCTTTTTCGGGAGCAGAGAGTGCGAGCGAGTGAGCAGCTGGGAAGGTCAGTTTGAAAGTAAACTTAATTTCCTTTTGTTTTCGGCGGAGGCCAGGGGGCTGCTGGGTAAGTAAAACACTATATATTTGGGCGGTTTCTGAACCCGAGACACCACACTTGCAGTGTCTCCCACCTGCCCTCCTCCTCTAAGCAAAAAAAAGGTCTCGGTGGGGTCTATATAAGCTAAGGCTTTTTTCTATTTCTCTGGTTTTACCGTGATTGGTAAAAACTTTTCGTTCCTTTTTCATTTAACTAAGTTAACCTTAAGATTAAAAATGGCAGGAGATCTCAGACCAGTGTCATGCTCCTCTTGCTCAATGTGGGAGCTCAGGGACATGGCTGATGTCCCTGACTCCTTCACGTGCAGGAAGTGTGTCCAACTGCAGCTCTTGTTCGACCGCATGACGGCTCTCGAGCTGCGGATGGACTCACTTTGGAGCATGCGCGATGCTGAGGAGGTCGTGGATAGCACGTTTAGTGAATTGGTCACACCACAGATTAGGATTGCTGAGGGAGAAAGGTAATGGGTGCCCAAAAGGCAGAGAAAGAGCAGGAAGGCAGCGCAGGAGTCCCCTGCGGTCATCTCCCTCCAAAACAAGAATACCGTTTTAGATACTGTTGAGGGAGATGGCTCACCACGGGAAAGCAGCAGTAGCCAGGTTCATGGCACCGTGGCTGGCTCTGCTGTTCAGAAGGGCGGGAAAAAGAGTGGAAGGGCTATAGTCGTAGGGGATTCGATTCTTTAAAATACTTTTTAACGTATCAGTGTATGTCTTTGTTACTTGGTGTCAGTGTTTGTCTGTGTTACTTGGTGTCAGAGTGTGTCTGTGTTACTGGGTATCAGTGTATGTCTTTGTTACTTGGTGTGATTGTATGTCTTTGTTACTTGGTGTCAGTGTATGTCTGTGTTACTTGGTGTAAGTGTATGTCTTTGTTACTTGGTGTAAGTGAGTGTCTGTGTTACTTGGTGTAAGTGTGTGTCTGTGTTCCTGGGTATCAGTGTATGTCTTTGTTACTTGGTGTCAGTGTATGCCTGTGTTACTTGGTGTAAGCGTGTGTCTGTGTTACTGGGTATCTGTGTATGTCTTTGTAACTTGGTGTCAGTGTATGTCTTTGTTACTTGGTGTCCGTGTGTGTCTGTGTTACTGGGTGTCAGTGTATGTCTTTGTTACTGGGTGTCAGTGTATGTCTTTGTTACTTGGTGTAAGTGTGTGTCTGTGTTACAGGGTATCAGTGTCTGTCTTTGTTACTTGGTGTAAGTGTGTGTCTGTGTTACTGGGTATCAGTGTATGTCTTTGTTACTTGGTGTCGGTGTATGTCTGTGTTACTTGGTGTAAGTGTGTGTCTGTGTTACTGGGTATCAGTATATGTCATTGTGACTTGGTGTCAGTGTATGTCTTTGTTACTGGGTGTCAGTGTGTGACTTTGTGACTTGGTGTCAGTGTATGTCTTTGTTACTTGGTGTAAGTGTGTGTCTGTGTCACTGGGTATCAGTGTATGTCTTTGTTACTTGGTGTCAGTGTATGTCAAAATAATTGGTGTAAGTGTATGTCTTTGTTACTTGGTGTAATTGTCTGTCTTTGTGACTTGGTGTCAGTGTATGTCTTTGTTACTTGGTGTCAGTGTATGTCTTTGTTACTTGGTGTCAGCGTATGTCTGTGTTACTTGATATAAGTGTGTGTCTTTGTTACTTGGTGTAAGTGGATGTCTTTGTTACTTGGTGTCAGTGCATGTCTTTATTACTTGGTGTGAGAGTGTGTCTGTGTTACTGGGTATCAGTGTATGTCTTTGTGACTTGGTATCAGTGTATGTCTTTGTTACTGGGTGTCAGTGTGTGTCTGTGTTACTGGGTATCAGTGTCTGTCTTTGTGACTTGATATCAGCGTATGTCTTTGCTACTGGGTGTCAGTGTGTTTCTGTGTTACTGGGTATCAGTGTATGTCTTTGTGACTTGTTATCAGTGTATGTCTTTGTTACACGGTGTCACTGTGTGTCTGTGTTCCTGGGTATCAGTGTATGTCTTTGTGACTTGCTGTCAGTGCCTGTCTTTGTTACTGGGTGTCAGTGTGTGTCTTTGTGACTTGGTGTCAGTGTATGTCTTTGTTACTTGGTGTAAGTGTGTGTCTGTGATACTGGGTATCAGTGTATGTCTTTGCTACTTGGTGTCAGTGTATGTCTGTGTTACTTGGTGTAAGTGTGTGTCTGTGTTACTGGGTATCAGTGTATGTCTTTGTGACTTGGTGTCAGTGTATGTCTTTGTTGCTGGGTGTCAGTGTGTGTCTCTGCGACTTGGTGTCAGTGTATGTCTGTGTTACTGGGGGTCAGTGTGTGTCTGTGTTACTGGGGGTCAGTTTGTGTATCTAACTGGGTGTCAGTTTGTGTCTGTGTTACTGGGTATCAGTGTATGTCTTTGTTACTTGGTGTCAGAGTGTGTCTGTGTTACTGGGTATCAGTGTATGTCTTTGTGACTTGGTATCAGTGTATGTCTTTGTTACTGGGTTTCAGTGTGTGTCTGTGTTACTGGTTATCAGTATCTGTCTTTGTGACTTGATATCAGTGTATGTCTTTGTTACTGGGTGTCAGTGTGTTTCTGTGTTACTGGGTATCAGTGTATGTCTTTGTGACTTGTTATCAGTGTATGTCTTTGTTACTGGGTGTCACTGTGTGTCTGTGTTCCTGGGTATCAGTGTATGTCTTTGTGACTTGTTGTCAGTGTATGTCTTTGTTACTGGGTGTCAGTGTGTGTCTTTGTGACTTGGTGTCAGTGTATGTCTTTGTTACTTGGTGTAAGTGTGTGTCTGTGATACTGGGTATCAGTGTATGTCTTTGTTACTTGGTGTCAGTGTATGTCTGTGTTACTTGGTGTAAGTGTGTGTCTGTGTATCAGTGTATGTCTTTGTGACTTGGTGTCAGTGTATGTCTGTGTTACTGGGGGTCAGTGTGTGTCTTTGTTACTGGGGATCAGTTTGTGTATCTAACTGGGTGTCAGTTTGTGTCTATGTTACTGGGTATCAGTGTATGTCTTTGTTACTTGCTGTCAGTGTATGTCTGTGTTACTTGGTGTAAGTGTATGTCTATGTTACTTGGTGTAAGTGTGTGTCTGTGTTCCTGGGGATCAGTGTATGTCTTTGTGACTTGGTGTCAGTGTATGTCTTTGTTACTGGGTGTCAGTGTGTGTCTTTGTGACTTGGGGTCAGTGTATGTCTTTGTTACTTGGTGTAAGTGTGTGTCTGCGATACTGGGTATCAGTGTATGTCTTTGTTACTTGGTGTCAGTGTATGTCTGTGTTACATGGTGTAAGTGTGTGTCTGTGTATCAGTGTATGTCTTTGTTACTTGGTGTCAGTGTATGCCTGTGTTACTTGGTGTAAGCGTGTGTCTGTGTTACTGGGTATCTGTGTATGTCTTTGTAACTTGGTGTCAGTGTATGTCTTTGTTACTTGGTGTCCGTGTGTGTCTGTGTTACTGGGTGTCAGTGTATGTCTTTGTTACTGGGTGTCAGTGTATGTCTTTGTTACTTGGTGTAAGTGTGTGTCTGTGTTACAGGGTATCAGTGTCTGTCTTTGTTACTTGGTGTAAGTGTGTGTCTGTGTTACTGGGTATCAGTGTATGTCTTTGTTACTTGGTGTCGGTGTATGTCTGTGTTACTTGGTGTAAGTGTGTGTCTGTGTTACTGGGTATCAGTATATGTCTTTGTGACTTGGTGTCAGTGTATGTCTTTGTTACTGGGTGTCCGTGTGTGTCTTTGTGACTTGGTGTCAGTGTATGTCTTTGTTACTTGGTGTAAGTGTGTTTCTGTGTTACTGGGTATCAGTGTATGTCAAAATAATTGGTGTAAGTGTATGTCTTTGTTACTTGGTGTAAGTGTGTGTCTGCGATACTGGGTATCAGTGTATGTCTTTGTTACTTGGTGTCAGTGTATGTCTGTGTTACTTGGTGTAAGTGTGTGTCTGTGTATCAGTGTATGTCTTTGTTACTTGGTGTCAGTGTATGCCTATGTTACTTGGTGTAAGCGTGTGTCTGTGTTACTGGGTATCTGTTTATGTCTTTGTAACTTGGTGTCAGTGTATGTCTTTGTTACTTGGTGTCCGTGTGTGTCTGTGTTACTGGGTGTCAGTGTATGTCTTTGTTACTGGGTGTCAGTGTATGTCTTTGTTACTTGGTGTAAGTGTGTGTCTTTGTTACAGGGTATCAGTGTCTGTCTTTGTTACTTGGTGTAAGTGTGTGTCTGTGTTACTGGGCATCAGTGTATGTCTTTGTTACTTGGTGTCGGTGTATGTCTGTGTTACTTGGTGTAAGTGTGTGTCTGTGTTACTGGGTATCAGTATATGTCTTTGTGACTTGGTGTCAGTGTATGTCTTTGTTACTGGGTGTCCGTGTGTGTCTTTGTGACTTGGTGTCAGTGTATGTCTTTGTTACTTGGTGTAAGTGTGTGTCTGTGTTCCTGGGTATCAGTGTATGTCAAAATAATTGGTGTAATTGTATGTCTTTGTTACTTGGTGTAATTGTCTGTCTTTGTGACTTGGTGTCAGTGTATGTCTTTGTTACTTGGTGTCAGTGTATGTCTTTGTTACTTGGTGTCAGCGTATGTCTGTGTTACTTGATATAAGTGGGTGTCTTTGTTACTTGGTGTAAGTGGATGTCTTAATTACTTGCTGTCAGTGCATGTCTTTATTACTTGGTGTGAGAGTGTGTCTGTGTTACTGGGTATCAGTGTATGTCTTTGTGACTTGGTATCAGTGTATGTCTTTGTTACTGGGTGTCAGTGTGTGTCTGTGTTACTGGGTATCAGTGTCTGTCTTTGTGACTTGATATCAGTGTATGTCTTTGCTACTGGGTGCCAGTGTGTTTCTGTGTTACTGGATATCAGTGTATGTCTTTGTGACTTGTTATCAGTGTATGTCTTTGCTACTGGGTGCCAGTGTGTTTCTGTGTTACTGGATATCAGTGTATGTCTTTGTGACTTGTTATCAGTGTATGTCTTTGTCACTGGGTGTCACTTTGTGTCTGTGTTCCTGGGTATCAGTGTATGTCTTTGTGACTTGGTGTCAGTGCATGTCTTTGTTACTGGGTGTCAGTGTGTGTCTTTGTGACTTGGTGTCAGTGTATGTCTTTGTTACTTGGTGTAAGTGTGTGTCTGTGATACTGGGTATCAGTGTATGTCTTTGCTACTTGGTGTCAGTGTATGTCTGTGTTACTTGGTGTAAGTGTGTGTCTGTGTTACTGGGTATCAGTGTATGTCTTTGTGACTTGGTGTCAGTGTATGTCTTTGTTGCTGGGTGTCAGTGTGTGTCTCTGTGACTTGGTGTCAGTGTAAGTCTGTGTTACTGGGGGTCAGTGTGTGTCTGTGTTACTGTGGGTCAGTTTGTGTATCTAACTGGGTGTCAGTTTGTGTCTGTGTTACTGGGTATCAGTGTATGTCTTTGTTACTTGGTGTCAGAGTGTGTCTGTGTTACTGGGTATCAGTGTATGTCTTTGTGACTTGGTATCAGTGTATGTCTTTGTTACTGGGTTTCAGTGTGTGTCTGTGTTACTGGTTATCAGTGTCTGTCTTTGTGACTTGATATCAGTGTATGTCTTTGTTACTGGGTGTCAGTGTGTTTCTGTGTTACTGGGTATCAGTGTATGTCTTTGTGACTCGTTATCAGTGTATGTCTTTGTTACTGGGTGTCACTGTGTGTCTGTGTTCCTGGGTATCAGTGTATGTCTTTGTGACTTGGTGTCAGTGTATGTCTTTGTTACTGGGTGTCAGTGTGTGCCTTTGTGACTTGGTGTCAGTGTATGTCTTTGTTTCTTGGTGTAAGTGTGTGTCTGTGATACTGGGTATCAGTGTATGTCTTTGTTACTTGGTGTCAGTGTATGTCTGTGTTACTTGGTGTAAGTGTGTGTCTGTGTATCAGTGTATGTCTTTGTGACTTGGTGTCAGTGTATGTCTGTGTTACTGGGGGTCAGTGTGTGTCTGTGTTAATGGGGATCAGTTTGTGTATCTAACTGGGTGTCAGTTTGTGTCTATGTTACTGGGTATCAGTGTATGTCTTTGTTACTTGGTGTCAGTGTATGTCTGTGTTACTTGGTGTAAGTGTATGTCTATGTTACTTGGTGTAAGTGTGTGTCTGTGTTCCTGGGGATCAGTGTATGTCTTTGTGACTTGGTGTCAGTGTATGTCTTTGTTACTGGGTGTCAGTGTGTGTCTTTGTGACTTGGGGTCAGTGCATGTCTTTGTTACTTGGTGTAAGTGTGTGTCTGTGATACTGGGTATCAGTGTATGTCTTTGTTACTTGGTGTCAGTGTATGTCTGTGTTACTTGGTGTAAGTGTGTGTCTGCGTATCAGTGTATGTCTTTGTGACCTGGTGTCAGTGTATGTCTTTGTTGCTGGCTGTCAGTGTGTGTCTTTGTAACTTGGTGTCAGTGTATGTCTGTGTTACTGGGGGTCAGTGTGTGTCTGTGTTACTGGGGGTCATTGTGTGTTTCTAACTGGGTGTCAGTGTGTCTGTGTTACTGGGTATCAGTGTATGTCTTTGTTACTTGGTGTCAGTGTATCTCTGTGTTACTTGGTGTAAGTGTATGCCTTTGTTACTTCGTGTAAGTGTGTGTCTGTATTACTTGGTGTAAGTGTGTGTCTGTGTTCCTGGGTATCATTGTATGTCTTTGTTACTTGGTGTCAGTGTATGTCTGTGTTACGTGGTGTAAGTGTGTGTCTGTGTTACTGGGTATCAGTGTATGTCTTTGTTACTTGGTGTCAGTGTATGTCTGTGTTACTTGGTGTAAGTGTGTGTCTGTGTTACTGGGTGTCAGTGTGTGTCTGTGTTACTTGGTGTAAGTGTGTGTCTTTGTTACTTGGTGTCCGTGTGTGTCTGTGTTTCTGGTTGTCAGTGCATGTCTTTGTTACTTGGTGCCAGTGTATATCTGTGTTACTTGGTGTATGTTTGTTTCTTTGTTACTTGGTGTAATTGTATGTCTTTGTTACTTGGTGTCAGTGTATGTCTTTGTTACTTGGTGTAAGTGTATGTCTTTGTTACTTGGTGTAAGTGTGTGTCTGTGTTATTGGTGCAAGTGTGTGTCTGTGTTCCTGGGTATCAGTGTATGTCTGTGTTACTTGGTGTAAGTGTGTGTCTGTGTTACTGGGTATCTATGTATGTCTTTGTTACTTGGTGTCAGTGTATGTCTGTGTTACTTGGTGTAAGTGTGTGTCTGTGTATCAGTGTATGTCTTTGTGACTTGGTGTCAGTGTATGTCTTTGTTGCTGGCTGTCAGTGTGTGTCTTTGTGACTTGGTGTCAGTGTATGTCTGTGTTACTGGGGGTCAGTGTGTGTCTGTGTTACTGGGGGTCATTGTGTGTTTCTAACTGGGTGTCAGTGTGTGTCTGTGTTACTGGGTATCAGTGTATGTCTTTGTTACTTGGTGTCAGTGTATCTCTGTGTTACTTGGTGTAAGTGTATGTCTTTGTTACTTCGTGTAAGTGTGTGTCTGTGTTACTTGGTGTAACTCAGTGTCTGTGTTCCTGGGTATCATTGTATGTCTTTGTTACTTGGTGTCAATGTATGTCTGTGTTACTTGGTGTAAGTGTGTGTCTGTGTTACTGGGTATCAGTGTATGTCTTTGTGACTTGATATCAGTGTATGTCTTTGTTACTGGGTTTCAGTGTGTGTCTGTGTTACTGGTTATCAGTGTCTGTCTTTGTGACTTGATATCAGTGTATGTCTTTGTTACTGTGTGTCAGTGTGTTTCTGTGTTACTGGGTATCAGTGTATGTCTTTGTGACTTGTTATCAGTGTATGTCTTTGTTACTGGGTGTCACTGTGTGTCTGTGTTCCTGGGTATCAGTGTATGTCTTTGTGACTTGGTGTCAGTGTATGTCTTTGTTACTGGGTGTCAGTGTGTGTCTTTGTGACTTGGGGTCAGTGTATGTCTTTGTTACTTGGTGTAAGTGTGTGTCTGTGATACTGGGTATCAGTGTATGTCTTTGTTACTTGGTGTCAGTGTATGTCTGTGTTACTTGGTGTAAGTGTGTGTCTGTGTATCAGTGTATGTCTTTGTGACTTGGTGTCAGTGTATGTCTTTGTTGCTGGCTGTCAGTGTGTGTCTTTGTAACTTGGTGTCAGTGTATGTCTGTGTTACTGGGGGTCAGTGTGTGTCTGTGTTACTGGGGGTCATTGTGTGTTTCTAACTGGGTGTCAGTGTGTGTCTGTGTTACTGGGTATCAGTGTATGTCTTTGTTACTTGGTGTCAGTGTATCTCTGTGTTACTTGGTGTAAGTGTATGCATTTGTTACTTCGTGTAAGTGTGAGTCTGTGTTACTTGGTGTAAGTGTGTGTCTGTGTTCCTGGGTATCATTGTATTTCTTTGTTACTTGGTGTCAGTGTATGTCTGTGTTACGTGGTGTAAGTGTGTGTCTGTGTTACTGGGTATCAGTGTATGTCTTTGTTACTTGGTGTCAGTGTATGTCTGTGTTACTTGGTGTAAGTGTGTGTCTGTGTTACTGGGTGTCAGTGTGTGTCTGTGTTACTTGGTGTAAGTGTGTGTCTTTGTTACTTGGTGTCCGTGTGTGTCTGTGTTTCTGGTTGTCAGTGCATGTCTTTGTTACTTGGTGCCAGTGTTTATCTGTGTTACTTGGTGTATGTTTGTTTCTTTGTTACTTGGTGTAATTGTATGTCTTTGTTACTTGGTGTCAGTGTATGTCTGTGTTACTTGGTGTGAGTGTATGTCTTTGTTACTTGGTGTAAGTGTATGTCTTTGTTACTTGGTGTAAGTGTGTGTCTGTGTTATTGGTGCAAGTGTGTGTCTGTGTTCCTGGGTATCAGTTTATGTCTGTGTTACTTGGTGTAAGTGTGTGTCTGTGTTACTGGGTATCAATGTATGTCTTTGTTTCTTGGTGTCAGTGTATGTCTGTGTTACTTGGTGCAAGTGTGTGTCTGTGTATCAGTGTATGTCTTTGTGACTTGGTGTCAGTGTATGTCTTTGTTGCTGGCTGTCAGTGTGCGTCTTTGTGACTTGGTGTCAGTGTATGTCTGTGTTACTGGGGGTCAGTGTGTGTCTGTGTTACGGGGGGTCATTGTGTGTTTCTAACTGGGTGTCAGTGTGTGTCTGTGTTACTGGGTATCAGTGTATGTCTTTGTTACTTGGTGTCAGTGTATCTCTGTGTTACTTGGTGTAAGTGTATGTCTTTGTTACATCGTGTAAGTGTGTGTCTGTGTTACTTGGTTTAACTCAGTGTCTGTGTTACTGGGTATCAGTGTATGTCTTTGTGACTTGGTATCAGTGTATGTCTTTGTTACTGGGTGTCAGTGTGTGTCTGTGTTACTGGGTATCAGTGTCTGTCTTTGTGACTTGATATCAGTGTATGTCTTTGCTACTGGGTGCCAGTGTGTTTCTGTGTTACTGGGTATCAGTGTATGTCTTTGTGACTTGTTATCAGTGTATGTCTTTGTCACTGGGTGTCACTTTGTGTCTGTGTTCCTGGGTATCAGTGTATGTCTTTGTGACTTGGTGTCAGTGCATGTCTTTGTTACTGGGTGTCAGTGTGTGTCTTTGTGACTTGGTGTCAGTGTATGTCTTTGTTACTTGGTGTAAGTGTGTGTCTGTGATACTGGGTATCAGTGTATGTCTTTGCTACTTGGTGTCAGTGTATGTCTGTGTTACTTGGTGTAAGTGTGTGTCTGTGTTACTGGGTATCAGTGTATGTCTTTGTGACTTGGTGTCAGTGTATGTCTTTGTTGCTGGGTGTCAGTGTGTGTCTCTGTGACTTGGTGTCAGTGTAAGTCTGTGTTACTGGGGGTCAGTGTGTGTCTGTGTTACTGTGGGTCAGTTTGTGTATCTAACTGGGTGTCAGTTTGTGTCTGTGTTACTGGGTATCAGTGTATGTCTTTGTTACTTGGTGTCAGAGTGTGTCTGTGTTACTGGGTATCAGTGTATGTCTTTGTGACTTGGTATCAGTGTATGTCTTTGTTACTGGGTTTCAGTGTGTGTCTGTGTTACTGGTTATCAGTGTCTGTCTTTGTGACTTGATATCAGTGTATGTCTTTGTTACTGGGTGTCAGTGTGTTTCTGTGTTACTGGGTATCAGTGTATGTCTTTGTGACTCGTTATCAGTGTATGTCTTTGTTACTGGGTGTCACTGTGTGTCTGTGTTCCTGGGTATCAGTGTATGTCTTTGTGACTTGGTGTCAGTGTATGTCTTTGTTACTGGGTGTCAGTGTGTGCCTTTGTGACTTGGTGTCAGTGTATGTCTTTGTTACTTGGTGTAAGTGTGTGTCTGTGATACTGGGTATCAGTGTATGTCTTTGTTACTTGGTGTCAGTGTATGTCTGTGTTACTTGGTGTAAGTGTGTGTCTGTGTATCAGTATATGTCTTTGTGACTTGGTGTCAGTGTATGTCTGTGTTACTGGGGGTCAGTGTGTGTCTGTGTTACTGGGGATCAGTTTGTGTATCTAACTGGGTGTCAGTTTGTGTCTATGTTACTGGGTATCAGTGTATGTCTTTGTTACTTGGTGTCAGTGTATGTCTGTGTTACTTGGTGTAAGTGTATGTCTATGTTACTTGGTGTAAGTGTGTGTCTGTGTTCCTGGGGATCAGTGTATGTCTTTGTGACTTGGTGTCAGTGTATGGCTTTGTTACTGGGTGTCAGTGTGTGTCTTTGTGACTTGGGGTCAGTGTATGTCTTTGTTACTTGGTGTAAGTGTGTGTCTGTGATACTGGGTATCAGTGTATGTCTTTGTTACTTGGTGTCAGTGTATGTCTGTGTTACTTGGTGTAAGTGTGTGTCTGCGTATCAGTGTATGTCTTTGTGACTTGGTGTCAGTGTATGTCTTTGTTGCTGGCTGTCAGTGTGTGTCTTTGTAACTTGGTGTCAGTGTATGTCTGTGTTACTGGGGGTCAGTGTGTGTCTGTGTTACTGGGGGTCATTGTGTGTTTCTAACTGGGTGTCAGTGTGTCTGTGTTACTGGGTATCAGTGTATGTCTTTGTTACTTGGTGTCAGTGTATCTCTGTGTTACTTGGTGTAAGTGTATGCCTTTGTTACTTCGTGTAAGTGTGTGTCTGTATTACTTGGTGTAAGTGTGTGTCTGTGTTCCTGGGTATCATTGTATGTCTTTGTTACTTGGTGTCAGTGTATGTCTGTGTTACGTGGTGTAAGTGTGTGTCTGTGTTACTGGGTATCAGTGTATGTCTTTGTTACTTGGTGTCAGTGTATGTCTGTGTTACTTGGTGTAAGTGTGTGTCTGTGTTACTGGGTGTCAGTGTGTGTCTGTGTTACTTGGTGTAAGTGTGTGTCTTTGTTACTTGGTGTCCGTGTGTGTCTGTGTTTCTGGTTGTCAGTGCATGTCTTTGTTACTTGGTGCCAGTGTATATCTGTGTTACTTGGTGTATGTTTGTTTCTTTGTTACTTGGTGTAATTGTATGTCTTTGTTACTTGGTGTCAGTGTATGTCTGTGTTACTTGGTGTAAGTGTATGTCTTTGTTACTTGGTGTAAGTGTATGTCTTTGTTACTTGGTGTAAGTGTGTGTCTGTGTTATTGGTGCAAGTGTGTGTCTGTGTTCCTGGGTATCAGTGTATGTCTGTGTTACTTGGTGTAAGTGTGTGTCTGTGTATCAGTGTATGTCTTTGTGACTTGGTGTCAGTGTATGTCTTTGTTGCTGGCTGTCAGTGTGTGTCTTTGTGACTGGGTGTCAGTGTATGTCTGTGTTACTGGGGGTCAGTGTGTGTCTGTGTTACTGGGGGTCATTGTGTGTTTCTAACTGGGTGTCAGTGTGTGTCTGTGTTACTGGGTATCAGTGTATGTCTTTGTTACTTGGTGTCAGTGTATCTCTGTGTTACTTGGTGTAAGTGTATGTCTTTGTTACTTCGTGTAAGTGTGTGTCTGTGTTACTTGGTGTAACTCAGTGTCTGTGTTCCTGGGTATCATTGTATGTCTTTGTTACTTGGTGTCAATGTATGTCTGTGTTACTTGGTGTAAGTGTGTGTCTGTGTTACTGGGTATCAGTGTATGTCTTTGTGACTTGATATCAGTGTATGTCTTTGTTACTGGGTTTCAGTGTGTGTCTGTGTTACTGGTTATCAGTGTCTGTCTTTGTGACTTGATATCAGTGTATGTCTTTGTTACTGGGTGTCAGTGTGTTTCTGTGTTACTGGGTATCAGTGTATGTCTTTGTGACTTGTTATCAGTGTATGTTTTTGTTACTGGGTGTCACTGTGTGTCTGTGTTCCTGGGTATCAGTGTATGTCTTTGTGACTTGGTGTCAGTGTATGTCTTTGTTACTGGGTGTCAGTGTGTGTCTTTGTGACTTGGTGTCAGTGTATGTCTTTGTTACTTGGTGTAAGTGTGTGTCTGTGATACTGGGTATCAGTTTATGTCTTTGTTACTTGGTGTCAATGTATGTCTGTGTTACTTGGTGTAAGTGTGTGTCTGTGTATCAGTGTATGTCTTTGTGACTTGGTGTCAGTGTATGTCTGTGTTACTGGGGGTCAGTGTGTGTCTGTGTTACTGGGGATCAGTTTGTGTATCTAACTGGGTGTCAGTTTGTGTCTATGTTACTGGGTATCAGTGTATGTCTTTGTTACTTGGTGTCAGTGTATGTCTGTGTTACTTGGTGTAAGTGTATGTCTATGTTACTTGGTGTAAGTGTGTGTCTGTGTTCCTGGGGATCAGTGTATGTCTTTGTGACTTGGTGTCAGTGTATGTCTTTGTTACTGGGTGTCAGTGTGTGTCTTTGTGACTTGGGGTCAGTGTATGTCTTTGTTACTTGGTGTAAGTGTGTGTCTGTGATACTGGGTATCAGTGTATGTCTTTGTTACTTGGTGTCAGTGTATGTCTGTGTTACTTGGTGTAAGTGTGTGTCTGTGTATCAGTGTATGTCTTTGTGACTTGGTGTCAGTGTATGTCTTTGTTGCTGGCTGTCAGTGTGTGTCTTTGTAACTTGGTGTCAGTGTATGTCTGTGTTACTGGGGGTCAGTGTGTGTCTGTGTTACTGGGGGTCATTGTGTGTTTCTAACTGGGTGTCAGTGTGTGTCTGTGTTACTGGGTATCAGTGTATGTCTTTGTTACTTGGTGTCAGTGTATCTCTGTGTTACTTGGTGTAAGTGTATGCATTTGTTACTTCGTGTAAGTGTGAGTCTGTGTTACTTGGTGTAAGTGTGTGTCTGTGTTCCTTGGTATCATTGTATTTCTTTGTTACTTGGTGTCAGTGTCTGTCTGTGTTACGTGGTGTAAGTGTGTGTCTGTGTTACTGGGTGTCAGTGTGTGTCTGTGTTACTTGGTGTAAGTGTGTGTCTTTGTTACTTGGTGTCCGTGTGTGTCTGTGTTTCTGGTTGTCAGTGCATGTCTTTGTTACTTGGTGCCAGTGTTTATCTGTGTTACTTGGTGTATGTTTGTTTCTTTGTTACTTGGTGTAATTGTATGTCTTTGTTACTTGGTGTCAGTGTATGTCTGTGTTACTTGGTGTAAGTGTATGTCTTTGTTACTTGGTGTAAGTGTATGTCTTTGTTACTTGGTGTAAGTGTGTGTCTGTGTTATTGGTGCAAGTGTGTGTCTGTGTTCCTGGGTACAGTTTATGTCTGTGTTACTTGGTGTAAGTGTGTGTCTGTGTTACTGGGTATCAATGTATGTCTTTGTTTCTTGGTGTCAGTGTATGTCTGTGTTACTTGATGCAAGTGTGTGTCTGTGTATCAGTGTATGTCTTTGTGACTTGGTGTCAGTGTATGTCTTTGTTGCTGGCTGTCAGTGTGCGTCTTTGTGACTTGGTGTCAGTGTATGTCTGTGTTTCTGGGGGTCAGTGTGTGTCTGTGTTACGGGGGGTCATTGTGTGTTTCTAACTGGGTGTCAGTGTGTGTCTGTGTTACTGGGTATCAGTGTATGTCTTTGTTACTTGGTGTCAGTGTATCTCTGTGTTACTTGGTGTAAGTGTATGTCTTTGTTACATCGTGTAAGTGTGTGTCTGTGTTACATGGTTTAACTCAGTGTCTGTGTTCCTGGGTATCATTGTATGTCTTTGTTACTTGGTGTCAATGTATGTCTGTGTTACTTGGTGTAAGTGTGTGTCTGTGTTACTGGGTATCAGTGTATGTCTTTGTTACTTAATGTCAGTGTATGTCTGTGTTACTTGGTGTAAGTGTGTGTCTGTGTTGCTGGGTGTCAGTGTGTGTCTGTGTTACTTGGTGTAAGTGTGTGTCTTTGTTACTTGGTGTCCGTGTGTGTCTGTGTTTCTGGGTGTCAGTGCATGTCTTTGTTACTTGGTGCCAGTGTATATCTGTGTTACTTGGTGTAATTTTGTTTATTTGTTACTTGGTGTAATTGTATGTCTTTGTTACTTGGTGTCAGTGTATGTCTGTGTTACTTGGTGTAAGTCTATGTCTTTGTTACTTGGTGTAAGTGTGTGTC